>NW_028255800.1:0-383538 GCF_964263255.1 Lissotriton vulgaris | reverse complement strand
CCCTTTTCTACTACTAGCCCATCTTTTTTCTTCTTTATTGCGTTAAAGTTACCTGTTTATCTGCCAAGTTGCAGACAGAAGAGGTACATATAGAGCCCCACCCTGCCTCTAGCTGCTAAAGTGGGGAGTTCACAATGTCAATGCAATAGATCTATGATCTGTGGCTCGGAAGCTGGGGCGTGGTATTTGGTGATGCAGCCCACCGGTTATTCGCAGCTGTCTCTCCTGTCTCCTTGTAACCCTGCCCCTCCTTTCACCAGAGGCTCTCTGTTTCTAACCCGGTCATTTATTTCATCTCAGCCTTTCAGTCTATCCTTGTGGCACTCCCCACCACCTCTCTAAGCTGTCTCTGCCCTCTCCTAGTCACCTTGCCCCTTCCTTCACTAGAGTCTCTGCTTGTTACTGGTTTCCTCCATTCACTTCACCCCTTCAGTCTCTCCTAATTGCCCTCCCCATGTGCTGTCTCTCCCTCTCCAAGTCACTCCGTTCCTCCTTTCACCAGAAGCTCTCGACTTCTTAGTGGACTCCTCCTGCCACTGTCTTCTAGTGGTACTGCCATCCTGTACTACACGGGCTGTCTCTCCCCTCGTCATTCTGTCCCTCCTTTCAGCAGAGGCTGTCCTTTTCTCAACCAGTCACTCATTTCATCTCAGTCTTCCAGTCTCTCATAGTGAGGATGGGGATGGAAGAAAGACTTGAGGGGACACCAGGGAGGAATAAAGTGATAACATTTGTGAACCTACATCATTCCAGTGCAGAGAAGCAAGGTGACTGGCCGCCTTCACCAGCTGGCATCTCATCGTGCCAGTGCAACGAGTCAGGGTGACTGGCTGCCTTCAGCAAATGGCATCTCATCGTGCCAGTGCAGTGAAGCAGAGTGACTAGCTGTGCAGGGTGGCTGGCTACCTCACACACACACAACCACACACACACACACACACACAACACCACACACACAACCACACACACAACCACACACACAACCACACACACAACCAACCCCACAACCACACACACACACTACCACACACACACACAAACACACACAACCAACCACGCACACACCCACAACCAACCACACACACACAACCCCCCCCACACACACACAACCACACACAGCTACACACAACCACACAACCACTACCACACACACAACCACAACCACACACACAACCACACCAGGGCTCGACAAATCTGAAAAATTGTACTAGTCCTGCAGGTCTAGTTACTTGGAAAATCCCCTCGACCCAAGTGCAACCTACTTGACCTCTGTCTGTGAAATCGGAGCAAAAGTGACAAGTTAACAAGATTTAAAGGCATCTTTATTGCTTAGCCCCTTTGTGAGCAATAAAAATGCCTTTAAATCTTGTTATATTGTCACTTTTGCTCCGTTTTGCAAGACGGAGGACAAAAGTTAGTTTTTCTTCCTACTCGCCAGAAAGGGCGAGTAGGACCTAAAAATAGCTCGCCCTCATCCATTCTCCCTCGCAAATGCGAGCGGGCGAGTGGATTTGTCGAGCCCTGCACACTTAACGTTTACTTTTGTAATTTGTTCTCATGTAATTTTCTCCTCATGTATCATTACTGATCCTATTGTGAAGCGCTGTGACATCTTCGGATAAAGTCTGCGCTATATAAAAACGCATAAAATAAAATAAATAAACACAGAACCACACACAACCACACACACACACAACCACATACACAACCACAACACACACAACAACACAACCACACACACAACCACACACACACCACAAACACAACCACACACACAACCACACACACAACCACACACACACAACCACACACACTCAACCACACCCAACCACACACACCACACACACAATCGCAAGCACACACACAAACCACACACACAATCACACACAACCACACACACAACCACACACACAACCACACACAACCACACACAACCACATACATAACCACACACACACACAACCACACACACACACACAACCACAACCAGAGACACAATCACACACACAACTACAACCACACACAACCACACACACACTACCACAACCAGACACACACAACCACACACACAACCACACATACAACCACACACACAACCACACACACACAAGCACACACACACAAGCACACACACACACACAACCACACCGTCAGTGCACACTTTCACCAGGCACAGACACCATCAGTCGTCAGTGCACGCTTTCAACTGGCACAAACACCACCAGCTGTCAGTGCACGCTTTCACCAGGCCCAAACACCACCAGCCATCAGTGCATGCTTCCACCAGGCACACACCACCAGACGTCAGTGTACGCTTTCATCAGGCACACACACACCACCAGCTGTCAGTGCATGGTTTCACCAGGCACACCACCAGCCACCAGGCACACCAACACCAGGCACACACACCATCAGCCATCAGTGCACAATTTCTACAGGCACACACACCACCAGCCATCAGTGCCATTTCTACAGGCACACACACACCACCAGCCATTAATGCATCCACAATTAACTATTGTAGCAATCGCAGTATGGCACACTTTACTTTTAAACATATTCATCTAAAGCGCAGCATGCCACCATTGCAAAAAAAAAAATTTAAAAAAAAATGTTGGGCCTACAATTTATAGACTTTTGTTGCAAATGGTGTTGCAATGCCAATATCTCAAACTTGATTAATGCGAGACCTGTTGCATTGCAAATGCTTGTTGTTGTTGTTAGCTTATAGGTCTTTTCCAGGTTGGGCAAGTATTATGACCGCTTCAGGTAGTGTGCATCAGGGGTTAAAGTGGATGCTCACTTGAGTTGGCTGCCAGTCAAGGTCCTTCAGTGCTTTGAAGAGTCGGATTGCAGGAGTTAGTGTGACTGCTCTCATGTTTTAAATCACCTGTTGTTTACATGGGACTGGCCTGCGGTACACCAATGTAGAGGGCGAGACTTTAGCAAAGACAGGATGTGGTTTCTTGGTTCTGATATGGTTGCTGCAAAGGAATGTATGTTTTGTCAGTATCTAGTGGTGTTTGCAGGTTTCACAACCGAGGAGGCATTCAAACTTAGTCAAATTGAACTTCCTGGGTAGCTGGTCATTGGAGAAGGGGTGAAACAAAACTTTGTACCCTTAAGTGTGATTTAAAATGCCTGTGAATGTGTATATTAACAGGATGGACAATTTCTTGCTGCTTAAAAGCTGCCATTTATTTTTAAAACATCTCACTGTGGCCTTCAACCCATAGTGAACTAATCCACCTGAAACTCAAAAAAACTGTGTATCTGAAATTCCAGATTAAAATGTGTAGTAGGCACTATACTCATTTATATGACCTAAGGAGATGGAATACACTGCATAAGTCGATCAATGTCGCTTCCCTGTATTAGAAAATGTTGATGTAAGCAGTGTGAACCGGTTTGCTTTTCCCAAGTCGCCCACTAATGAGGGAGAAAGCATTAGGGTAATTTTCAGGGCATGGCTGGGCTTACAAAGTTGAATATACACAGCTGGCCTGTCTTTGGGCCCTGCACAAACAGCTGAGTTTTAGAATGTAAAAAAAGACCCCGAAAGCAGTAGCCAAACAAGTGGGCATACAGAAGACAAAAGGGAGTAGGTGACCGCTACATACTGCAAGTACATCAGAATCTGGCAATTGTGTCCTCCATTTCAGGGAATTCGGGGACAGCAACCTAGCTACATGTTTTAGGGATTCAAGCGGAAGGATTCAATCCATTCATAAGAATGTCTGCAATTCCATAATTTAGGCTCTCAAGATTACTAGTGTCCTTATTAGAAAGATTTAGAAGGTTCTCGTCAGAAGTATTGAGGAAAGGAGGAAGAAGCACGTGCTGGGATAGGGAGATGAAAAGAAGCAGTCCAGTAGAGGACATCACATCACAAGTAAAGAGCATATACGTTTTTCCAGGCCTCTGTATTTGAGATGCTACAAAGGAGGGAAGCGCAGTGGTCCATTAAGAAACCTGGTTTGATATTCAAGTTCAAGACTCCAAGTGTATCTTGTTAGATTAAGTGTGCAATTGGGGAGTAAGTTTTTTTCTGTTTCATGCAGGTGGCATCTTTCTAATTTTTGACAATGTTAAGGGGAAAAAAACAATTTGATGTCTGAAGATGAAGGCTAATGTCTATATCAGAACAATTAATAACCTATGGGTGCCCTCTTAGAGATGCTGCATGTAAAGCAAATCCTTTGCAACCTAAGTTGCCACTCTCCTCCAAGGAGAAGATATTGATGGTAAAGGAAATTGTTACTTAAAAAATGGCAGTGGATAATTGAATACAGATGTGAATAGAGGTTTGCAAAAAAAAAAGTCTGTATATGGCTTAAATACTCTTCTAAATCGGTGTCAAGCTCAAATTAGCAAAACAACTCAATTTAACCTTAGGAGATTTGATCACCCTGGATGCGTCCATACAATTTCACCAAAATGTTCACCAAAGTTACGATGGACCCTAAAGGACCATCCATACATTTCACTGCTCAGATTTCTTCAGTGATCAATAAACTAGCACTCACTTTCCCCAATATATCTATATGCACTGGAAATCGATACAGCAGAAGATACTCCACTAAAATGCCAGGATGTATGTGGTTGCAAACAACTTGAAAGAAATGGAAGAAATAAGGATGCTTTCTGAGAGCCTGGGTTATGGATCGAGGAAAGAGGTATAAGGAAATTCAGAAACAATTAGAAAAAAAACTGATCAAACACCATAAATTAAACTGCTAATTAATCAAAGGCTAACAAAATCTGACCAAACTTGGTGCCTTGATCTCAACTAGGTATACCCAGAATTTGTGCAACATCTCCATTTATCTAGAAATCTAATACATATGTGACAAATAGTTGTTATCCAGATATCAAAAATCCCTTAATGCCTTCTACTCAAGAGTTCATCTCAACTTACTCCCTTCCCCAATTAGTGTCTCCATAATAGGCCACAATATTTTCAAACTGCCGGTTACTTCTCCTTACTGCACGAATCTTCTCCAAAGGAGGTCACCAAGAGACTACCGTAAGGACTTGGATCAGGATTCATGGCCATCAATAACAGATCTTTCGAGGAAGGTTGTGACCACTTTTGCCTAAAACATGGCTAAGTCACTTCACATTTATACAAAGCAAATTTAGCCCCGACTTCCTACCAGACCTTAGACCGATATGCCCATTTGCCACCTCCTTCTTGTACCCAAGCTGGCATCAAGAGGTTACCACACAACACACTTAAGTGCTCTGGCTTAATAAGGCATACATATCACCTCAGGTCTTTGTCAGTGAGCACACCCTAGAGGAAACAGATGGAGTGTATGACAGCCTTGCTCTTGCTAGACTCCTCTGCTTTACATGGCATGATTGAAAATAAGGTGCTAGCATGCGGATATATTTTTTCTAAAAACAGGTTGCAAACTACACCCTGGTTAAAATTGACTAAAGCAAGCCCCGAGGATCAGTAAAATCCCCTTTATTTGATACCTGGGATTTGATACCATAGGACTGTGCTATTGAAGATTCCTTGCATCTGCAGCAATAACATTCATGGCCACCCTAATGCAACATTATTCTTACTCAGGCTGCAACTGGAGAGCTCTCATAGAGCAGTTGTGCCAGGGTGTGTCTCATTCTTTGAGGTTTATGGTGTTGCACTCAGGCCAGGCGGACAGGCCCTCTTCACACTTCCAGAAATCACCATCCACTGTTGTAACCTTCCGTGGTGTGTGTGTATATTTCTTTTTCTGGCTGCCCCACTCGTCTCCCAAATTTGCTGGCCTCTGTTCAAATGCACCAAGGGCGAATGAGCCCACCCATTGATCAGAAGTAAGCCTCTAAGACTTTCATCTTGCATTGTTCTCAGGAAGACGTGGATCAAGTGCAACCTCGGATTAATACAGTGAATCCCTTTATGACAGAGTTATTGGCTCTCCAGGTGGCCATGCAAGGAAAACCTATTCCACTGAACTTTAATCTACAGAATTGCTCATTTACAGCCTCC
The DNA here is from genome assembly GCF_964263255.1 of Lissotriton vulgaris. Lineage (NCBI taxonomy): Eukaryota > Metazoa > Chordata > Amphibia > Caudata > Salamandridae > Lissotriton > Lissotriton vulgaris. Next base: position 377,537 of record NW_028255800.1, on the reverse strand, counting down.
CTGTCTCCACTCACCTCTTCATCATTTTGTGTATGTTTGATTATTTTATGTGTTGTGTTAAAGGCTGGGGATGGAGGTATGAAGATGAGGACATTATCTGACCAAAAGTATCAGAATACTTTCCAACAAAGGATGCCCAGCTTTGGATTGCTCCTAAGGATACAGTGGAATGCAGATTCCACATGGTGCTTAATTGGGGAGGGTGCGGTGGAAGCTGAGATGAAGCTTCACATGCTAGGATGTTTGGATGAGACAGTAATAGGCTACCTTAATGGCCTGATGTAGATGCGCACATAGCTTTTACTGTACTAAGTCGAAGAAAAGTCCATTTATTGACCAACTCTTACTGTCCAAACAAATGCTTAGTGTGAGTTTCCACACCCTGGGCCCACATGACAAAGCCATTATCATGAGCAAATGTTTTTTTTCTGACTACCAAGAATTAACAAAAGGTTACCTTGCAGCCATAAACTCATTTACTTATATGCAGTATTACCCCATAAATGTGTGATGTTACGCATGAGTGAGATAGGGGTGGATGGATCTGTTTTTAGGGTGTGTGGGTTTTAAGGGGGCGAATTGCCTGTGGGTTTGAGGAATTCACAAATTCGTCTCTGATTCTTTTTCACCCTGAAAGTGGTTGAAGTTTTAGTCCTGTCAAGGATAGGAGTAAATCCCTTTCTGGTGTGGAAATGGAGCATCTCCAAACTTCGGTTTCCATTCCTTGTATGGGGTGGAAGGAGTGTACTTGTATTTTAGCAACTGTAATTATACACCATTTACAGTCATGCTGGTAAAAATAGACCAACAAAAATAGCCAGGTTAAGCATAGAAAGTGGAGACTGAAAGAGCTTTCGATGTGAATCTAGGGTTGATTTGTGATTTGCAGAAAGCCATATGTTTGCACGTATGTGAGTCCTTACATCTATAGGTGGAAATTTACGACCTTCATTTGGGAATCTTCCCAAAGAAGTTTAGAAAATGTACATATACCCTAGGTCCCGAAAAAGAACTGTTTGTGATGACCATAAAGCCTTTTGAAAGAGTTTCTTTACTTTTTGGTTATGGTACAACTTTTAATTTAATCAATATGAGCAATACTTACAACTGAAATGCACTCACTGTAGGAGCATTCCACTCTGAATGTAAATTTCATAAGGCGGTGTAATGTTTTAATGACATCATATGGTTTGATGAGTAGAGATGTGATCCTTCTGGTCAGGAAGTTGGAACCTCGTGGCTAAACTGTACATGCAGTGTCATAGCTGGAATAAATGTTAGTTTTTATGGAATACAATTCAAGAAATAAAACCACAAAGGTGTCCAGATAAGGACTGTTGATTTTTATCAGTTGGTTTATCCTTTAGAAGAATTCTTATAACGGTGTTACGTAGGCTTGATAGAAATGTTGCCAACAGAGGTACAGGAAAATGTAGGCGTCAAATGTAGACTGAATACCACAAGTTGAATCCTGCGGTACTGAGATTACTAATATTTGGTGTAACCTTTTTTTTCATATTTTCTATATTTTCTGCTTTCTTAAAGCCTGGCACTTTCATCTTCCTATCACAACATCTACTCCTGCTTACTTACGTCCAGCTTTTAGATTCTTTCAGTCTACTTACCTTCGAGAGATCAACTTTTTTGATGGTAGTGTGAGCTGGAACAGAGTGGGAACCTCTGCATCGCTAGTAGCGAGTACCTGGACTGGCAGCAACATTTATTGGTGCTCGATAAGAGTGAGTCAAGGGCCGAGGCCATTCTACTGCACCCCCAGTGGCAACATTTCCTGCCTGTTGCAATGGAACAACAGTTCCACCATTGATTGTAATCCCCCACCCCCATCCCCTGCCCCAACCAGACTCCTTGAACATTTTATTGGGCACTTCTAGCCCCAGTATGCGTAAGGGATTCCATGACAGGCGGCTGGTGAGTGTTTCACGAAGAGCCAATAATATTCTCTATTGTATTAAAAGATGGCTCTGTCATGCACTAGTTTTTTAAATGCCAAATCAAACAAGTGGTATTTATAATTTTTGTTTGTTGGTACATTTTGACTTGCAGTATTGCAGATTTTCCGGAAAGGAAAAGTCCCCCTTATAACATGACATTTCGTAATTCGTAAACTTGCAAATGTGCAATCATTAAGCATTGTTCATAGTCCACATTATGGGATCCATGGGGTAGTATGAATTGTTTATGAAGCAGGTTAGCTGTGCCTAATGAGGGAAGGGGTAATGCTTTTCCCACTAGTCAACCTACAGATTTATGGGTTATGGTCCATACACCACACTGAAGAGACTTCTCTTTCTCACTGCCATTCATTAGTTTGTCTCCTCCCCCGGCTCTTACTTTAGTAGTTGATAGCCTTATGCGGCCTATAGCAAGTGGGTCCACTGGATGTCATGTATGCTCTTTCTTCATCTTGATTAGAAGACCGACATCTTTTTTGTGGCATTGTTCATTGACAACATATGCCATGTACGCATGGCTTATGCACTTTGCTGTGCTGCATGTCCCCAAATTCGGAAGGACTTGGACAGGTTGCTGCTTTTATCATTGTCTGGCACCATAACTATGGAACAGTATAACTTTGGAACTGAGAAGATCGCGAACCACCTTGCTTTTAGAAATTCCCTGTATCTGTTTTTATTTTTTTTTGCCATTGGTTTATTTATTTATTTATTTATTTGCTTATATAGCGCCGGACTCGACCCCCGAAGGGGTATCTCCGCGCTTAACTCGCTGTAGATGTAAAAAAAAAACAGTACCTTAGGTGCAGGCAGATGGGAATCTAAGCCTCTCGAAAGAGGTACGTTTTAAGTGCCTTCCTAAAGGAGAGAAGGTTGGTGTTGGCTCTGTTGCTCTTGTTGTCTTCAATCATGTCTGCTTTAGCACCTTGAAGCCTTTTTGCTGTATGTGCACTCTGTAAATATTAAATGGATGAATGCATGTGCTAGAAGAATCTCCTTTCATATTACTCAGTTGATAGGATTCATTCCCCCGTACTGGTGTGGGTTTTCTCTGTGCATGTCGTAGGTTAATTTCTGATTTCTGTACAATTTGTTTTGGATTCTGGGGCTAGTCGTCCAAACCATGTTGCATGTACACCTCGTCACCAACATGGCCACTTGAATTTCTCGCCCAGAAGTTATTGACTGTAGTTGTGTTCTTCCACCTGATGAACTGCCAGAAGGCTATGAAGAGCCTTTGTGTCGGCGTGTGCAAATTTGGTGTTGCAAATTTGATTTTCCTACGTTTCCTAACTTTTACATTTTTTACCCTGCAAACTGAAAATATTTCCTGTTTGTTCCATTATTATACGCTCAGTGCTAGTTGGCCCTAACAATAAATGTGGATTTTTTTGCGGGATGACTTTGAAACATTTTTCTCGCAACATTGAAACTGGATGAATGTTGGCAAACTTTTTCTCTCAACACAAATATAAAAGGGCGATGAAGTCCCCATTTTAATGTAAAAATCCCCATGCTGAAAACTTCCCAAACTAAGGGTAGTGATCGAAATATTCATGAGAATAACTTTACTTTGGCAAGAGGAAAACACCCTTTTACTGTGGTAGCTTCTATGTCCCTGTTGAGGATCAGAATTAGTTCTAATACCTGGCTCTATCTGGGGCTAAGTATGACTTTTGGTGAAGGCCATAGCTGCCTGCTGGACTTAGGAAGCATTGAGTCGCTGCTCAGGAAATGGATCTGTGCTAGAGCAGGAGCTGTACATGTGTTTGACTATAGAAGGATCGGCCACTCGAGCGTGCAGCAGAATGGGTGGACGTGAGTGTAGGAAGGGTTCGAGTCTCGTCAATGATGCTGAACATCCTGTGATTCTGGGCAAATCATTTAATCTCCCCGTGCCTAACAAAAAAATGAATGTGTCCTCATGCAATGCAACTGGTGCTATGTAAATCGCTCTGATACCCGATTCAGGTCTAGTTCGCGCTATATAAATCTCTGTAAAATAAAAATAACATTTTTAAAAAATGCAAAAAAGCTGCAGCTATCTTGATGCATTTTGATAAATCTAGGGGTTCCCAGCAAGGCAGTATTGGAGAATCCGAGATGGCTTAAGAAAAAGCTTCAATCCACTCCCCACGCTTGCGAGAACACAGTCTTCTCTTAATCTTATATATGCCCTCGACTCTTGATCATTACTTATAGCTGCGTTACTTATAACATGGGATGTAAAGCGCAGACAGCACACTTCATCCTAGCTCAGTATTTCCGGAAAGGACGCACAGCAATGGATTTACAAGGAGGAGACAGTCTTAGCCTGTTCCAGACACTAGAAATGCATTGAATTATGAACTTTGTTGGAATCATAGCCTGCAAAAGGAGTAATGTGATTGGCTGGCTGGCTGGCTGGCTGGCTGTCTACATCCCAACGGTCCATTCCAGGGTGCTAAGAGAAATAGCTGCAACCAACATTTCTGGAAAAGATCTTCTTGAACATGGTGGCCTGGTTCTCTGACTGGCCAGACGCGGAACCAAAAGCAGCCCTGGAAAACCATTCTCAAACCAGCTCTCCCCCCCCCCCGCACCCCCCCCCCTGCTCTGACAAAACAATTTATGATTCCTATCAAGAGTGCTAGAAAAAGATCTCAGATGGTTCTTTTGAACAAGCATTGCTAGGGTTCGTTCGCATGTGGTGTGTGGAGCGTGTAGAAATTGACAAAATGTCTCGGTGACATAGTTAGGTCACATTTTCATTACTCGACCTACTTTTCCCGCTGGCTGACACGACACTGAAGGCTGTGCTTTGTGTTTCAGACTGATTTTTGTAGGTTCTGGCTCCCGTGTAATGGATAGGTTGGCTTAGACTGGTGTCCGATTGCTGCTGACCCTCAGGAAACCTAAGATGTGTGATTCATCCAAGACATTACATTCGATTGTTCTCTACTAGTTTCTCTTTAATACTATATGAACCACTTCTCTTTTTACACTGCACATTTTTTTTCATTGTTCTCCTTGTTTAGTCCTACGTTCTCAGATGTCTTATGTTCATCCCCGGTCTTCCTTTCATACATCGGCAAGCATGTCGGCAGGATATTGTTTGATCAGTGTAGAACGCATAACAACAAGTAAATTACGATTTGTATTGCCATGTGACATAAGTTTTATACATAAACATTTAACACGCTGCAGGAGGATTTTATATATAATATGTATTATTTCTCTACATAATGATCGTTCAGAAAACTAAAAAGTAAAGTTGCTGCTATACTGACATAGAACATCTGACGCCCAAAAGAATCAACCACCATATTAAAAATATGTGCAACCTGAAACAAATTAATTTTAGTAATACATTTATGCTGTTTGTGGAGGGCAACAAATTGTGCAACCTTTCAGGTACAAATTGTGATCTGGTCAATACAGATCGTGCGGTGATTGGTATTTATCAGGAGGCTAGTTTACATCCCATTGCACTTTACACTGGCTGGAATGAGGAATACAGTGCACATGCCTTGTGTAATGCCCCATTCATTGCTTTGCAAAAAGCATATGTAGTATTTACCTGGACAATTTTCATTAGGGTTCACATTGCACAAACTGACCAAACAAAAAACTCCTGGAAATATGCAATATGTACCTGGGTTGTAACACATGAGAGTCTGGAGGTGCCATGAGATGGAACTTGTTGCATATTCGCAGTTTAGTCCTACTGTTAAGTAGGATCTGCTTTAAGGATTCATGGGCGGTTCAGAAGGTGACCAAACATTACCTACTGATGAATGCTGCCAGTGCAGACAGTTGTTCTCTCCAGTCTATCGGATATTGGATTTATAAAGCTGTGTTTACACATGAGGGTTTCTTGGAGCTACATAGGCCAGCACAAATGAAGGGGATATTGATTAATATGGAAAAAGCCAGGACTTGATCATGTTCCTAAATGTTATCGTCTTCCACTATTTACAAATCAAACTCCAAAACTAGCTACTGCTATAGGGGAAGCTGTATAGGGGAAGCTGTACACCCAAGATTGGCTCACCTTACCTTTAGGATTTGGAAGCAAATATCTATAGAGAATTTCAGACAGTCCTTGTGTCTTTTAGTTTGCCTGACAGGGGCCATTGGGAAAGATAGCCGAACTGGGAAAAGCTACAGCACGTTCATGGACTGATCCTTCTAAAAGCAAGAAAACATCATGCAAACCATATGTCATTCTAATTACATGGTTTAATATCATAGTGGCTGCCGTGCTGAAAGATGGATTAGTGGGGAGTACATAATCGCCTGGCGGAAAAATCGGATGACTTTCTCAGTTGACTGTAATGAAGGGAACCATGTGATGGGTGGCCACGTACAAGAGAATCTTTAAAAAATATGTACGAGGCTAAGGGATCTCATTAGTGGGTCTAGAAAATTGTGAAAGCTTGGGCGGAGTAAAAGTGTGGACAAGAAAAAAATTGGTTGAAACCTTACTTTATGTTCGAATATTTATTAACGGTATAAGTACTTAAATATCAAACATGATTTGCCACATTAGTATTTCTGGTTGAAATTGTTAGGATTGACAGGCACCCAACACAAGCTGAAGTATAGATCTAGTTATCCAAGTAGCTAGTTCGATTGAGTCCCAGTACATCTTGACATCTTTGTAATGCCCCAGTAGTTGGTTATAGGGAAGTCTAACTTCTAGTAGGTAGTATGCATGCCATTTTTGTTTTGCTGTCTTGCACCCTTGTTCTAACTTCAGGATGAACTGTTGAAAATTGTAGGACTGTATTCTGTATTTACATGTGAGGATGATATGTCTAGAAGAACTTGAAAGGAAGATCTATAATTACTAAATGCTTTCTCACGTATCCATGAATCTACATAGTACATCATTTCCCTTATCAGTGGAAACAAAATAGATTGGTAAATTGAAGTTAGAGCCTCAGGTGATAGTAGATTTCGATTTTGTTGTAAACCAACTTAATTTGTACTCCAGCGAAACTTTTTTCGAATAATTATCAGACCAGATGAAGGGCATTTCTGTACTTGTATTACTGACCAAGTTAGGATTGGAATAAAAAAGCATTTGCAATGCATAGATATTGGATTTGGTAAAGTTAGAGCTGTTGGCATTGAAAAAATAACAATGTTGTTTACTTTTGTTTTTTATTTGCAGTGGAGTTATTACACTAGTGCCACTGGTATAAAAAAGCAAAAGTGAAAAACATTGTCATTTTCAATGCCAACAGCTCTAACTTTAACAAATGCGAGACCTATTGCATTAGAAATGCCATTGGTCTTGGAGAGTTCTTGCCATTATAAATGCCAATGTTTTTTACCGAGACATTGTTTACAGGGTACAGTACCATATGTAGACAAAAGAGGTCCCAGGGGACCTCTTTGGGTCACATATGGTACTGCACCTTGCAGAAGATATGGTAAATCCACACTACCCATAATACATTGCATGCAAGACAGTACCACAAGTACATTCAATAGTTATGTCCATTTATACAATTAGTAGCTTTAAAATGTGCCAAGAGAATTATTATATTAATTTCGGATTGGGTTGTACTTTGTGTGGAGCTGATGAAGGGAAATTTACAGAAGGTCTCATATAAATGTGAGATGTGCTAGTGAGTAAAGTAACCACTGTCAGCCTTCCCTATGACCAAGTGTGCGTCCTACCTGAAACCTTTAAGAAAATAGTGCTCTGAGGGTGTAATTAAAACCTAGGGAGTAACAATACATGTACCGGGGTGTCCTCATGGGAGGTTAGAAAAAGAGACTAGGCGGTACTAAGGAGGGAGATACTAAACCTATTGACCAATGAAAAGCTACCATTTACAAAGGACAGGAGCCAATTAAAAAGATGGGTGGAAAGTGGGCAGAGCTTTATGCCCATATCCATACTAATAATATAAAGAGAGAGCCCAAACCTTTGAGGCGGGTAATCTCAGAAACCACAGCACCAATCACAACACCCAATATAGCGTTGGAAAGGGCAGTTGCAGCAGAAGGACATAGGCTATACAGACGCCCACCATATAAATTTAAAAGGTAAAAGAACCGTGCCAGCAAAGTAGTCCCTTGTGGGCGTGTCTGCATTGTGCTGTGGGCGTGTGCTGGGGGCATGATAAACACTGGGGGCGTGTGGTACGTTCCACCCTTCATGCCATGTCTCATATTGTATGCTAATCCAACCCTGCTCCCTTTAAATACCCCTGCACCCCATGGTCATAACCCACCCTTACTCCTTAAAATACCCCAACGCCCTTAAACACGAACCCATCTTAACCCTATAAATAAACCCTGTACCCCAAAACCCAAACCTATCCCCAAACCCTGAAAATACCCCTATACCCCAAAACCCAAACCTAGCTCTGAACCCTATAAATACTCCTGTACCTTAAAACCCAAACCTACCCCATAGCCCTAAAAATACCCCTGTACCCCAAAACCCAAACCTAGCCCTGAACCCTAAAAATACCACTGTACCCCAAAACCCAAACCTACCGCTGAACCCTAAAATACCCCTGTACCCTAAAACCCAAACCTACCGCTGAACCCTAAAATACCCCTGTACCCCAAAACCCAAACCTACCCCTGAACCCTAAAAATACCCCTGTACCCCATAACCCAAACCTAGCCCTGAACCCTAAAAATACCCCTGTACCCCAAAACCCAAACCTACCCCTGAACCCTAAAATACCTCTGTTCCCCAAAACCCAAACCTAGCCCTGAACCCTAAAAATACCCCTGTACCCCAAAACCCAAACCTACCCCTGAACCCTAAAAATACCCATGTACCCCAAAACCCAAACCTACCCCTGAACCCTAAAAATACCCCTATACCCCAAAAACCAAACCTACCGCTGAACTCTAAAATACCCCTGTACCCCAAAACACAAACCTAGCCCTGAACCCTAAAAATACCCCTGTACCCCAAAACCCAAACCTAGCCCTGAACCCTAAAAATACCCCTGTAGCCCAAAACCCAAACCTAGCCCTGAACCCTAAAAATACCCCTGTACCCCAAAACCCAAACCTACCCCTGAACCCTAAAATACCTCTGTACCCCAAAACCCAAACCTAGCCCGAACCCTAAAAATACCCCTGTTTCCCAAAACCCAAACCTAGTCCTGAACCCTTAAAATACCCCTGTACCCCAAAACCCAAACCTACCCCTGAAACCTAAAAATACCCCTATACCCCAAAACCCAAAACTATATCTGAACCCTTAAAATACCTCTGTACCCCAAAACCCAAACCTAGCCCTGAACCCTAAAAATACCCCTGTACCCCAAAACCCAAACCTACCCCATAACTCTAAAAATACCCATGTACCCCAAAACCCAAACCTACCCCTGAACCCTAAAAATACACCTATACCCCAAAACTCAAACCTACCGCTGAACCCTAAAATACCCCTGTACCCCAAAACACAAACCTAGCCCTGAACCCTAAAAATACCCCCTGTACCCCAAAACCCAAACCTAGCCCTGAACCCTAAAAATACCCCTGTACCCCAAACCCCAAACCCAGCCCTGAACCCTAAAAATACCCCTGTACCCCAAAACCCAATCCTACCCCTGAACCCTAAAATACCTCTGTACCCCAAAACCCAAACCTAGCCCTGAACCCTAAAATACCTCTGTACCCCAAAACCCAAACCTAGCCCTGAACCCTAAAAATACCCCTGTACCCCAAACCCCAAACCTAGCCCTGAACCCTAAAAATACCCCTATACCCCAAAACCCAAAACTATATCTGAACCCTTAAAATACCCCTGTACCCCAAAACCCAAACCTAGCCCTGCACCCTAAAAATACCCCTGTACCCCAAAACCCAAACCTAGCCCTGAACCCTTAAAATACCCCTGTACCCCAAAACCCAAACCTACCCCTGAACCCTAAAAACACCCCTATACCCCAAAACCCAAACCTAGCCCTGAACCCTAAAAATACCCCTGTACCCCAAAACCCATACCTATCCCTAAACCCTAAAACTACCCCTGTACTCCATAACCCAAAACTATATCTGAACCCTTAAAATACCCAAACGCCCCAAAACATATACCTCAGTACCCCAAAACATATACCCCTATACCCATACTTACCTTATCCAAACATTTAAAAAAACATGCTTTTACCATTCATGCATTTACAACAAATTTCGTTGTAAATGTATGCGTAGTAAAAGCATATAAAATGTAATGCCATGCGTTATAATGGCATTGCGGAGTCATGGTACTTTCGTAATGAAAGTATGCGGAGTGATGGTATGCGGAAAGAAAGTTGCGGAATAATCGATGTTTACCCTCCCCCGGTAACTACATTGGCGGTACGGCAGCCCACATCTCCAGCAACATACTCATATTTTTTCACCACCCATTTGAAAAATGCACACGTCTCTCTCATTGAAGGCCAGCACCAACATACACGTTTAGACACACCTCCCGCCACAAGTTCTAGAATTGCGAACTTTAGAGCTGGAGAGCTACGTTCGAATCTCGGCATCAGCTCAACATCCTGTGATTCCAGGCAAATCGCTTTGTCTCCCCGTGCCTACCACAAATGAATGTTTTCTTCTGTAATGTAAATTGTGCTTATGCCATGTTGTCGAGTTTGCGCTATATAATATTGCAAGGAAAAATAAAGTAGGGGAACTCGAGTTCACACACTACTGAACGCGCACTCTTAAGTGCATCAGCAGTGCACTGTGAATTGGAGCGTTTCACAGGCCTGTCACAGATAAGAAATGCTATCAAAACGAAATCCTACAAAACAATATACTACTGGCCGGCAGCAATTCATACCCGGACAACGTCGGCACGGGCTGCTATCAACAATGAAATCATAAACCAAGGACTTATAGAAATCGAAGACTCACTGTATCTATTAAGCGAGAAGTCCTTACAAGATTTCAGCCTGCCGCCAGCGGTCCGAACTAACCTAACTGGATACCACAATATCGCTACCGCACACAATATTCCAGAGCTACATAACTACCTTGCTCAACACTTGCCTAACTTAGTTCCCGATCAACAACTCACCTACAACACCATAGTTGATACTGTTGAAAAGAAGCAAGGCAAACTATTGTTAATAGACGCCCCCCGTGGCACAGGAAAGACTTACCTAATCAACCTCATACTTGCCAAAGTTCGATCTTCTGGGAATTTGGCTCTAGCTGTTGCTTCATATGGAATAGCTGCCACTTTGCTAACAGCTGGGAAAACAGCACATTCTATCTTTGAACTGCCTCTAACAGTTTCCCTTGAAAAGGATTCAATATGCTCTATTCGGAAAAACGGACCTTTGGGGACACTGCTTCAAAATGTGTCTCTTATCATGTGGGACGAATGTACAATGACACACCGCTCACATATTGAGGCAGTTGACAGAACTCTCAAAGACATTAGAAATTCATACAACATAATTGGAGGTCTTACTTTTGTGTTTGCTGGTGACTTCCGACAAACTCTTCCTGTGATGCCTACAGGAACGCGGGCTGATACACTAAAAGCATGCTTAAAAGCATCACACCTATGGAACTCTGTACAATCTATTACCTTGCACACTAACATGAGGACACATTTAGGAGGTGGAGATACACAATTTGCAGATCTTCTAATAAAAGTGGCCAACGGAGACATACCTGACACAAATGGCTTTACCAACATACAAAACTTAGGTAAGCGTCTCTGTACCCTGCATGAACTCATACAACATGTTTACCCAGACATCAAGCATCTTCTCAGCAAAGATTACACATGGATTTGCGAAAGGTCTATAGTTGCCGCCCGAAACTCTGCAGTGCATCATATTAATGAACACATACTACAACTATTCCCAGGTGAAACAACAATATATAATTCCATTGATACAGTATTAGATACACAAGACGCTGTGCATTATCCCCAAGAATTCCTCCACTCACTTAACCCTTCAGGGCTTCTCCCTCATACACTCCAAATGAAAGTAGGTGTTCCTATCATGTTATTACAAAACCTACATCCACCAAATCTCTGCAATGGGACGCACCTACAAGTTAAATCTCTTTTACCTTATGTAATAGAGACTACTATTCTCACTGGCCCTGCTGCAGGACAGTTAGCCCATATTCCCTGGATACCCATGATCCCTACTGATCTACCATTTCAATTCAAACGCTTACAATTCCCTAACATTGCTTTTGCATCCACCATTAACAAATCACAAGGTCAGACACACAAAGTCATTGGGATAGACTTACGAGAGGACTGCTTCACTCATGGACAGTTATATGTTGCGCTATTGAGGTCGGGGAATTCCGACAACCAATTTATTCTACTTCCTGATTCTCATGAAACACAAAATGTGGTGTACCATGAAGTTTTGAAGTTAATGTTATTTTCAATACTAAAACCATTGCTGCCTAGCTTTTTTTTACCCGGACAACGTCGGGACGGGCCGCTAGTCCTGAATACAGCATGTCTCAATGAGACAACTTAAGCGCTGCCTGTGTGAGACCTAAAAATCCATTGTGCGTCCTTTAACGTGTCAGAGTATGAGAAAGTAGTACGAGTCCCACGTTTGTTAATGCATAGTGCAATTATTAGCCCAAAGTGTCCTTTTTGTTGTCTACCCTTAAATTTAAGTTATCAAATATAGTGCAGCAAGATAATTAAATACCAATTGAAATAATACAGTCTAAGATGTCTTAATATGTAGTATTTGGTATGTGTTGGTTATTACTAGAGAGGTTCTAACTTCTCAGTCAGAAAGAGGTTTTCTTTGGGGGCATACCTGGTTATATATGTAAGGATTCAAACCTTAGGTAGGACTGTGATACTGAGGGGGCGATTACAGCCGCATCATAATGGGACGTCCGGTTTCCTTTCCGACCTCTTCCAGTCACTCCGGCTGGCTTCCGACGGGCTCAGAGTCCATCCGTCAGTCGCAATCCGGCCTGTGATCTTAATGGCGGGTCTCTCTGCCCATGAGATTACGATGACTGTTTCCGACATGGTTTCCATATAGCCTGTGGAAACCATATTGAAAAGAGTCCTTGGAAGCCCCCAGCAGGGACCCTTTGGTGCCCGCCTCCGGTTGGAGGCTGCCCCTGTTGATCCTTGCACCTTGTGGTGCCTGCCACGGGGTGCAGGGATGTACGGCACCTCCCATTTCACTATGGGAGTATGCATTACTGACGGTTTACAACTGGAATGCATGCTCCGATAGTGAAATATATGAATGCGACCGAACAGTGTTCGGTCGCATCCTAATGGGGCGGTCGAGAGCGCCTAACGGGTGTCAATTGGTCCCATGACAGAGTCCATGTCAGGCAGAAGTGATTCCACCTGACATCGTAATGAGCCCCTAAGTAATATTTAGTGTATTCACATGGATAAGGGCTACTCCAACGACCCAAAATATTCATTTTGTCCCCTTCATGTACACAAACTTGGAGGGAATAAAGGGTAGTACGGCATCATGATTACGTGCTCTGCAGGTTTAGGTGAGTTCCAAAAAATCTTGCTTTTGGGACTAAACTAGATCTTGAATTTCAGGTGCGTGCTTAATTGCTGATCCTGTATTCAATATCACACATTGAAGTGGGCTATAGCTGGAATGTTGCCTATTGAAAGGGCCGTCCTCTGATCAATGGTAGAAGGATCTCAAAACCCCAGCAGATGTCGTCAAACAACACAACACTGAATAAGGGCAGTTGTCGATTGTTCGAGATGTAGGACAGGGTAAAGAGAACTGTAATTCCCGATAATTGATGGCTCCTTTAAGAGTTTTGTTCTTTAATGGAAGGGGTTTGTTTGATTTGCAGGCAGTAAGAGTGTTTAGTACGTGATTGTATATAGACAGAGAGACCATCATCCACCCAAATGTGGGCTTTGAACAACCACTGGTGTCAGAATCTCAGTCTTTGAGTGGTACCAGTAGGTAAGATGCTCAACCAAGGCTCTATGGGTAACCACCTATTAGGTACATTTATTTATATTATATTCATTCCAAGCTAAAGTAGAGTTTGGTAGATATCCTAACACCCTGGTATGAATCTGGCCCTCCTGAACTTACCTGTATTAAACACTCACTGATGGCATCTGCTGTGACTTGCTAGTCACAGATTTGAAATCCTAGGAAACCAACCTATCCCTGCATCATTCTGATGTTGATAAATTGGGAACCATTGAATAAGATTATAGCAACATCTTCAATTTACAATGTGTAAAATATTTTGAATTAATCACGGTTTAAAAACAATTTACTTGTTATGATGAGGGCGTGGGGATTTATATGATTCTGAGGCTGCAGCACTTTCCACATAATAATAAATTTGCCACCACATAATTCATAATTTTTGCCTTCATTGTCCAGATTTTAATTTAAAACATTTAGTTTCTAGCTCAAATGAATCAAAAGTTACTAAGAACACTTCCACACCTTTGCTGCGAGAGAGAAGGAACTTTGCCATGCAGTAGGAGGTCACCTTTCAGTTGCTGGTTGCTGTTTTTAGGTGTAAACTGATACTAATGAAGTGAAACCTGTGCCCATACAGTGTTAACGTTTAAAAAGTCATATTAGTCAAGTAATACTGCCACAAATTGTGCCGCACTGTGCCTCATAATTTGCCCTTTCTTGCCGTATAATTTAGCCCTTCTCTGCAGCATAATTCTAGTGGCCCTGGGTACGATTTGTTGAGGCCTGTGGCCGTTGTGCTCGTAAAAAGCCCAAACATTGAAAAGTTGTATTTTTGAAACAGCCTACAAACTTCCACTTTATTTACCTTCAAATCTGCACACATTTTTTTCCTCTCATTTGTCAGTTGTTGTGAAGGGAAAGTGAATGCAGAGGACAGCATAAATAAAATAAGATATTCAAAGATTATTTAAACCATGCTTTCAAGAAAATGCAAAAGATGCCAGCCTGCTGGTCTTGTGATATTTACATTTGTTACAACTGTGAAGCTAAGCAACAACGTCTGCCCTTTATAGTGGTGTGTAGACTGCAAGCACAGGAGGGACGGTCCCACACTATATTTTCAGGTTTTCACATGGCATAAACTGACAATTAACCTAAATGGAACTCGGTGCTTAATTTGTAAAAGAATGAGTGCTGGTGCCCGAAGCTCAGCTCTGAAGTCCATCGCCAGTGCAAGTAAACATCGGCGGGCCGAATACCAAAGCTGTGTAGCCGTTAATTCACCTCCGACATCACGACTAGCAGACACACCTGCAGGTTACTGCTTTGCGCCTTTGTGATGTTTTTGCCCCTTTCTCTTCTGTCTTTCTAATTTGTGTTTTTCGCGCTCTTTTGATCTGTGTCAAAGTCTGTAGCAGAAAAATGAGTGTGGATCCTAAAAAATTAAATACCGGTGTCCCCCACCGGCAACCACAGACTCAAATTAAGCACTGATGGAACTCAACTGCGTAGTCACAGTTTGCCCGAACATTTCACATGGAGAAGGGCCCTTTTGGATCCTTGTGTGTTTTTCAGTACCCTGTCAGCTTGGTATAAGATTTCAGATTACCCAGAAGGCATTAACTGCGCTCCCACAGTCCAGCGTTTTTATTGATCCCTCGATATTCATGACGGGGCCTGCCGTGCGGCTGTTTACAGTGCTAGGCGTTTGACCCACATTCAGCACAAAAGGTTTTTTGATGATCCTAGTTTAATGCATAACGACCGTTGGAGAGGCCTTGTTGTGTATTTGATTGGTGCCAAGCTCATTAAAAGGCTTCTGAGCAGTCATAAATTATACAACAACTATTGGATGCCGGTGACGAGAAATAATAGCGGGTTGGATGAGTTGGCATCTGCGCTCTTTTTGCCTTTGCAGGACAGTGTTGCTGATGGGGCTTGAATATAAAGATTAGCTGTTCTCCAACATTGGCTTTTTTATATATTCACATGCTTGAATCAATCCGCGTTGTCAGACTGGGAATCCCCAGTACATTAACATAGCAGTATATAGTGTAAAAATATTCAACATGCAGTATATAATGGAAAATGGCCGCAGGCCTGAAACAACATAGTATAGTTTAGTAACCCATCCACCTCAATTAAAGCAACCATAACCAGCCAATGGGGTGGAAGCTTAAGCACTTCTACTCACCCTAGGGGCCACCATAACTCAGATTACTACCACACGCTGTGTGTGAGGGAGTCCCCTCACAGAGCTCTGCTTTAACCCCTACGCTGCGCTGAATGTTCCGCGCTGGTGTGGAACGTTCTATTGCGCGGGCGGGGCCGGAACGTTCAACGGACGTGCGCGCACTACAGAGGTAGTGCACGCGACGTCCGCTGAACGTGGCCAGCACTGAAGGAGTTAACCTTTCAGTGAACCTGCAATTGTTTCTATTTTGGAATTTGAGCAAGCACTATCTTCAACACTACTGTTCTGTGACCTGTTTTAAGAGTATATTGTTAAAATTTCTGGATTAGGGAAATCTTTTGGCCTGACAAGCAACGGTCACTATGGCTCACAAAGAGAAGATAACTCTTTTTAAAACCTGTTTCTCTTGTGGCAGCAAAGATATTTACACTGACGACCCACACTCTGTGTATTTATTTCTTTATCCTCAGCACAAGTCAGCGAATGAAAGATCTTTACGTCTTTCTCCACTGAGACTCTTAAGGACAGAGAAAGGAGGCAAGCATTATTTCTTATGAATAAAGAGAATTTTCCTCCATCCAAAGGAGATTCCCCCTCTCCAGGGGAAGATTCTGTGAGAAGGGCTCCGCCCCCGTACTTCCATGAAGGCAGTGCACAAGAGGAGACATATACACTTTCCTGAGCATGATTTATTTGGTACATCGCTTGCAGCCACCCCCTCTGCTTACAAACTAGATTCTAAGCGCTTCAGAGACTCATCTGCGACAAAAAAAAACAAGTATTCAAAGGAAAGCTCCTTGATGATGTGATTGTCGAGGTCTTGAACTACATCATCGACAACACCACCGTAGAGCACTTCTTCAATGACTATACTGTCGATGTCAAGCGTCGATGACGACCATACCGTTAACTGCATCACTGTTGGGAATCACGCAGTCAATAGAAACATGGGAGGAAATGTTTTTTCACCTTTAAGGGTGATGGATGGGCCTCCAGTACAATTATTGCATTTAGATCAAGAAGAGGCTAGTGATTATGCCTCACTGCCATGGGTCTTCCAACGCAATTGGATGTGAGATAAGTCCCAGATTTTGAAGAGGAGGCAATGGACGATGAGGAGTCCTACATTGAATGTGTGTTTTAGCATGAGTATAAGTCTGGAAGTACTCGAATGGCTTTAAGGCTGGAACCACATAGATATTATAGAGAGCCAGATGTGGTCCAAGTGCTAATGGATACGTGTACTAAGTTTTACTGCAGCAAACAACTAATGTAAATGTAAATGTAAATGTGCTGGACTTGTAAAGCGCACAGCTGCCTGTAAGCGTCCCGGCGCTTGCTTAGGGAACCCGTCCTGGTATTCCCCTGTGAGAAACCGCAGGGTGTCCACAAGGTGAAAGCCAGGCATCCCGCCGCGAGGGGCCGTAGTGGAGATTAAGCAAGCTATTGCCCAGAGTTGCAGAGTGTGACCCCGTGAGTTGAGTAGGCACCAGAGCGAGAATTGTGGAGTCCGTGGAATTTTGAGCCCGAGACCCGCCGAGGCGGGGAATCAAACCCCTGGTCCACGGTCGATCTCAGCTTCTGGGTCTGCCGCCTCTAACCACTGAGCCACGCTTCTCCCTAATAATTCCAACATGTGGTTACCTGCTGCTCCTATCCTCCTGCGTCTCCAACCTGTTCCTTTACCAGTTTCACCTCCCAGGCAGCCATCACCCATATCTTCTTCTCCAACGCCAAGGGGATCAGTCCATGGAGAAGACATGTATGACGTTTACTCTAATGGTTCTACCTATTCTGATATAGATGGAGAGGAAGGTGAGCTATCAACAGATCGTGATGGAAGGGATGATAATGGTCAAGATTGTTCTTGTCCCAAGTGGAAACAATGGGTCAATACCCCGAAGATTCTACAGATAATATCTCCAAATTTAATTTGTTGATTGAAAGACCTGCCAAGGAATTTAACCTGCCGATGATCTTCCTGGATCAACCATGTTTCTTCATGACTTTAAAGAGTAACTTTGTAAATACGTTAAATCCATACTCATTCTTGATTATATTTGGCTATAAGATCTGAAATTAAATCAGACACCTGCTACTGTTCCAGCTGCGATAACTTGTCTGGAAAAGAAATAAAAAGCCCCGGATTCAGCTCCATCTTTCCTCACTGCTCATTCTAGATCACAAACGGATGAGGCTGCAATCTATCGCATGCTCTCTATAGTCTTGAAATTTTTAATTGCATGAAAAATATAATTTTTTAACTCTGAAACTTGGTTGCTAAAATTGCTACTAAATAATTGTTTATCCTGTTATTCGGCACTTAGGAATTGCCACTTTTTAAACTTTTGACTATGGAATGGAATCACATTTTTTTATATTCAATTGTTTTATAGGTTGGGGTGTTTGCATTACGTTGTGGTGGGACTTTTTTCCTGTTTTACTAAGACCCTTCAGACCTCGGGAAGCAGTCTTTCTTCCTCGAGGTTGTACGTCTAGTTGTGCTTACGGAAGTGTTTAGGAGGCTGGGCCTTAGTCAATTACCTTTATGTATAGGCCCGCCGCGCGGACACGTCACTGGCGCAGCTAAGGCAAGCTTGTCTGTGCCCGTGCCGCGGCCTGCACCTGCCACTCTGCCGGCTGTACTCCTCACAAGTTGCTTTCAGTTAGTTTTCTTACAGGTCTTCAGTGTAGGCAGGCATGGGACCCTACTTGTTTAAAGGGCCCAGTATCCTGTATGCTCTGTAAAAACGAATTTGGCCTGTCTCCAGAGCTTCTTTCTGATACAGTCTTTTACTCCTATAGTCCGTCAAACAACCCTTTCCTATGGGTTTACAAATACAGGTTCTTTTAGTAAACACGCACAAGAAGTGTTTGATTTAATTAAGGATTTCTAATTTGACCCTTTTGTTACAGAATCCTGGCATAAACATTGGTGAAACCGGGTAATCTTTTCAGCTCTTCATCAAGGGTACACTATTGTTAGACGTGATACACCAGAAGCCCGTGGAGGTGGTCTGGCTATAATTTTTCGCGAAACATTCCATTGTAGTACTTTTGATATAAACTCTCTAAAATGAGCAAAGAGTTTGGGATTGTGCTTCCAGGTTGGTTAATCACCATCTTTTGCGGGAGGGCTTATATATCGTCCACCAGGCTTAGAATCCTCATTCCTAACTACCTTAGGGGGAGCTTTTGCTCCTCATCTATTGCAATATACTAATTTTACCATTCTTGGAGACTTAACGTTGACAAGCAAGGAAAATCTTACTCCGGACCACCTATCGGTGAGATTTCTCAACCCGGGCGGTTGCGGATGTTCGCTACCAATCGCATTGAGAAACCTTCCGTTTGCGTTGAGAAGCTCCCGGTCTAGTAGAATATTTACTTGAGCAGCAGAAAGAAGAAGCGCCCTCTTGCGCTGTGCGTGATTCAGTTTGTGATTATTTAACAGCGCGGGACAAACACCCGGTGCTAAAAATGAGCGTTAACGGTGCAATGGAATGCACTCCGCCTCTTGCGGAACTCCACGTAACGCGGTGGAGTTACATGGAACTCTGAAAGCGTTTCCACAGCTTGATGAGGTACAATTTTCACAAATGAAAAACAGCCAACACGTGTTTCGTTGTGCGTTTTAAAAAACAATTGAATTCTTCAGGGGCTGATAATGCTAATAAATGAATCCACATGGACTAGTCTTCGTAGAAAACAACAGTATCTAGGTACCTTCTCACTTGCTGAATCCAATCCTTGTAAGTGAAGTCCTGGTAGGTAGTCAATCTATCTTAATCACTGTATCCCATTTTCCACGCACTGTAATCTGATATGTTAAGATGGTGTCCCCCTTATGTCTTAGAATGGGCGCATCTCAATCCATCCAATGTACGCCAACGGATTGGAATTTCGGACGAGGAACTCTGCTCAGGCCTAATTTTCTATTGCAATGCCCATTACTTTTGCACAGACAAAGTTTTACTGATAAAACTATAGTGCACAAACGATAATGTGTGTAAGTAGCATTATCTAGTGTATTGATTTGTTTTGATTGTATTGAAATTTAGTTTCAAGCACACTTCAGAATTACAAAAGAATGGGCTTCATTTGTGCTTTCCTAGTCCTGCTATATTCTGAGACATTTGCACTGTTCATTAACAGACATTTAAATGTTGTTGGTTGCTAGAAAAAAAAATTGATTTTCTTTCTCTACACCCCAAGGTTGTCAGATAAATGCTCTCACTTTGAAATTAGAGAAAGAAATGTAAACACCAATCTTCCTCGAAAGACATAGCTTGACATTTGACCTCTGTCATTGAATGCACAGCAAATGTGGTAAGATTATATCAAAATGTAGCGGCCTGCTTACAGAAAGTAATTACTTGTGGAAGAATAAACAGTCAGGCCTTGAATGATCTACTCTGCCAGTCGCAATGGTGAGTTAGATTGATCACGTTGAGTTATCCTTAGCACCTTCTAGTCCAGCGAATCCACATAATCTAGAAAGGAACAGGTGGTTTGTTCATTCAGAAAGTGGGTGAACAATAAATATGCCTTTAAATCTTGTTTTTCTCATGACACATTTGCTGTCTATTCACGGAAAGAGGTTAAATGTCAGTTTGTCTTTTTGCTGCTTGGAAAATGGAGTTTGTTTTTTTCTCTTACTATGGTTAGAAGTTTTTGTCAAGTGAGCTGTCTGACAATCATGGTGAAACAAAAGGCTGTAAGATTTCATTTTTATTTTTCAAACACATAACATTTAAATAGCTTATAAATGAATAGTAGAAAAATTTCAGGAATTACGAAAGCATATTTTTTTGTAATTCAGAAGTGTGACGCAACAGAACTTTAAATAGATACCAAATAAATCTTAACACTTTACTTGGTGATGTGCAAATTATAAATATTTAAAGAATCTCGATTTCCAAATATTATTGTTTGTACACTATATAGCTTTATCAGTAAAACAGCATGCCAGTGGGAAATTGTGGCCATTTTAATGTCAAATGTGCTGGTTGCAAGTGACCGTGTTCTACCACTTCAATATTTACTTACTCATTTATTAAAAGTGTTTTGAACAGCATTTGAGAAACATGCATGCCCCCGCCCTTATGAAAATGCTGTTGATGCACTACGAGACAAATCTGGATCATGTGTATCATATCCTATATGTGGCTAGATTTGTATTATATATAATGCAAAAGTTTAGTCTAATAAAGCAAGCAAATGATTTTTTTGTACAGCAGACATGCTGAACTTTCATATTTGAAGGTGCTCTCATAAGTGATAATGATATAAATGGCGGCTCAGTAAATTAAAATACACACTGTTTTTGGGTAACCAGGCGCTTTATACATGGTTTTATTATTATTATTATTATCATATCATTTGAAACCAGTTTGAGTAGATTATTTAAATCACTAGTTCCTGCAGATCTAATTACATTTGTATGATTTTCGAGGCCTGAAAAAGCATTTCTACTCGGAGGGATCATGACGGGCAGCTTAAAACAAGAAATAAAGCCAGCAAATAGAAAGCAAGCAAATGTGAGTTAAAAAGCCATTGGTAAGCCATGGGCAAAATGCATGCATAGGTCAGCTTTCAGAATGTCCCCAAGAAGTCTTAGGCAAACCAGGCAGCGACTTTGTCTGGTATGTTCGACTTAAAATAGTGCCCTAATTCACATGAAATGTAGATGGTGTGAATTTTAAAGTAAGAAAATACTTTCTCATTGTGTTTCTACCAGATTATTTACTTTTGGAGTATCAGAAAACAAGATATGTGCAGCCTAACATTGCAAAGAGAGCACTTAATGTTTTCTTGTAAACATATACCTTGGATGAACTATGATCACTTTCTTCTCTGCTATTTTATAGCCCTGAGGTATTTAAAAAGTGTATTGTTTCTCTCATGTTCCTTTCTGGCAGGCTGTGGTTGTAGAAGCCCATTCTTTTTTTTGCACAACTTGCATCATATTCTTTGGGTAAGGCATGAGAAATTATTCGAGCAGTAAACCAGGGTCCTTTTCTCCGAGCTAGTTAAAAGTATTCCAAAGCACGTTCCCTTTTCCTCCCTACTCACTTGACATGGGTTTGTTCGCCACAAATTAACCTCTTCGATGCTTATGACGGAACGGTTCCGTCATCAGCGTCGGTTGGGCTGTGCTGATGACGGAACCGTTCCGTCATGACCACACCCGTTTTTCGAATCTTCAGCACAGCGCGAAAACTCGCGCCTCGCTGAAGAGGCTAACTGCTTGGTTCATTGCTGGCTTTTCTTTTGTTGTGTAGGTGTTTTTAAATTCCAATAAATTGGTAACACCACTACCACTGCCTTTGTTTAATTTTGTAGTCCTCTCTTGCTGTATTCTTTGAACTGGTAGAACTAATGCCGGCAGTAAGTCCAAAGGAGGCACTGGGAAGCATAAGCCCTTTGCACTCATTCCCCACTGCATTTTCTCTCACGTCCTAGCTGTTTCCTGACACCGCTCATAACATTGGGAACAGTGCCAACGTCTTTGGAAGACCATACTTATCAATCTCCTGCAATATATTTCCTTGTCAGAGTCGAAATGCTCTACTGAATCGATTTTGTGCGACATTGTCCTATTGTGGAAATACAATAACCATATGGCTTTCATTTAAAGAGACGGCATTCCTCTCTCTGCTAACATTAAATTCAGGCCACACTGCCTCCATCTATTGCTTTTGTGAAGTCGAACAATGCTTATCCTTTATCAGCAAGATTCAGAAAACTTCCACACTTCTATGTGGAGCAAATATGCCACCTAAGATCAAGCCCGAAACCGGTCCTAGGATGCTTGTTTCAGGTCCAGGGAGAACCTGGCCTGGCAGTTCGGGCTGGACCGTTTCCATTGGGCGCAGGGTCAAGGCTGATTTGCATATGGCTGGTTCCAAACTGGAATGGCATAGTGAGCATAAAAACGATGGATTTAGGTCCAGAGCTCTGTACTATGTGAATATATAACATTGTTTTGCATTATGTTCATCACTTGTTCTTTCTGCATTTGTCACTTGGAATCAAGCAGCAGCGTTTGATTCACAATACCAGTGTCTATGGATATTTTCACTTGCATATGGATTATAAAAATGGGAAATATATTTTAGTATGGTGGGTTTTCAGTAGTCTGATCATTTTTTGTTCAATATTTTTATTGAAGCACTTTAGTAAACAAAAGCATATGTAGTACATTTAGTAAATGCCCAGTGTAATATCAAAAATCGATCCCATAAGTGAAGAGTTGTAATTTCAAGAACAGGACAACATTCAGGATTATATTATATATTGGATAAAGTGCCCACTGCCGTACATTATTAGGACATTGCGAGTTCATAACCATATAAAGAAACTGGGCTGTAATCCGAGTTACTCTATAAGGTCATGGAACTCCGAGGTGCCTTCCAATATCCTTACAACGTATGACAGATGGTATTTTATTCCTTGTAATATATAGTCACACCTCCCCATTCCAAAAAATGCTAAAATTATTGGGTTCCTGCTCCTTCATGTGAAGGAGAGCATATGGTTACAGACACGAAGAATGGAGTAAAATCTGTAGGGCAAAATGAAACCCACCAAAAGGTCGTTAATGAATTGTTGCCAAAGCAAATTAGAATCAGATTAATGTAAAACCGATTTCAGAAATAGTATCTCCGAATGAGTTATAGCACGCAGAAAAATTCAATCTTTCCCTCCTATGATTTATGTGTAAAAATAAACATTTTACGCTAAATGTCTCCTTCTGATCACTGATAATTTTACTGACGTAGATCATAAAAACCAAAAGCCAGTTCTCATTTTCGGTGCATAAACTTCAGCTGTAATTATGCTCCCTGACCTGCCTTTCACCATGGCTGCTGGCTCTGTTAGAAGGCATTATGATATCACCTTTTAACTGTAATACTATAGGCTAGTATATTTGAGCCGCTTTGTCATTTCTTATTACAGGTGACTAGAGACATCAGAACTCCTCTGCAATAAGGAAAGTAGAGAGAGCTCCAGAAATCTTAACTGATAGACAAGTGTGTGCATGGAAATCTAAAATGTGGGTAATGTCCATGCATAGGTGGTGATTTTTGTGCACCACTTAAAAATAGAAATCTACATAACTGGGGAAAAAGAAAAATCTGATCCCGAGTTTTCAGACTGCTATATAAATCGTTTCCAAGAGTCCTTCATAATTGCTCCTTTCTTTCCAACAAATTATTAAACTCGCGTGTCTGCTCTTTCACTACCCTAGGAGGTATGCAGTCTTTCTCTACTTCTCGTCTCGCTAATTCCAGTTCCTTTTTCAACAATTTGATTTAACTCCTCCAGTTGTACATGTAATTTGTGAATTTTTAAAAAAATGCATTTTCGGGATAGGTGCCTTTCAGAACCTCCTATACTTCCTCTTACATTTCTATTTGAGCTTTCATTTTTTTACAAGCCCAACTTTGCACTTCTTCCAAGTACTATCCTTTTATTTTCTTGTTTGACAAGCTGTCCTGTTTTATCGTGTGTTATGTCCAGTACTGTGCATCTTGCCTGCCCTGCACCACTTTGCTTTTGCAAATATACTTTCTAGTGCTTCTGTTGGATTTCACATGCTTTTAAAAACCATTTGTCCTTGCTCTCGAGGTTGCTATTTCCTTTAAGTACTGCATTGAAGCTTTTGTTTCATTGTTCTAAAGGTTACTTCCATTAATGACTACTCCCTTTTCTCTGCTTCTCCATCCAAATTCTCTTCCATTAAGCCGCTTTTAGATGTAATTCCGAAACCTTGAAAACATATATTTCTTTAGTTCCAAAACTGCTTTCTATGCATTGACGATCATGGTATAGTCTTTGCATTGAGTCACAGTCTGGTATTCCTTCCAGCACTTGTAGCCTCATCCATCCTTGTTAACACTTTCAATAATTTTGAGCACCAGATTAAATATCTCCCTTGCACAGGCTAGCAATGTCATTAGCACTCTTTGTGTAGAATTAAATAATAATGTTCTCCGTGTTGGTGCCACAGATGTGCTCTAGACTCAAGTTTACCTAAGCAGCAGCTGGCCTTCATTTGCTGGGTGGCCTCAGATGGATGGTCCCATGTGAACATGATGTGTGGATGACGCCAATCTGTGCATCCAATGCAATTCAATTGTATCTGTACCCTATGATAAATTGTTTTAATTAATTTACAATTGGCATAACTCGTATATCTTCTGAGCATGTCTTAGTCTGTAGATCCATGGCATGTTGTGTGGGTTCCAACATGGATATTCTAGGTATGAAGTGTACGAGCCATGGTCTTTGTGGCCGGTATTGCAGTTCATGTGGCCGTGCTCGTGGGGAGAATAAGCTGATGTGTGATGCTAAAGGGCAGGAAGATGTTAGGTTGCTTTCCCTGGTGGCCCGGTCTCGTCTCGTATAGTGTACTTGGAGGAAGAGTCACCAATCCGAAATCTTGATAGCGTTTTCCTGAAGTTTCGTCTGCCCATTTTTCATGAATCTGAAGTAGTTGATTTTTTTCTCCAGTGCATTGTTGACCACTGTGAGTGCATATAAAGAAGAGCTTAAACAATGTAATTTACATATCAAAAAAGAAATCCTTCAAGTTACAAAAAAAATTGTAGATAAATTGAGAATGCAAGAAAATCTGCCCAAAGCCTATATTTTTAGGAACAGAAAAAATTATGTAACATGGACCAGGGGATAAGTGAAAGCTTGGGATAGTTTCCTTACTAAACTTAATTATGTGAATCCAAAGGACCGAGTTAATAATGGAGATTGTGATGAAAAACTATGCGCCAGTGATTACATCCATTCTTGACTCTTCTACACGGGTGAAAGAAGATGAGAAACTGATTATCATTCTCAAAGACAGTAAGAATGGAATAACCATCGGGGGGACTTCTGCGGTAGGTTTTAGTAAGCTTCTTTGGAAAACCATTCCTTCACTATGGGCACAATGTTTCAACTGTATTTCCAATCTGGCAACTCTACAAAAACAGCTACCTTTTTCCTAACCAACAAAGATAAAGTTTCTGAAATGATATCAGATTCTTTGATATTGCATGTAAAGAGCAAGCAGAATTCATGATCACATTATAAAAGAGCTACAGTGGAAAAATCCAACTGAACAGCATCTGCCAGTGCTGAGGAAGACAGAAAAAAAGATGTTTATACAGCAATGATAAAAGAAACATGTATTCTTAGTTGAGTAATTGACATTTGTCTGCACACAAAAAATGCATTTACATGTTAACAAATGACAGAGGCGTACCTAAAAACTCTGTTGTCCAACAAGGCCATTTGCTTTATGCATTATACTGTCTACATTGAGACCGATAGTCAGCAGTGGACAACTTATAACCAAGACTATATTCATATGCCAAATCATCTGCCAACGCTCAAAGTGGGGAGCGCGGTGACACTCCACTCCCAGACGCACTGCTTAAATGGATAATATATCCTATTAGCGATTTCACAAGTTGTTTTTTTCATTATAATCCAAAATAATCCACAGTATATATTCAAAGATTCTGATATTTTCCTTTTTTCATCCACATGTATGGCGTCTTGCATTTTCGACACTTCCCATATTCAAGTGTGCCCACCCGGACCTCTTCTTAAACACGGACAAAAATTGCAAAGAATCGTTCGGAGCAGCATTTTCTTTATTCAACCCAATGCATTTCAGGCTTATCCAAGCCCTTCATCATGGGTAACTATAAGTTAACACATCAAGAGAACAACCATAACTACATTTCCTCCGTATAACATGAGCAATCATTGTAACAATTTCTCATCTGCAAATTATAAAAATCCTTACACCTGTTGCCCCCTAAAAAACAAATCTTTCTACAAATCACTACCTAACCATTATCCCTTACACCTAAAGAAATTGGGATTAACAAACCATGTGTTATTCCCCAATTCTAACTGTTCTCTGACTTTTCCCTTTCACCCAATAATCCCTCATTGACATTCGCCCAACTCGCACTCACAATCATCTGCCAAGCCATGTCTTCCCTGGACTGGAAACAAACATCGTGGGACCGGTTTTGCCCTAAGTTGGCAGGGTATGAACAGACATGGGTCCCTTGCTCACTTTGCCACCTGATTCAAGCTAGCCTGGCTGATGAGGGGTGTTACTCCGAAATCAGTCCTAGGATGCTTGTCTCAGGTTCAGGGAAGACCGGGCTGGACTTTTCCCATGAGGCAAAGGGTCAAGACTGATTTGCATATGGCTGGGTCTGAACCGGGGTGGCAAAGTGAGCTAAAGAACCATGATGGATTCAACCCAGATCTGTGACTGGGGGTGAATGTCTGAAAAGTGTCAGTACTCTGTCCATCATCTCCTTGTTTTTGCTTTGTTTGCCTAAGTTGGCAGGGTATGCCCAGACGTGGATCCCTGCTCACTTTGCCACTGGATTCCAGCTAGCCTGGCTGACGAGGGGTGTTACACCAAAACCGGTCCCAGGATGCTTGTTTCCGGTTCAGGGAAGACCTGGCTTGGCAGTTCGGGCTGGACTTTTTCCATGAGGCAAAGGGTCAAGACTCATTTGCATTTAACTGGGTGTGAACTTAGGTGGCGAAGTGGGCTAAAGAACGATGATGGAGTCAACTCAGATATATGACTGGGGATGAGTGTCCATCATCTCCTTGTGTATTCTTTATATTATTATCCACATATTGTTTAGTCACAAAGTTCTGTAGGAGCACAGGCTCAGTCATTTCAAAGGGGTTTCCTTGCTGCTTCATGAAGTGAAGAGGGGTGTCAACATGTTCCTTAAAACTTTTCCCTCTCATTCCCACAAGTTTGTGGTAAGGAATCGTTTCACCGTGGTCCATTAATTTTGAAATTGTCTTCTCTCTGAAAACATTGCGAATTGAAACGACTTCATGGTAAATTAACTGCCATTGAGCTACATATTCACTTTTACTTGTCTGACCAACAATTCCCTTTGCGCTTTCTATCTTGAGCCAGAGCATTGAACCTTCCCTCTCTGTCTTTCAACACTAAATGCCTTTGGACAGAGTGAAGAAGCTAGAGGTGAAAAACCCATACCTCTACAGAAAATTAATCCAAATACCAAAACCCATATCTCAGGTGGTTTATGCAATCAAATTCACAATACACCCACCTGAAAGCTGTTGAGGGTTGTTGCTGGACTCGCGCTCTCCACGCTGACCTGCTGCTGGGCTGTGCTCCTTGCCGCTGCTCCTCGCCGCACCCGCTCCGGCTTGCTCGAGGGAGAGCTGAAGGCTGCGCACTGTGTCTGGGAGGCGCCAGGAAGGACAAACTCGCCGGCGCAAGCAGGGACTCAGAAGACCAGGAGTCCCTGCTTCCCCAGCCCTGTGAGCGGACGCGCCCACCTTCAGACACGCCCCGCCTGACCAGGAGTAAAAGGCGTGTGTGTGATCTACTTGCTGGGACCCACCTGAAAGCTGTTGAGGGTTGTTGCTGGACTCGCGCTCTCCACGCTGACCTGCTGCTGGGCTGTGCTCCTTGCCGCTGCTCCTCGCCGCACCCGCTCCGCGGGTGCCGCTTCGCGGCTTGCTCGAGGGAGAGGTGAAGGCTGCGCACTGTGTCTGGGAGGCGCCAGGAAGGACAAACTCGCTGGCGCTAAGCAGGGACTCAGAAGACCAGGAGTCCCTGCTTCCCCAGCCTTGTGAGCGGACGCGCCCACCTTCAGACACGCCCCGCCTGACCAGGAGTAAAAGGCGTGTGTGTGATCTACTTGCTGGGACCCACCTGAAAGCTGTTGAGGGTTGTTGCTGGACTCGCGCTCTCCACGCTGACCTGCTGCTGGGCTGTGCTCCTTGCCGCTGCTCCTCGCCGCACCCGCTCCGCGGGTGCCGCTTCGCGGCTTGCTCGAGGGAGAGGTGAAGGCTGCGCACTGTGTCTGGGAGGCGCCAGGAAGGACAAACTCGCCGGCGCTAAGCAGGGACTCAGAAGACCAGGAGTCCCTGCTTCCCCAGCCCTGTGAGCGGACGCGCCTACCTTCAGACACACCCCGCCTGACCAGGAGTAAAAGGCGTGTGTGTGATCTACTTGCTGGGACCCACCTGAAAGCTGTTGAGGGTTGTTGCTGGACTCGCGCTCTCCACGCTGACCTGCTGCTGGGCTGTGCTCCTTGCCGCTGCTCCTCACCGCACCCGCTCCGCGGGTGCCGCTTCGCGGCTTGCTCGAGGGAGAGGTGAAGGCTGCGCACTGTGTCTGGGAGGCGCCAGGAAGGACAAACTCGCCGGCGCTAAGCAGGGACTCAGAAGACCAGGAGTCCCTGCTTCCCCAGCCCTGTGAGCGGACGCGCCCACCTTCAGACACGCCCCGCCTGACCAGGAGTAAAAGGCGTGTGTGTGATCTACTTGCTGGGACCCACCTGAAAGCTGTTGAGGGTTGTTGCTGGACTCGCGCTCTCCACGCTGACCTGCTGCTGGGCTGTGCTCCTTGCCGCGATTCGTTTTGAACAGTACATAAATTGAGCCTGAAAAGAAAATGGCTTAGCGAATGGTAACTTATACATGGCATTGAAAAGCATCAACAAGCCTAATCTAACAAATCGCTATGTCCCGGGGGCTGTGCAGGGCTTCCACCCACTCCTCATCATCTATGTCCTCCACTCAAGTCCGTTAAAGCGGTCCCATCGGGTCTGGGGAGTTGTTCATTAATTTCTAGTTAATCACTGATATTCCTTTTTTCTGGGATGGGGTCGGCCAACAGTCTGTCCTCTAAGGGGAAAAAGTTGTGGAGATGGGTGCTGTCTCGGATATGCTTCTCGAGCATGTGTCCAAGCTGGAGATAGCAAAGTCTCTGCCTGTGGAGAGGTCAAACTCCTGGCTATGGGTCTCGAAGGGGTGCAGCTAACCATGTTTCCATACATCTTCCAAGTGTTCAATTCCTATCTTTGCCCACTGAGAAAACCCCTGCAGTCCAGATACCTCCCTTAGCTGGTCACTATGCCATAGTGGGGTCATAGCTGTCAATTTGGATTGCCATCCCAGATATCGATTGGCCTCTGTCTAACTTCTCACCGCTTTCTTGATGTGTATTGGTAACCCTATTTTCTTTTTGCGGGCATATTGGATGATTTAGTGATTACGAGCTTGCATAGCTGCTTTATCAACCCTATAGGCCGGCTCATTCCGATGTGTGTATACCCAGTCATGGATTATTAAGAGCTGTGAGGTCCAGTAGTAGTTTCTAATGTCTGGGATTGCCAGCCCTCAGTCATGGATGCCTCTTTGTAACTTGCTCAAGGCTATACATGATGTTGCCCCCACCACTATATTAATTTGAGTTTGTGAGAAATTTGTTTAAAGAAGATTTGTGAGACCTGAAATCGTGTGTTTTATAGGGCGTATAATAGTATAGGACTGGCCATCATCTTGTCTAGTGCAACTCTGGCCTTGAGCGACAGGGGGAGGGTGCGCAAATGTGTGACATCTGCTGTGACAGTGTAGTTGTGAGGTGAGATTTCGCTGTAGGAATAATTGCTGGTCCCTGGTGATATATATCCCTAGGTATTTAAAACCTTCGAGTGTTATTGGTGCTATGCAGCTTGACGGGAGTCTTGGTGGGGGTTCAGACAGGGGTAATGTAAATGATTTATCTCAATTTATTTTGTATCCCGCGTAGCTCCCGAATAGATAAAAACGTGCAGGAAGCCCGTGATGGAGGCATAAGTTCTGGAGAAGTAGAGGACTATATCGTCTGCATATAGGGAAATCGGTTCCAACCGTCAGACGAGGGAATGCCCCATATCAGCGGGTCTCCATGTATCCATATTGCCAGTTGCTCTAGAGCCAGAGCAAAGAGAAGGGCGACAATGGGCATCCCTGTCTGGTGCTTCTGCCCAACGCTATGACCCCACGGATCGCATTGTTGACCCGCACCCTGGCTAGAGAGGCCTGGTATAGAGTTTGACCCATGCTCAGAACTTTAAGCCAGAACCCCATATTGCTAAGATGGCAAATAGATATGGCCATTCTATACTATTAAAGGCCATTGTTGCGTCCAGTGCCATCAGTGCAGTTTGTTGAGTTGAGACCTCACTAGTCATGTGGAGGATCCCATACATACTGCGCAAGGTGAGTCTGATGCTCCTACGTGGCATGAAGCCCAACTGATCTACGTGTATAATGTCTGGGAGGACTGAAATAAATCTAGCCGCCAGGGAGTTCGCCTCCGCTGTAGGAGCCGCCGTCGTCCGGAGCCTTGCCCGTTTTTGGCTGACCACTATCGTGGCCGGTCGCCGGGTTTCAGGGAGGGATGCTCGGAACATTTCCAAACATTGTCCTGAGATTTTGTTTGAAAGCCCTTGTATAACTCTTATCGGCAGTCCGATGGGCCCAGAGTCTTTCTCGAACTGCAAGGATCCCAAGGCCGCTGCTATCTCCTCCTCTGTCAGTTCAGCTTCCAAGTTGTCCCTGGCCACTCCCGCCAGCGTCGGAACAGTGAATTCACTAAGGAGCTCATCACTGTCAGTGTACGTCCTCCTACGCCTGGGCTTATAAAGATTTGCATAGTATGAGGCGAAGGTGTTCGCGATCACGGTGCTTGTCGTCTGTAGGACGCCGTCCCGAACTCTGACTCCTGCCACCCAAGACCTGTCCCTCTCCCTCTTGTCCAGCCAAGCCAGTAGTTTGGATACCTTGTCTCTGACTTCGTAGTCTGCGCTGCGTGGCCAGAGCATGCGATCAGGCTTTTTCATCAGCCAGGTTTCTCAGGTCTTGTTACCTCAGTGCTAATCTGTGTCTGCGTTGCACTCCCTTGTCACCTCTTTCTCCAGCGTCAGGATGTCCAGCTATTGTATTGCATGCCATTTGTGTCTCCTTTTTCTTCCCTCCTATCAATGCCTAGGCCTGACCCTGTATCACTGTCTTAAAAGCCTCCAAGAGGGTGCACAGGGATTATACGGAGCCCTTATTTTCTTTAAATTATAACTCTGCCCCTGAGCTCAGTTCATCTTTGGTGTCTGTGTCTCTCATACACCAGGGCTCTAGTCTAGGGTAACTATTTGTGTGAACTGTCGGCCCCTTTAATGACACCCCCACTGGCGAATGATCCGATATGCCTCGCGCCGAGTGGTCCGTGCCTAAGAAGCTCCCCACTTGATTGTGTCGGGTTTAGAGGTAATCAATGCGGGAAAGGGACCCATGGGGCGCTGAATAGTATGTGTATTGTTTCAAGAGGGGTTCTGGATTCTCCACAGGTCTGTCAGGCCTAGTGCGGAGGCGAAGTCGGGGAGGCCCCCCCTCCCACCTATTTTCTTGCTGAACTCAAGCAGTCCATTTCGGGGTCCATCACTTCATTTACATCCCCCCTACCAGAAGAATCCTAGGAGGCAGTTCCGAAGCATTGAACTGTGGCAGGATAGTAATGTGCAGTTTGGGTGGGACGTAAAAACGGAACAGAGGTTTAAGGGTTGGCCCTCCCAGCTGCCAGATAAGGCTACATGACACCACGAAGTATCCGACTATATTTTCTTTGTTGTTAGTGGCACTGGTTTCTTAACCAGTATGCGTACCCCTTGGGAGTTGGATGTGAAATGAGAGTGAGATTCTAGTTTGTATCCGAATTGATCTAGGGCCTTGTAATGATTTCCCTTCTGGTGCATTTCTTGCATCAGTACAGTATCAGGGAGGTGGCTTTTAATGTGCTGCAGAACCTGGGTACATTTTATTTTGTACCCCAGTTCATTCACATTCCATGACAAAGTACGTAGCGTCGCTTGTTTAGAGGTTCCCATTAGTAATCGTCAATTCCCTCCCAACCCTCCGGGGTCAAGGCTCTGAGTTTTCTTACAATGCGTTTGCTGGTAGATTTATGAGCATGACTATTCAACAAAATGAAATAAACAATTAAAACTCCAATTATCCCCCCCCCCCCTCCCCCGAGTCAGAGAGAATCCCCCACCACCCCAACCTGCATGGGTTCCTGTAGCCCAAAACTGTGCATTAAAGAATTGTAGGGCAGTTCGCCGCCAACCCAGAGATTTCGAATGATGGTGAACCCACATTAATAGCATTCCTTAATTTGATCCAGTGGGGGCCACCAGCCCGCATGTTTTGGGGACCAGCACTTATTTTTCTGCATCAGAAAACAAGAGCTGGAAAATACAAAGCAGATAGACGGAGGAAGAGAAAGATGTAAAAACTGTTGCAACAGAAATAGGCAGGAACTTGCAAGTGTGAGATAAACAGGCAGGCGATATCTGGTAGTCGATTAAAAAGGCATGAGGTGGATTCAGGACTACGCAGCCTTGGTACATTCAGTGGCACCTGCTGCAAGCTTCTAAGCAAAGTCCTGGGCCCCTGCATTCTTTCTTTTACAATGTAAACACTAGTTACAAGATTGCCAAAACAGCAGTTTCATCCGTTGTGGTTTCTTCCTCCCAACTGGGACCGTTTTAAGGAGACACTAGACAACTTAAAATGCATTATTCTGTTCTGTGCAGCTACATTGGTATTTTCTCTACATCCAGTCCTTCACACTGCTACCCTTTTAAGCATTAAGGTGGATCTGTACAAATATGAAACATTATATATAGTACAGTTCGAGCAGCCCAGTGCAATATTTATTGATCAACTTGGAATGGTAATAAGAATAGTGTATTATTGGTTTTTGCTCCAAGATGGCCACCACATTGCTTCTAAACGTGGCAGCCATGTTAGAACTAGTACCATGGCAAGGTTTTTGCTCACTGCTATGTATAATTTTATTTTTATTGCAAGAATATGCTACCTTATATAGTCAGCAGGTTGTTTACTTTCTACTTTTAATTTAGCTTGCATATCTTACATATTTATTTTGAATTTGTGTATGTTTAATTTTGGTTTGGTAAGTGGGTGAATGCAAGAATCAATCAATCGATGTGTAAATGGGATGAGTAGCAGAGTGCATCTATCCGGAGTCCTTGAACACACCAGTGATGGAAGAGGCACTCTCGGTAATAAGCCATATCTCTTGGCATTTCCAATTCTTGGTTACTTTATTGATAGTGCACATATATTCAGCTCTTGCATTAAATCTCTTTATTAGCACCTGGACGCAGGAATACTGTAAATACAGTATTCTACTGCAGTCTTTCATAATAGCAGGGGCTCGGTTCTCCCTAACTCGAAGGACCCAGTCAGCCACTTTTGGTTCAGGAAACATTTATCCAAGCCTCCAAATAAAAACTCCCATCTATCCTGGTTCACCTTGGCATGTTCCACTAGCTTCAGTCTTTCCACAGAGAGATTAGTA
This sequence comes from Lissotriton vulgaris, assembly GCF_964263255.1. NCBI lineage: Eukaryota > Metazoa > Chordata > Amphibia > Caudata > Salamandridae > Lissotriton > Lissotriton vulgaris. The sequence continues at coordinate 343,232 of NW_028255800.1, read as the reverse complement.
CACATGAACAACAAATACCGTAAAAATAACTTTTAAAAAACACGTTTTAGTTGGGCAAATTGATAACTTTCTTATGAGCAATTGTGCTCGGGACTAGGCTATTTATATCACTAAATAATTATGTAACAGCTTTGTGATGACAAAACTAGGCCACTCCGCACACTAGCTTATGCAGTCCAATTACGCAGCCAATCTAGCTCTCATGGGGCAAAAACACGTAACACTATTGCCTCTGTATCTTACACCCAGTGTTGCGCTAGATATTGTCTTCTTTTCCAAGTTTACCTTTGTGTGTGCATTACTGTAAAACACAATGACGTCACTATTGTTGTCAGGCAACAACTAGAAAATACTAATATATGAAAATAAAACATCTCCATGGAGTTGTGGATATAAATGCCATCATTGACAAGCCTTTGTTTTCATAGAGTTGAAGTGAACCTTAGAAATCTGCAGCTCCTAGGCCCAGATGTAGGTAAAATAGATTTACCGAATTTTAATTACCGAATTCTACCGATTGGGTAATTAAAAATCGGTAAATCTTTGGGGTGGATATGTAGGAACATCCAGATGTTCCTTTTACCGAATCGGTAAATATCTGTATTTACCGATTCGGTAAATACGACCGGTAATGCCCCATTCATTCCTATGGGCTTTGAAACCCATAGGAATGAATGGGGCATTACCGGTCGGTATTTACCGAATCGGTAAATACAGATTTTGACAAGGGTGCAGGGGGTGTCACTTTAACACCCTCTAGCACCCCCAAAAAAGATTCGGGGGCCATGTGGCAGGCATACCTGCCCTAAGGGCAGGTCTGCCTGTCATATGGCACAGGTGTGCATGCACACATGTGCATGCACACCGGAATCGGTATTTTACCATGAAGTTGGATTTCATGGTAAAATACCGATTCTGTAAGGCTTGTGGGACTCAGAAGAGTCCCACCTACATCTCATTGATACCGAATCGGTAAATTTACCGAATCTGTAAAATATGTGGCCCTACATACCATTTTGTGAATCTCGGTCGGTAACGGCCGAAAATACCGATTTTCGGCCGTTACCGACCTACATCCGGCCCCTAATGCCTACCTCCTATCAGTATTCTTTGCCAACCCATAAGCAAATCTTTACACTGTTTGTACTAAAAGAGAATTGAAATACGATCACCCCGTTTTCAGACTGAACTGCTTTATTACATTGTTCCTGCCATCAAAAGAAAACGGATATGCAATGGCTAAAGGTTAAAAAAGTTATCCTTTTTTACACAGCTTAGAGAATCTGCATTAGATTTTACTTCTTTACATCATTTCCTTTTGACCGTAGATGCCTTGCAGAGCTTTTCTTCACGACTGTATGATTGTCCTAGTGTATGATTTGGTGATTGCCAGTGCATACTTAGGGCCATTAAGGTATAGAGGTGCATGCACACAGGGGGGCACTACAAGTGCCCCCCTGCATGTACCCCATGGCGCACAGGCACAAGGGGGCACTCTGTGACCCCCTTTGTTTCTTCACCGCCAGACTTTTCATGTCGGTCACACTGCCATAAAAAGTCTGCCGAAGAGGAAACTCGTAATATGCTTGGCGGGCTGCAGCGGCTCAGTCAAGCATATTGTGACCTCAAGACCGCCGCACCACCGCTAGAGAGCTCTGATCCCTGGCATTTGCGGTGGACCCAGGGCAGCCCGATCACCCTGGTCATAATAGGCCGATAGGAAGTCTGTCACTGCCGTGCCCCTGCGTTTCCGGTTGTCTGTGGACCGCCAAACACTTAATGAGGCCCTTAAACTCCTTTTAGCCTAAAAGCAATGCTCACAAGTAAAAACTAAATGGTAAAATAATGGACCGCATATGCCTCTTATCCTTTTCATTATAATCAATGGGGTAACCCAACAAGAAATCCTTAGGACCTGGATATCAATTAGTCCGAAAAACAAGGGTCCTGGATCGCTTATTGTAATACTATTTGTTCAACTTAGAGCATTTGATTAGTCAGTTTGCGGTAACATGAAACCGATTTCACATAGAGATATAGGATTTGCAACAACCAATGGTTTCAAAAGGGCATGCATTTATTCAATTTAATTAACCAATGAATTAGAAAAAACTTGAAAAGACAAGTCCAAGATAAATAGATGAAAGGTTGCTCCAAATGGAACGTGCAAAGGGGGTGCTCTAGTGTAAAGAATTTTGAAAGGAAATTCAGAGGGGAATGGAGTTCCCAAAGAAAAATAAAGGGACATATATTTACAAAATTGTAGATGGGACTGCAAACAAACGTTTTTTTCTAACAAACAAGTTTGCCCCTTTACAGGACACCTGATGCTGTATTGGATTGGGGAAGCCCATTTCTGAACTGCCTTTTATTTGGCAGGTGCCTCCATCCCACAGCTTTCACCTGCTCACCCAAAAGCTTCCCTGTTTACCTGCCTTGGAAATGAATTCCATTTTGACAATTTAAAATTCCCATGTTCTGGTCAGGCATAGCTTTGTGACCGTCCCAAAACTGCCAGGTTATTTTATTAGCAGTGACTAGCTGTTAACTACCAGCGGTCGAAGTGCATTAAAAAAAATATGGAAACTATGATGCTGCACCCAATGGGGGCAGGGTGAGTGAGTGGGTGGTTTCAAATTCAAGGCAAAAAAAATGTTCTGTACCTTTTTGGGTCTTTCACCTTCAGGTATCTACATTTAAGGAAACAGATTCTATGAAAAATGTATTAAAGCTTTGACGATTAGTGGAAGTGCACTCTTGTACATTATGAAACCTATATTAGTTAATGCACTGCAGAGGTCTGTGTATGTAACCAGAAAGCCACAAAATTGAAACCTGGTTGGTGCAGTCGAGAATAGTGACTATGTTTAGATCTGAGATCTCAGTCTGTGACAGAAAGCACTGTGATTATGCAATTAATTTTTTAAGCTTGCATTACACAGATTCTAAGATTAGTTCCTACAAAATAGTTTAAGATAAATAAAATGCTTCCAAAATATAAATTTTAGTAATACCCAGATGTATGTAGTGATTTTTTTTTCATACCGGTCTTTTAAAAGCACACACTTCACAGCTCAGAATGCAGTGCCTTTCAAAAACAAGAAATCTGTGTCATCAGGAAGCTTTAAGTGATTCTGTTAATTAAAGCCAATACCAACTTCCAAGCAGCCTTACATTTGTAGGTTGACCAGCTGTGCACACCTAAATATGTTTTAGGAAGCAGGGACCCTGGCAAGAAGGCTTGTTTAGCCGCCTGACCTTCTCTTGCTTTCACAGCACAGGAAACTCACTTCCTTACACTTCCGCTGAAGCATTTCAACTATTGGAATTAACTGTCCCGGAAAGGTTGTCTTTTGACAAAAAGTAGGGGAATCATGTTTTCTTAGACTAAAAAACTATGAGTACTATGTGCCCCTCAGATCCTGCTCACTTTGACCAGTGTTCCCTACATTGGGTTCCCGCACATGATGGCATTTTTGTAATAGACCTTGCAGACAGACTAATCGAGCCTGATGTTCCCATGCTACCCAATATGAGACTGATAATTTATGAAGTTACCCGCCATGCACCTTCTTGCTTTGTGTGTCACTTAAGCAGCAGGACCAGACACAGCATCAAATTGTACATCCAGCATAAACATCTTTCCAATCCAGGACTTTGCTTAGGAACTGAGAAAAATGTAATCTTATTGAAGGGGAGGTTTGTTAAGGCCGGTCCAGACTGCCTGCTCCTATTTATGTATTCTCTTCAGCTCTAAAAGACACTCTGTATTTGGCAGTTGCGCTATCCTTTTAGGGCTGGGGTGACCTTCAAGAAAAAAAAATACGTTATTTGCATTCAATAGAACAGTGGTTTTCCTTTTTTTCTGTGTCCAAGGCAATTCTAATTACGGATTATACAGTGCTAACTCTATTGTAGTTCATTATGTGATTCTTGCTGTGCAGCAAGTAGCTTTGTCGTCTCAAGGTATGAGATGTGCAGCAGCAGGGCATACTGAGGCATAGGTTGGTGTCTTTGCAGCCTGGAGGACATGTCACAACGCATATCAGGTCTGCCGCTGCTAAGCTAAGCTTCAGATGCAGGGTAGCAGTGAACAGAAGACTACTTCAGATCCTGCAATGAGATGGGGAATAAGAAGAAAGCAGCCCTCCACCAGGAGAAGGCAGGCAGGTACTGCAGTCCCAAGATGGAGCTGCTTGGGGTTGGTAGCTGTGAAGTTAGTGTTTGTGGGAGTCAGTGAGGGTGGGTGGGTGTCTTCAGAAGGCACCACTGTGGAATCATGAAAAGCAAACATCTATGACTTTACCAACGGTTATGTAAACCTTTGACTTGATTATCCATAGTACTTTACTGTCACAGACTATAACCTCAAAGCATTCTAAATACATGTCAGTGTTCCCCAGTGCACCAACTAGGATTCAAATAAGTGACCTTCCCAGTGTAGTCCAACATCTAAAGGTAATCTCATTAACTAACTGAACTTTCTACCAGCATGATATATTTCCTAAAGATTCATTTAAGTTGCATTTAATTTAATGTGGGTGCATGATATTATGTATGTAGTTACCTGAAGATAACAGTTACTGAATATTTTCCACCTGAAAATAATGTTGAAGGTGTGGAAGCAGGAGGCGGCTACTGTGTTGACCTGACGCTTCATGGATAGATCGCTGTCTAGGATGATGCTGGGGGTGTGGTGGGTGGGAGTATGTGAGGGTCCGAGTGCTGTGGGCCACCATGTGTCTTCCAATGGGGAGGTGTTTCTTCCGAAGATTAGGATTTCTGTCTTGTCTGGGTTGTTTCAGGCAGCTGGATCTCATCCAGTTGGCGACGTTAGTCATGACGTTCTGAAAGTTGCATATGGTGGTGGCTGTGTCTTCTGTGAGGGAGAGGATGAATTGGGTGTCGTCAGCTTATGAGATGTTGAGTCCGTTTTATGCACTTTGACCATCGGCGTGGAAAAAGGCCTAAGAATGAATCTGTCCTCCACGCTCCTACTCTAAGTGAAGTCTGGGAAAGGGGTGGGGTGATTTGAAGTGTTGCCTCATGCCATGGAGCACCTGCAGGTTTGTGCTTCTACAGTATACTCTCCCTGGCAGAGGACAAACCCACCATTCTGACTGGTAAAGAGATTGGCCTATCTCTCAAGTTTCAAGAGTTCTGCAAAATAAAGTGTGAATAAATATTGCCTGAAACAACAAAAGAAGCAGCTGACGTGTCCCAGTTGCTGCGGTGGTACAAAACAACAGCTAATAAGTGAAAACAGTTGGCAGTCTTGAGCTGCTATCAAAAAGTGTTGTTTTCAAACAACAAACTGAAATTATCCAGGACTTCGACCGTTGTGCCCTTTCCCGGTTGATTTACAGGACACGATTTGCTGACTGACCAAAATAAATATTTTAGCAGCAATGGACTGAAGCGAACGGCTAAACAGCAAAGCACAACATGAACACCCCCTTCAAATGGCCACTTCGCTGATGCGAAGCAACAAGGTGTGAGTTCGTTTGGGTAGGTTTTTCTGATCTGTGCAAATACTGCATTTATTTGTAAAGAAAGCACTGATAATCAACAGATTTGACTTTTGTTTGGTTAAAAAAGCTGGGAAATGCCCCCCCCCCCTTTTTTTAGACATTTCTTGCAAAGTCATGAATGGGCCAACTGTTACACGTTGCCATATTTTTGTGTTATTCTAACATGACAATTACTGGTTTTGAGATCTGAAAGTTTTTACCTCTTTTTGGGTCATGACTGTTGTCAAATATGACATCATGTCTAGCACTGAAATGGGTTGCCTTTCAGATAAACAATATAATGAATTTCTAAGCAGCACATTGTGATCGAAAAATTACAGAAAATGTATTAAATGTTCGATTAATTAAAATCATTACAGTAACAGGAGTCCCACCCCACTTGTTCCCCAACTTCCAAAACTGCATGCCTACTCGGTGTAATTGCCTTCTAGAGTCCTGGTTGTTTTCTTTGCAGATGAGGCAATCTTCAATTGATATTGTGATACTTTGCGTACACTAAAATTATCCCACCGTAAAAGCAAATTTGTTAAGTCCCCGATTTAAATAATTTATTATTTTGTTTAACTATTTGTTCCCTCTACCTGATTTACGACCTTAACCTCAGCATTGAGGTGTAATGTGCTCTCCTTTTCGGCCCAGTACAGTTCCTCGACAGCCTACTGTAGCTTGTAAGTAAGGTTTTGGGTTCAAATGTTAATGTTCTTATGCCTACTTTCGATTTCCTAGTTTAAATACTTCATGTACGCTTGCTATCAGAACATTCTCAGAGATTGTAAAGTGCTTTGTGCAGGTAGAAAGGTTATAAAGTGCAAATACCCCATCCTATGCATAGCCACCAACTGTTACTCTTCTGTTTACATGGGTACACGGACTTATTGTCCTTGGGTTAGATTACATTGGCTCTTACTGGACGAGTGCTCTACCATGTCTGTATTGCGAATGTATTTCCTCACGCTGGATAGACATATGTGAACTATCATTAGTCTTCAACGCTCAGCATTTTGTTAATATACAATACCTGGTGACCTTGTACTGGTGCTGCATGCAGGTTATTAGTACATTATTTGGCCCATTTGTGGACTTTGTCCATGCCTCATTGTATTGTCCTATAGATTGAAGTGCTTTGTGCTGATTAATGCATGCAGTGTCTTAGCCCGTGCCCATATTATAAAGCCTGAGACTGCTTGTCAAGTGCCAGTCTGAATATCTGTGTGAACTTCACTAAAACTCTCTTTTAATATTATTATATTGGTTTCCTCAGTTTTGGTGGAACACGAGTCAGAGGCCTCCTTGCAAGTCCTCAAACACTTAGCCTTGAATATAGGGCTAAGCAACCGCTGGCTATCCTTAGCCGTGGTAGGACAGCAACACAACAGATTTAGCCAAGATTCCTTTCTGTAGGAGCATAACCTGCAGGAAACGTTTTCCCCCTTACATTCCCATGCTGGATTGAAGTCTGTTATTCTTAATACTGTGAGCTGCATAAAAACAATTTTCCTACGTGCCTGAACGGACAATGCTTCACGTAAATAGCGATGGGCTTTCCCCAGGGTATATGTTGTGTCCAGTGCCGCTGTGATCCATTTGTGCTGAAGTGATCGTATGTCTGCCACAACTTTTATCCATGCTGAGAACGGCATTAAGGGCCGGGGCAGGCTTTCAGCTTGTATCCTTATGCTGCCAATTGCTTGCTCCAGCTCAAGGTGCCAGGGTGAATGCTCCTCCTTGAAGATCGACCCCAAGTAGTGTTTGAGTGAGTGTTTTGGAGCTCTTAAGACTCTGATGTGCAACTTAATGAGATCCCCCTGTAACTTCAACTCAGGCCTCCCGAGGCCAAGATCCAGTCTTAGCCTTGCTCTTCTGGCTTGCCGCGAGGCTAGCATCACTAATTTATAGGCTTTGACCTATGCTGCTATTATAAAACTATCCAACTTGCCCATAAAGAACAAGTGGCCATAACTAATCGCTGGGATAAGTTTTGCTTTCAAGACTGTCTGTATTAGATCAGATGTTGGACTTAAGTTGTTGCCTCAATTAGCGGATGGCTCGGTCTGCCTTTGCCCTAAGGTGTTTTAGATGTGTGGCAGATCTTGCCTCCTCAGAGAAACAGACCTCCAAGGCTGTGGTTGTCCCAATTTGATAGTCCCCCAGCTGTTACTTGTTGTATCATATCTGGTTGCATTGACTGAAACGGGAAAAATACAAGTCGGGCGGCACACTGTGCTAAGCACACATTTTAGTTAACGTGTTTTTAAGCCACACTCTTAATTACATTGGCCACGCCCCTTTGAGAGACTCCCAGTTTTTTCATTCCACTTAAAGCTGAACTATCCCATATACAGACATGCCAACCCTCCCGTTTCAGGCGTGAGACTACCGATTTGAAGGCTAGTCTCCCGCCTCCCGATTCTTACAAGCAAAAACCCGATTCCTCTGGGTTTCAGCTGACAGGGCTTGGCATTGTGTAAAGTGCTAATTCTTCCAGCAAAGTGTGGAGATGCAGGGGCTCTCGAAGGGGTGAAAAACCAACACAGCGTCATTAACAAGGGAATCATCTTTTAAAGACCTACTAAGTACTGGGGGGAGGGGGGGTGCCACAGGGGGGTGGGGTGCATGCACTGCCAACAACCTGCCAGGCCAGTGCCCAACACTTGCATCACCCTCTCTGCCTGCCATTATGCTCAATGCTTCTGAAAGGTAAGAAAAAAACCTGCATTTGCGTTTCAAATGTCCAATCCTGCAGCAGCACCGTTCCAAAGCACATACATGCCAGTAACCCGATTCAAAGCACCATTCTCCCAATTTTTTTTTAATCTCCCACTTTGCTCTCCTGAAATGTTGGCATGTATGCATATAACATATTTTCACTTTATATGAACACACTTTCACGTTTATAGAGCGGTTCTATTTTTCATAAGAATGTATACCGTTTTGAAAAGCTGATTAAACGTCATGTATTTTTTTAAAACGTGAGTTTCCCATGCACTACACACAGAATTACGATCTGTTTACTAATTTCTGCTTGTTTTTGCTAATTTAATTTTCAATTTGGTATTCTATTCGAAATGGAGATTGACAATAGATTACTCTGTGCATTGCATGCCTGTTAGGTTCATGGTTTACGGCTGAAGTCGTCCAATTAAACACCTCTGAACTTGAGTCATTTATTTACAAACCTTATTTGTGACGCCCACGTTTATGCCAATTAATCATTATGGCATGGGCACTGAAAAACATACATCAACACCGAACTAGACAGATGGTCTGGATTCAGCATTGGCTATTTTCATCTAATGTTGGCTTGTTTAAAACTCGATGTTTGCGGCAGCACATTAGAGACAGGGCGGGCCATTGTTTTGTAAATGGCCGATAATCTTGGCGACAGCAGCGACCTTAGCTCCCGCGTCGCCGCGTCGCCGCGTCGCCAAGTTCACGGAGAGGAAATGAGGGACACGCATTGTTTATTGAAAGCAGCAGTGATAGCACCAGGCGCTAACAGCGACGATAGAATGCGCTGTTTACTCCTCTGGGGCCGGCAGCCAGGCGTGGCCCGCGCGCCTCCCCGCCGGAGGGTGTGTATCCAGGTCAGACAAAGCCCCAGCGTGGGGCCGTCATAGATGTAGAAAAAATACTAACCTTCCAACCTTGACCCACATGGCTTCTGTTGAACTAGCATCTACTTTTCTTTCTCGTCCCTTTTCTATGTCGGCAACCAGGCTACTCCTTTCAGTCTTTGATTGGTTTCACATTTCGCGCGAGGACGCTCAGGACCGGAAGTGCCCGTGCGTATCTGACGGCGCGACGCCACGCACCCGGAAGCGCGACAAGTGCTGGGTGCCGTGGAGCGTCTCCTTGTTTGAGGCTCGGGAGCTATTGTGTTGTGGGGGCTTGGCCGGCCGTTAGTGAAGGCCCTGCGGCCGGGAGGCTCTCAGTTCCGCCAGCAGCGATGAGCTCTTGAGAGCGGTGCCAGAGGAAGTGGAGCCGAGCCGAGAGAGCGGCCGCACGTGTGCTGTGTGCCCTAGACTTCACACCGGCGAGCTGCCAAGTATGTGTTGCTGCAGCTCACTAAATATTAATAAAAAAACACCATGTGGAAGGATAACAAATAAGCTCAGATTATCCCTAATTCCGCTCTAAATATTCTCACGTTTCCCTCTGCCTCCCCTCATGTAGTTTAAGTTCATCAACCTACTTTTGCCATACCGTGGTCCTTGTTAACCTCTGACCCATACAGCATCTAACACCTGAAGCACAGCAGTCTCTTGCAGCTTAAGCGTACCCCATTGTCATTACAACCAGTTTACACAATTAAGCATTTTCTAAGACCCTGGTCGCATTCTAGTATAAATCCACGCTACTCAACACATTTGTGTTTTGCCATTCACAGTCTTGATTTGGTGTCTTCTCGCTGCCACCATCGTTTATCTCATAGGATGTACTTGTTTAGAACACCATTAACTTACAGATTGAATAATGATAATCTTAATTTTCACTCCATTTAAGAGACTTCTCTTTGAAAGTGTAATGCATCAGTTTTCAGCACGAAATTGTTTACATTTTTTGCCCACTCTTATTGTAAGTAAAATTGTCATGTTCGTGTAGCAGTCCAATCCCACGATCCATCTAGTTTGCTTCAGTTGGAAAGTTAAATATCGGCCAAAATTTCTCTTGTGACTCACCATGAAGTTCTGGACCTTGAAAAACAGCGACATTATGGAAATGTTCGAAGAAAATCTAGGTTTTCCGAACGTTTCACTTTAAAGTGAGATATGAAATATGGCTAAGTCGGCCGTAAGCGAGGAAGCCAGATTCTGTTGCGTGTTTTTTTTTTTAAATTGTATTTACAAAAAGTGGATGCAGATTGTTCGGCTAGTCTTCTTTTTCCCCATGTTATTAACATTTGTACTTATTCCACGAAGACTTATCTTTCTTATACGGAGGCTGTTATTACATATGTTGGACTCTTGTTGCATACTTTACGTATTTATACTTTAAGCTTGTTTTGTTATGGCAGGCATGTGACAGCAACAACATGCGTTTTAAGACACTGTACCGTAAACCTTTAAAGGGACACTTAAAAAATGTCATGTCACCTTGAGTCGATTCAATTTTTTTTTTTTTTGCTTGACAGCACTTTCTTAGGGTTAGTGGAATTATGCGTCTGGGGGGCACCAATATATGCTGCAAAAAAAAGGCAAATGTGTTAGTATTCTTTTGTAACTTTTACATTACACAAGGTAAGACGGTATAGGCAAATATATCACACTAGTACCAGGTTAACAAACAAATACAGAAATAAGCTACTGAAAGATAACCAGTTAACCATTGCAAATAGTTTTACACTGCATGCAAGCACGTTGCAACATAATTTGTAACTGCTCATCCATTAGAGCTAGAAAATATTTTTGTTTAGCTATGCATATGCAGCAGGTGGTGGATTATGCAGTAAATATAATCTAACATGAGTCTTAAAAAAACAGCACAGTCAGATAATTGCAGCAGCCCTGCTCATAGGCCCATAATTGCCATTAGATTACCAAAACTAGAAGTTACCTCCTATGAAAAACTGTTGATTAAAAAGTCTAGTGTAATTAAAGTTCTTGCTCATGGCATGCCGGGCCACTTGGCAGTAGTGCTTCATATGTATAAATAATTTTCCGATACTACTGAAAGAAGCTTTTCTTCTGCTTAGGTTGCAGAACAGTAATTGTTGAACATGGCAAACTTGTAAAGATGACTGGAGTCTGTAAGTTATCTTGAAACTTGGATTATTACAGTCACACATATGATGTACAGATCTATGTAGTCAGCATGTTCTCTGGAATACCTGACCCCAACAACTGACAATGTTGGAACTCTTTTGTCGAACACCAGCTACATCACACTTTAGAGAGATAGAAAATAGGCATCATGACAAAGACATAGACTGATAAATTCACACCCAAGGCATACAGATCTCCCTTTTGCTGAACTAAAAATAAAACCAACCCCAGGCACTATGTTAATATGCAGACATGAATTCCCAGACCAAAAAATTCGATTGATCGTGACTTGCATTAAAATCCTGGTCACATGCCAGGATACGACAAATCAAAAGCTTTTTCAGATACTGCTGTCAGTGACACTTAACACAGGTTGAAGAAGAACCCGGTGTGTTGTTTAAAAGTTGAAGTAGGTCAGATGTTCTAAATGCATTATTTTCTGAAATAAATGTGGCTGGACTTATTCAAAGTGATCTTAATCTGCTTAGTGCACTACCATTAGCATGGACAAGTTAATATAGTACACTTTTAGTTTTTTCCCCTGCAAGTCTTTAGATTCAAAATAAAAATGTGTGTTAAAAGTATGGTCACATACCTTACAAAACTAAAAAGTATCAGCATTTATGTAGAACCGTGTACCATTAGTATGGCCCTGTTTTTAGGTTTCCATTAGTTGGTTGTGTATTGACTTTTGGTTGGTGCATGGTTATCTGTGATTAGTTTGTAGGAAGCTTAGTTGTGTAATGGCTAGAGGCCATATGTATGAACACATTTTCCCATAGACACAGAATGGGTAAAACCCTCTGATACATCTGGCCATAGGTTGATTAATAAAAGTTTGCCTAGTGCGGATCCTTGATATGTTAACCTGGTGATGTAGGTTACAGTAAAGTTTGCATTTTTAAACCAGTTAGCAGTATTTACACTTTGAATTTCTTAGAAACCACTGAATAGATTTACACGAAACATGATGATTTTGAGATATACCAAGACTTTGTCTTTTTGCTAAGAAAGCATAGATACATCTCAGATTGTGTTCTTTGATAGAACTAACATTCCACCCAAGTCTGCATCAAATGCGTTTGGCTTGCAATTGTGGCTAGATCCTCTTTTGAAAATGTATTTGTACAGATTCCTCAAATGGCGCTACCATTAGTAGGAATCTGAATGAAGTAAGCAGCTTAAACATAACTGCCCTGCTCCTTTAGTGCTCACCAGGCACAGGTCTTAACGAACCCTCACCCACATGCTAATCATGCAGAATGCTTCATCATCGTGTCCTAGCATGTGGGTGAGGCTTCTATAAGAACACATTCACTTTCTGTGCCTGGTGAGCACTAAGGAGCGCGAATGGTCACTGCTTGTTTTGGGAGCCACCCTCAACTTCTGGTTTATCTATATCCGTTTGATGAAACTGAGGGCAAGTCTTACAGAACTATTCCCCGCTCCTCCCATTGGTTTTGGTGGGGCTTAAACAGAACTACAGATGAACTATAGTCCATCTGTAATCTATATATTGTTTGGATGATTGTCATTTCTGTTAGAGGCATAACACCATGTAATCTCCTGGAGCACAGTTTTCCCCATGGCATGCTGAACGCAGGCAATTTAGATTTTCTTGAATTCTACCAAGGGGTTTTATTTGCTTGGGTTTACATGGTGTAGTGTTCTGTTTCTGCAGTGGCTTCACTAAAATGTATGTACCACTCCTCTGATCTGTGTTCTTTCAGATGCTCTGGTTCCTGCTTGTCTTAATCAAAAATTGTATTTGTTATTTTTAGGTATCATTCATTTCTGTGAGTTGCCCATGTGTTGACTCCGTAACACTGAAGATCCAGAAGTGTCTCGCTCGGCTACTTCATGATAGCGGGCTTGGAGCTGCATAAGAATTTCCCACAATTTAAGTAAGCAGAAATATTTTCTTTTTAAAGATGGTGTTTAATGTGATATTGAGTTACCCTTCTCTTAAATTAAACTATTTTTTGTGAGCCTTCTGTATGAAATTACAAACACTGAATTAAGTTTCTTTTAGCTAATGTCTTTGAAAAAGTACATTATTTATCTTAGCCAGAGTGTAGCTTGAGGATGTATTAATATTTGTGAATTATCATTTTGCTTGTTCATCTATCATGCTTAAGATTTTCTGCAAACAGACTGATAATGTTTTAAGAATCGCAGTTTTGGTTACATTTGTTACGATCGACAGTGTCCACTAATGTGGAAACTGGCAATAGAGATGAAGGGAATTTGAACCTTCTGTTGCTATGGTCATTGTGTTTAGCTGTGTATGCCCACCTCCGAAGAGGTAATCATACTCTAATTTATAAAACTGTTTTTGATGTATTTGGCATTTATATGAATACATATATAATATATGTTTTGGAATACAACCAATGTGAATCTACTCTTGGGTAGACCGTTTCCAGAATTGGTATCTGCTCCACTTTATTTCAAAGGATGATGAGATAGGGTAATATTGGCGGTCTTCGACAATTCACAGATACATTTAAGAAATTTGTTTGAATAGTGCTGCATCTCTAGAAAGGAACGCTATACTTGAAGTACAATCTTCCACCATCATTTAATGGTTTTGTGCTATGATGCATGACTTGTGGCATCCTTTGACTTTTGCCAATTGAGTTTCTCGGTTTCTATTCTGGAATCCTTTCTAACCAACCTGTCAATGCAGCATTAGTCTAATATGTGCTGAAACAGGCAAGATAGGAGTTGTATGTAATTCTGAAGTTCTCTTTGGAAATCGTAACTGTTTTTATTTTGAGCTTTGTAAAACAAACTGTCATAATTCAGTAGTTCCAAACCAGACTGTTTCCTTTTATTCCGCAAAACTCCCTATTAAAAAAAAGTTGGCAGCTTCTTTGAATTTCTATTTCCGAATTCTGAAAATGTGTGTGTGTGTGTATGTATGTGTGTATATATATATATATGTGTGTGTGTGTGTGTGATGAAGCTCCCTAGAGGAGTGAAACGCGTCGTGGATGGACACCGGTCCTATGATTTTAATTCAATAAAATCTTGAACTCTGCTATCCATTTGAGGATTTGTATTTTCTTTCTGAACCACTACGAGCTACAGAAACGGGGTTGGCTTGGAGGTTTGCACCTGGTTTTGTCTCCGCCGAGCAGTGGCGGAACAGGAACATTGCTTATATATATATATATATATATATATGTGTCCTGAAGAAGGTGCTTATCGCCAAAAACCGAAACGCCGCGTCGACACTTGTTCTCTCGAACAATTTTAATATGTTTGTGTAATCATTTTAAAAACTTTTTTGTATTATCCATATAGTAATGTGATTTATAATCTATGTATGTATGAATTTGTTGCCAATTGTTGAAACAACTGTATGAAGTACAATAAACCTATGTATGTTTTGTTTTTAAACAACAAACTTGTGAATATAGTTTTTTTGTAAATTGTGTATCCCTTGTTCTGTCAGGATTAATAATTCTTTGTATTGTCGAAACACTTATTTAATCTACTGCTAGTCCCTCTCATATTAGTAAGTTCACTTTGTGTGTGGCTGTCATATTTGCCAAAAAATAGGCGTATCTATAACATCAAACTTGTTGGATCATATTAGTGGTCCACTTGCTTTAGACAAAGGGACATCTTCTGTTTTTTACATAAAGTACATTAAGGACACCCAAGAGGGTTTAGATGAGAATGATCTTTTTAGCAATCCCAGTGCAATATCGAACCTTGACAAACTGACGATTAAAAAAATGTTGCTTGATCAGTTTGCCACATGTAGAGTAGGAGTGGAATCTTCCAAACGCTCAGTTAGTGCCCATTGTCTCATCAATAATCGTGATGGTATGGAACATTATTTGTATCTGATGCACAATGCCCAGAATCTTTTCTTAATGTCTCGTTTTAGGCTCAATTCATTACCAAATATTCTGGCTGATCCACCAGGTTTTATTTTAACAATTGAGCAGAAGGGTGCCTGCGGCCGCGACAATCGGTCTCCGCAGGACACCCTTCATTTTGTACTTTTATGTCCTTTTTATAGGACTCCTAGATGGAAATGTTTGGTAGATATCTTAAAACATGCGAAGTTCCGTCATGCTAAAGTTGCCCTGCTCTTTTTACAAAGAGCAAACGATATGCGCACTTTATGCTGTATTATGAATTTCATTAAAGTCTCAGTAAGGTTGAGAAACACAAGAGGACTGAATTAATCAATGTTTAAGATAAAATTTGTTTCTACCTTTTATCTGTAGAGGCGATTTTTAGATGGAGTTCAGATATTGTATTTAATTGTATTTTTAAAGTGTATATATGTGCTTTTATGTTTTTTAATCATTGAATAAAGATTTTCTGAACTGACTACTGGCCTTTCCAAAGGCATCCAGTTCTATCTTTTAAAAGAGTTGTGTGCTGTCTCTGTCCCGCTCTATATCTTAATATGTGCCAATGCCACATGAAGAATACTGAACTTAGTTTACAGGTTAATGGCTTCTCGTAGTGATGATAAAAATATATTCCAGACACTTAGTACAGCAACAGTTTTAATTCACAATAAAAAGAACAGGTTAGTTTCTACCCTAGTGCAGGTATTGACTGGAAGGAGAATTGCCCCTCATCACTGGGTATTTTTTAAAATTGATCAACTCTGAAATGGTCCTTATGTTTTGACTGAAAAGTATATGGACCCAGTGGCAACCATTGCTGGCTTACTTCTGAGGTTTTTTTTTGTTTCTGTAATTTAATCAGAACATTCTTTAAGGGTTTTTTTTCCCGGTGATAGGTGGTTTTTCACAAGTCGTATTTGGGACTAAGTTTGACTGCAGTCCTAAAAATATGTGCGGTCATGCATTCTCGACCAGTGCTCGTTTCCGGTCTAGGGAGGGCCTGGCTTGGCAGTTCGGGCTGGACTGTTCCCACAAGGAACAGAGTCCAGACTGATTTGCATATAACTGGGTCCACACTGTTGTATGGTGAGCAAAATTATGATGGATTTAAGGCAGATCTTTGTGACTGGGAGTAAATATTTGCATTGTCCAGCATTCCGTTCAACAATTGTTTATTTTGCATATGGTGTTTTCATACCCACAATGCATTTTTTCCAGAACAAACCGATGTAGTTATCAAAAATGGTAAAGGCTCCCAGAACAAAACACACTTCTCTTTTCAGACTGCTTATGACATTCAAGAGGTTCTCAAAATTATGGTCTCCATATCTCTCTACTTCTGGGCTCCAGACAGATGCAACAATTTATAGAAAATGTATAAGTATTTCAAAAACTATTGCCCTATTTGCGCCAAATCTCTAAGCCTTTTTTTCTGCAGTTAGCTCTCACTTTCAACCTGATGTGTAAATTTGTGCAGTAGGTTTATTAGTGCTCTTAAACAACAATTTCTGTATGATTTTTGATGAGAACCCCTAGTTTTATCCCCCTATATACATTGGCCCCAATTTTCCAACTGTTTTTTGATGGTCTTCTAACATAATCATTCTTTGGCAGTGTGACTCTTTTCTGTATTCACATTACCACTGTGGGCTGTAGTAGACATTGTGTACCTATCCGCTATCATCATTCACCTCTGACCTGTAATTTAAGGTATGGTGACTGTTATTCGGGTGATAAATCATACAGTATTGCTAATCTTGCCTTGATCAGTGCATCTATAGCTGTCGTGTATTGCCAATGTAGAAGAATTCCACATTGAAAAAAAACATTTTACATAATTTCTGGCAACCCTGCCTGATGCACCGAAGTGATCACTGTCTGTAATCTTGCATGGTGGCCACTACTTTTGCATGACTTGCTCGTTATTACAGCACTAATAATAGTAGCTCAGGACGATTTATACTGAACATAAGTAGCTCTTATTACAGAAATGCTTAGTATATTGTCTTCGGAGAGGTGTATTGTTTATGAAGTGCTTCTGTGAGATCTGAGGTCCCACTGTTTGGTGCCTCTGAGCTGTGTTGGGTGGATGTGCATTGTTCTGAAGGACGATTTTAATAAAATAATCCTTATATGGCATTCAAAGAACCAGTTGCATCCATGTGGCTCGGAACTCCTAAGTACAGCTTCAGTAACTGTGCCCATTTGTTTGTGTTTTTGTGTGTGTGCTAGTGGGCTCCTTGATATCAAACAATGTGTAATATATGTGCGTGGTTTTAATGGTGGGTAGGCCGGATAGTGCTTAGTTGTGAGTTTGCTTTTATTGCTAAGCATCTTTACTACGAACTCAGCGATACCCACCTACTTGATGTATTCTCACCATGTTGCAGACATGATAGATTTTCCTGCCTAATGTTTCCTGTTGGATGCAGGTATACGGATGTTCTGCCTACCCTCCGTTCCTTCGTGACTCATGTATTTTTTGTTGTTGTGGATTTTTATTGATTTTAACAAGAAAACATCATTGACATTTACATGACCAGTCAAGTCAATCCAACACTGACATTACTAAATGGCAATAATCGGGGTGGCATGAGCGGAGTGCATGGAAAAAAGACTCGGCTAGGAAACATTGAAGTATACCTTGTTGGCCGGTTTGCCGCTTTGGTTTGGGACTAAATGGGGAAGGGAAAGAAGGAGAAGATGTTAGATGCGGGGAAGGAAGAGGGGTTGGGCAGGATGGAGGAAAAGAGATGCGGAGGGCTAAGGTGCCTTGTGTGTGCAAGCATGTATGCTCGTATATGAATATGGGTCCCGGGAGTCCAAGGTGGCAGGGCCGGTCCTAGCCATGGGCGGTATGGGCAGCTGCCCAGGGCCTCGCGCTTAGGGGGGCCCCGCCGCCGGCCCCGCAGTTGCGGGAATAAAGCTGATAATCATGGGGAAAAGCCTGCGCAGTGCGCACAGCGCTCGCGCTGGGGCCGGGCCGCAGGCAGTAAGTAATAGTAAGTAAGGCAGGAACTGAACACTGTCTGCGCACGCACGCAAACCTGACCGTGACGCCTGCACGCACCCCACCACCTAGCTTGGTGGTGGTGCCTTAGTGGTGATGACGTGACGCCGGCCTTGCCATGATGCAAGTGACAGTGGGTCCCAGGGCCGTCAATCTGGTAGCTCGCGAAAGCGCTACCAATGACGGCCCTGGACATGATTTTATGGCCAGGCCCCGCTCAGTGTGAGGCACTCAGCATGCGCACACGCCATACGTGAGGCAGCAGTCAGTCACTACTCGGATCGGACGGGCCGCGCGGGCAGGGATGCTGCAGGCAGGAGTCGGTCGTCGCGTTGTTGAGTTCTGTACGTTAAGGTAAGATACCTGCGTCACCTGCTTCAATCGTATATATTATATTATACTAAAATGTTTCAGTTTCAGACAAGACACCGTCAGCACATTTCAAAATTATCAGTGCTTGGTGGACCTCTTCGCTTATGAGCAAATACATGGCAAAACAGGAAACCTAAACATCTTGAAAAAACCTGTTTCTTACTATCTCTGTCAGCCGAAGGTGCCTGTAAAACTGAAATGGCACCCGATGGCCGTTATTTTGGCTCTAACTACTCAAAACCTTTGACAGGTAGTTAGGTAGTCAAAACCAAGAGCCCCCCAACCAATCAGGGCTGCCACTTGCCCGCAAAGCCTACCACCCACCCAAAAATCCTGGGGGTAGGGCCTTCTGCCCACCCCTCTAAAACTCCAAAGTCTTTGACGTGGAAGTTCTATGAGGATATAAAGTCGTGTTCAGTGTTCTTCTCTTGCACAACACCACTTAGGAAAGCTCTGGAAAAGTAAACTTGCAGAGTAAAAAGGCTACACTACACTGACATGTTTGCAGCGGGAACCAGAAATCTGTTCTTAAAAATGTATTTATTTTTCCTTAAAAGCATGGGCAAGCTTTTCTGAAAGGAGCTGTACATTATTACAGAAAATTACATAATACATGATATTAGTTTTTTTAGGCTATTTTTGCTGCATAGGAAAAGAGGTCACTGCATTGGTATTTATTTTTCTCTGTTTTATGACTGAGTGCTGGTACAGAAATCTCAATTCCCACATGACAATGTGCAGTGTGTGCTGTGCTAAGTAGACACTGTGGGATTCAGCAGACCAGCTGTTCTGCGAATATCCTTTGTAAATCAGACTATATAGGCTGGTTTTGTTTTGGCAAATAAAATATCACTGTCAGCTCCTAAGTGGCCTAATCGATGATGCAACGTGTATGGCCTAAATCTGACTGTTGCCCAGGATGGTTGGTTGTCTCATGTCCTAAACCCCAGAAGTATGTAGAGTAGGTCATGATGTATAGATTAGCATGATATACCAACTGGATGTTTCGAATGGTGTATCCTTTGCAGATGAAGTAGAGTAAGAGTTGACTGTGGAACATGATGAGTGCTAAGCATGTGTCTCAAGGCCACTAATGTCATAAATACACCTCTTTGCTTGTAGCGTTAGGTGTGTGAGGAAAAAGATAAAGTGTGTGCCACGTGATGCTTGAGTATGTTGGTGATTTGCCGTACATTCTCACCAATTAATTTGCAAAGTCACTTTCTGTGATGTCACTTAGAGGGGCCTCACATCTTCCCTTTCGCCCAGGGCCTCGGAAGGCCTAGGACCTCTTCTGCAAGGAGGCCCAGCTTCCTTAGCAGGAAATGGATCTATGAGGGTGGGACTGCCAAGGGCAACCTAATTTAGATGGCTGATAAGTAATTGTGTAGGAAGCCGGCGCGGGGGCACCATTGCTCGCGCTGCTGTCTTCAATTGGTTTGTGTGTTTCGATATCAAAACTTTCATAGAAACTCCATTTGATTAAGCACTGTTTTACTGCTAATTATTATCCCCCTTCGTTACCCGCTTACATCTGATTATTGTATTTCTTTCCTTTTCCCATTTGATGTTTCGATATTGCATTTTGTCCTACCCTCAATCCTATTGTAAAGCGCTCTGATATCCTTCGGGATCTTGTTCGCGCTGTATAAAACTTTATAAATAAAATGATATGCAGACGTCAATCATTCACGCGTGCTTACTGGGACCCGATGGTGCCTTCCACGCAATGGCTATCTTGCGGTTGGCTAAGCTCAGGGCTAGATCTATGAACTTGTTCATACCCTTACAAGATGCGCTGCATCTTGTGATGCCCAGCAGAGAATTAAGGGGCTCAGCCTCGATCTGTGTATCCTTCGCCTCTGCAAGCAAAGCGGCCACCGCAGACCAAAATGTTTGAATGTGACTCTTATTTAAGCGTGGGTCATTCACACTTGACTCACTCATGTTCGTGAGTAGGCTATAAATTGTGAGGTCTTGGGATACATGTGCATCGTTGTTGTTATCATCATTGCAGGTTGAGCGCTCTTCTTTGTGTTAATTAGATGAATCTTTTGGCACTTAACTCCCGTCAGTGACTTTTTCACTCCTTTACTGATCAGGTTGAAAGCTTACCATCGAAAAGCTCTGAAAAAATAGCATTTGAAGCAATCTGTTTAAAGACACAGCATTTAAACCTGTTTTTCTTTATTTTTTCTGGTAGTTTTTGTGATTGGATACTTTCTGTGCAGTACAAACACTCATTTTTATATAAAACGCTTAAGCCTGTATTGCTCATTTTTGAGAGAATATATTTAAGCACATAACAGCATGATTAAGCGAAAGCTATTCTGAGGTCTAATGCCTTGTTTTAATTTATAAAGCAAGGTAAGACTGGTCAGTGAATGTACATCTCAACATAAACACAATGGCACTTAAATTATATGGATCAAAAATCTCTCTAGAAATAGTTGGTAGTGTGCTATAAGTAAAAAATTTCCTTGACGTTTGGTGGTTAGTCAAACTCTGCACATCTACTTGATCTAGGAAAAAATATAATCTACCTTTGTAGTCTTGAGAGAAACATTTGCCTCTAATTTGGCACCTGTGGAATTTTTTTTTTGTGCAAGTCCACAAGAAAAGAATCTAGCCAGAAAGCCTGGAATGATGGAAAATGTGAGGTGGACTTACTAGTAAGAGCAACACATAGCATATGCCTTTGAATGAACAGACCACATTTGCAACTGAGAGGCTTTCTTGAGCAAAATAGACTTTTTCAGAATTTTCGTTAGAAACGCCAGCAGGTTTTATTTTTGCTTATTTTGGGGGTAGGCTTTGTTGACGGTCAGATGTACTTCCAAGCAGCTGCTTTTTTTGAGACGTCAGAGCCATACATTCTATAAAGATTGCACTTACACATAAGAAAACCCGTAGTTCTTTGCTTCTAAAGGTATTAATTAAGATCTACTTGCTGCAACTAAGTAATAAAAAATAATTCCTTAATTTTTTGAGTTTGGATGATGGGCAAGCTGATGGCTAAGATAACATGAGTGTTAAACAAATGACCGTTTGGGTATTATTTCCTAGTGTAATTGTCCTTATTTCTGTGTCGTCTTAACATATATAGTGCCTTGTAGATATGCTTAGCTCTGGTAACCGCTGCTGTACATACACTCGAAAAACATTGACTGTAAATGCTGACTACCGACTTAAAAATACTCTTTGTGTTTAGACGCTCAAGGCCTTTCTATTTCTCTGAACCGGAGTCCATTTTTTTGTTTTGGGGGGAATTGCGACTTGGCAGAAAAACATTTTATTACGTCTCTATTTCTACATATTGCTCTTTCCTGGCATATGACTTTTTTTTAAAACAAACTCCAATTCAGCCCAGGCAAAAGCCGCCTCAGAATCTGAAAAAAAATCACTGCTGCCTGGGTACGAATGTAATATCCCACTGAAAACAGTTCTAAAGTAGTGTGCAGTAGATCCACGTGGAATAAAGTACGACCGTTCAGGTCATATTAACCTTTGCATGAAAGTACAGATACGGTTGGCTAGAATCTTGTCCAGTATTTTGGTATCTAATAGAAAGCAATCGGTATGAAGAAGATAACTCAGCAGATTTATCAAGTCTGAGAACAGTAACTGCTAATGCTTATCGCAAGATAGGTTGTAAGCAACTGTTTACACCTACATTCTCAAATAGTGTCAGCATAAGGGACAAGTATCTCATAATATTCTTGGTAGAATTTGACAGTAAGGCCATCAGTGCCAGGGGCATGACTGCTGCGCATACTATTGATGACCTCTTTTATTTCAGCACTGGTAAGTGGATGAAGCAGCCTCTCCCTATGTTAATTCTCCAGCCAGGATATGGTCTATTCACCAAAATAATCAGTGGTGTCTATAGGTGATGTCTCTATTTGTGAGGCATGCGAGTATTAATTAAATTTCCTGAATTGCTCTACAATGGAAGCAGTCATAGAGATTCCTCAAGTGAGGATTGAATACAAGTAAGTCCCATTGAACCATCAAGGGCGCAAAAGGTGAGAGGGGGTGTTTCTTGGTTGTTTCTTCTCTCGATATGCCCCAGCGACAATATATTTGCCCAAAAGCTTATTGCTCGGTCAGCCATATCATAGATATTTGCTCAACTTGGAACAAATTACGCTCATGGTATGCAGGCTTTTTTTCCTTCAAGATTTACTATCTCATGCTCAAGCTCTTTTGCATATGGACTTCAGGATACTTTCCATTTAGCTATACTGACCCCGCAAATACAGCTCTTGAAGTGTACCCACACAGGTTAAAAATGTTCAACTGACCCCATGTTGAGCTAAAAACTTAAAAAAAAAAAACCTTGAATGCAGTTCCAATCTCACATCAAAATAGCGTTGAGTAAAGTTTAATTCGGGAATCTCCATGAAAAGCATGCGGGAGGGTTTTCATCTATCCGGAACAATCCGTTTCACAATCACTAGGGAGTGATCAGAATATGTACTTACGAGTCAGGCAGAGGACTGTTCAGGGAACAATATATCTCAATAGCAGTATATAAGCTATATAAGAATACATATCATGCCCTGCAGAGTAACTCAAAAGAGCATTTCCTGCTGGATTCCTATGTCTCGTTCCTGCTCCATTATTCACCACATTTCATAAGCCGTCCTAGATTGCCTGCTGTTAGATCCTAGAGAGCAGTCTGGTTTGGGATTCAGTACACAATTAAAATCCCCTGCATAGATCGCTCCAGTCGTCCGTAATCCCCAAATTTTGAAAACATGCCACGGTTGTCCCTTTACTGAATGTCCGGCGAATTTCCTTACTTCCCTACTTGGCCAAGGTCATGGAATCCCATGTTAATATCATCCTGACAAAACAGGTCACAAAACGGGTTCCGGCCTAAGAACAGTACGGAATCTGCCAACAAGGCACGGAGCAGCCAAGGGCATCGCTTGATGAGGGCACCACATCGCTACAGGTTTTACTCGATTTGAGTGCGGCCTTCGACGCGGTCTCCCATGAGATTCTTCTCCAACGACTCGGGGAGATCTGAGTCAGTGGCATGGCCTTGGCCTGGTTCTCATCTTTTCTAACCAATCGTTCCTTTCTGATCCACGTCCCTCCCTACCTGTCCAGTACTTACTCCCTCAGCAGTGGTGTCTCCCGAGGCTCTGCTCTGATCCCCACGTTCTTTTAACGTGTACGTCCGCCCTCTAGCCCTCCTGACTAAAGTCAGGAAGATTAATATATCATATCATACGCGGACGGCACACAACTTCTATTCACTTTCACCAATAACCCTGTCCAAGACCAACTGAAATTCTGTGATGATGACTTGGCTATCTCAGACTAAATGGCGGAAAATTATCTCCAACTCAATTCTTCAAAAACTGAGGTGCTTTTGATTGGCCGGGACCCCCCAGCCGAAAAGCGCAGTCAAGAATCTCGGGGTCTTCATGAACAACTCCCTTTCCTTCGAGATGCATGTCAAAAAAGTGGCAGGTTACATGCTTTGCCCACCTACGTGGTCTGAAACCCATTCTGGGTTTTTTTTACGCTCCCACCCGACAAGTGATCATACAATCATTGGCCCTGTTATGTCTTGACTATTGTAACGGACTGCTACTGGACGTAAATAAAACCGTTACGAAGAGACTTTATAGGGCACAGAATTCGGCTGCCTGCACTCTTTTCGCCCTTTCTAAGCACTGTCATACTTCCCATCAGCTGTCCCGCCTACACTGGCTGCTGATCGAATTGAAAATTCCGTTCAAAACTCTCTGTACCACCCACAAGATCCTTTATGGCCGGGGCCTCAGATACTGCAGGGCCTCTGCACACCATATGTTCCATCCAACGCGAGCTCTGCGCTCTGCAGATCTGCATCTGTTATGCACTCTTAGGGTGCGCAGGAGCAGAGCGGGGGGGGCGCTAGTTTAGGTCCCTAGCCCTATGGAACTCTATTCCAATCACGTCACACAGCATACCATATCATTGGGCATTTCGAAAACGGATCAACACCTGGCTGTTTTAAACCATCTAGCACATGAGGTGCCCGCATTTTGCGCTCCTCTTCCGTGGGTTTTTAGCAACAGTCTTCAATCTGGCTAGCAACCGCCCTCCAAGGTCACCCGTTCGCAAGCGATGTGACGCCCCGTTGCTGGGGCAGCCATGTGCTCTACAAGCACTTGTTAACATAACATTTCTGTAAAAAATGAAAACAAGCAATCACTTATTTCAGGTCACAGTACAATTGAGGTTTGTTGTAATTTGAACCATAGGAGTAAGCCAGAATTATTCGCCTACCCAAAGCTCGTTCAGAGTCCCAACATATCTTCCATCACGGCAACTAACTATATCAATGAAGCTTTTCCCACATGCTTATCTAAACCAGAGCATAGCTCCCCTAGCTTGAGTACTACAATTGAAGTACAGCAGACCCCCTGAACCTATGGATTATCTGCTTGGCGACTGTTGCGAAACATGCGGCTCCTAAATGAACACCACATCAATAGTGTCTCCTTAAGTATGCCAGTATATCATACAGCTTTCTATAAATTTATAAATCCCGACGTTCTAGATCAGCATTCTAACCATAGGTTTGTTAGCTGTATATACTATATTTGTAGATAGGGTTTTGAATTATTGTACCTTTCTGGGACCCTCTCACAGCTTAAGAGCATAGCATACTGGGAAGGATAGTCTAGTCTCTTTCAACAGCTTTTTCAATATACACCCCACCCACACAATCTCTAACCAGCAGAGAAATACAGCCCCCCAGCTATTCACCCCAACACATAAATAACACAAACTAAGAGATAAAAATGCAGAGCATACATGGGGCCAAGAAACATGGGCTCTACACCCACCATAGAATGTAGTAGTGCCTTTCGCCTATTTGGCAGGCAGTGCCCCTCCGGGCGGTGGCATATGGGTAGTACATTTAGTACAAAGATAACGTTTTGCCCTATGAGCTCACCCAGTTCCCAGGTCCTACCCAGTGTACTGCAGGTGGTCTTACATGCCTACTTCCATTGCCCAAATCTCAGAAATGGGTCCTTCTAGCATACATGTTTCTAATATCATTTATAGGATTAACTAGTATTTATAAACAGGAGACAGTCAAAGGAATATTGTAGACCGAATCAAAAGTTTAATGGTGTTAAAAGTCAAGAGGTTCTTTTATTGTTTTCTTTCAGAGTTCATGCACTTATTCCTTCCCCGCCATCACCAGCCTATGAATTATAGGAAGTTGGTTGAATTTTTCGAAAGCTTTTACTGCCTGGTGTGGTCCCGTAAACATACAAACTCTATCCACCAGGCCAGTTTGTATTAGAGCAGGATCTAGCATACTGTATTTTTTTTTTTAATTCTTTTTATTGACAACAAAGAAATAGGTGGTGGTCGTCAGTCAAGGCATAAAATATCCACATTAGAGCGCAGGGAATTTCAATACATACAAAGCAATCACGATTTAGAGGCATTAATAACAATACATCACGTAACGTTTACAGTACAAGCGGTTCGTCAATCAAGAAGGTCTGGGGGGTTCACTAGCATACTGTACTTGATGTTCATAGACTGGAGTTTCTTTTCGACAGACCAGAACGATCACTGTACTTGGAGAGTGAAATCTGAGGAAAGAGAAATGTCTGATCCAGAGTAACAAAACACACAAGCTCACACCTTGAGTAGAGCAGCATCACAGTCGATATAATTAGTCTAACAATAATTGGTAAAGGCTGAGATCCCAGGATTGCCTGATATGCTCATCCACAATAAATAGATTCTCAGACAAGTATAACCAAACGTGGTTATTCAAAGGATTCGGTTTTGCCAGTAGCAGACGACATCATCACTCCAACTTTTCGAAAATTATTGCAGTGGGTCCTAGTTTTCAAATCTTTGTTTTTCGTTTATATTGAGACAATCTGCTTCTTTTCTGCTCGAGAGTGAGTCTTTACCTGTCCGTCCTCCATATCCAGTCATATTGCATCCTTGTTGAACTGCTATCATGCGGTCCATGTGATGGTTCCGAGCGTCATTCTTTCTTTCAATGGTATGGAGACAGTGTTTCATATCATTGAGTGAGCGGATACCATCTGCATTAAGATCAATGCCTGTTGTATCTTCAGCAGAGTCTGTTGGGCCCTAGTAGATTTCCAGTGATTAAAAGTGAGTTTAGAATGTGAGCGGTCTGGCTTTCCCCATCTGTTCTCAGCAGTCAAGTGTGAGTCTATTGTTTAATCTCAACTCTGTGGCAGATCTCAGAGTATGTGTCCATGCAAAATTCAAAGAATACGGGCGGGCCATGTGCGTTTATATAATCCACCTTAACTCTCAAGTACCTCGCAGGGGCTTATAGATTAATGCTCCCATCCAGTCTATACACGCGGTTATGGGGCGGTGCCGACGCAGTGAAGACGCAAGGCCTAGGAGTAAGGCAGGCCATCCAGCACATAGAAAGTGAAATGAGAAGGAGTGGACAGGAATAAAACCCCCGTAGAGGACCAGCGGGCCCCAGCATATAACAAAAATCACTGATAAGAGCTGCATTTTTATGAAATTGAGGCAATTAGTTGTAACGGAGCACACCTACAGGTGAAATGGTGCAGGTAGTTGCAGTCACTGTGATATAGAAAGGCAGCAAAGCACACCTGCCAGGGGGTAACACTGTTGCCCCCAGGGACCCCAGATTCACCACTCCCCTACAGGGAAAGGCTTCCGATTGGCTTAAGACCCACTTCACTGCTCAGTTATGGAGCGCATTCCAATCGACAGGCGAGGCATCCCCTCACTCCTTGGCAGTGGCATTAGAAGATTTCCACACCCCATGGAGCCATACCCTGTTATGAGAACAGCAGCAGAACTTAGAGCCTGATGGTATTAATGGGCTGACTGGTAACATACTAGAACTTGCACCTCAGGCGTACAGGATACCAACTCAAGCCTCATATCTGACAATAGTCGAGCCACATCTGTCGAAAATGCAAAAACTTTTCCACATGACCAGGCGACATGATAGAAATCGGCATCTCCCGCACCACACCGCACACACCTTGCTGAGTTCCTCAGGCCATGCCTATGGAGTTGTAGAGGTGAGTAATATACTTGGTGCAAAAATTTGAAGTGAATAATCCGGAGGTTGCAGTTAACCGTGAGTTGGCCCTTGAGTTGACAACATGCCGACCACACTTCCATCGGAATTGGAGTGTCAATCGATGATTGCCAGCGTTGTAATGCAAACTTGATAACCCAACAGTTTCCAGGTGTCGATAAAGGCAAACTTGGCTATTTTGGTTTAAGACATTGGAAAGATTAAGTATTGTCTTAATATTTAAAACCATAGAACTATATTCTTACTTTCCACTTCCCACCACTGTATGTGCTAGATGCAATGAATTACAATCACCAAAGGTTTAGCAGAGCTGTTTTGGGCATTACCAAAATGATCAGTTTAAGTAAAACAGAAGGTGGGGTAATGTATTGCCCTTAAATTTAGATTGATTGGGGGAGGGGGTGTCCGGTGAAGAGCATGGAAATGGGTATAAGCACTGAAAGACATTTTTTTTTTGTCATTAGAAACCAAGGCAAACTTCTAAGGTGCCAAAGTAGTAAATAGCTTATGGATTAAGGGAAAGAGCATTTCCTTAACACAAATTGGAAGGCTGGCTAGAAGAGTCGCGTGCATGAGTTCTATGGAGTGGAGTGCCTCGCCTCACAGCGCCTCAACACCTTGTTAGGGGTAGTAAGTGCTATGTACAATTTTGGTGAAAAAAGACACACAGTAGTCTTTGCTATCTGTTGTGATAGGGGCTGATGTACATGTGACATTTTCTCATCAGTGTAGATTTTATGAACTTTATTCTAACACTGGGCTTGTACAAAAACAAAAGTCTTGCTCGTTCTTACCACATTCTAATTTCCTGATGCCTTCATAAAATGTGCACTAACTGATTAAAAATGTATGCACTAGTCACAACAGAGGGCATGACCCAGCTGGTGCTAAAGCGCATGTATTATTTAAAACTAAGTTCCTTTTGCAAACAAAGGTGCGCAAACCAGTCTCTGCACAATCGCGCGCTCATTACGATGTGGCCTCTGGTAAGTAAAGCACAAGGCACACAGGCGCATGTGGGGCCAATAAACTTGCATTAACATAGTTATTTAATCTGTATATTTCATGTCTTTTCTTTAACTTAACTAAACATGCTCAACAGACTTAATATTTGTCAGTGTCCAAAAATCAGGTCTTTGCTTAGAAATTAAAATTCGTAAACCAGGTGTTCTGCTAGGACATACAGCACAGCATACGCTTACTTAAATAAGGACATTAGCTTGGCAATGATGAGGAGTCCAAATAAGCATGGCAGGCGAAGCTGAAATGCATTGAGAGCAAGCAAGTTTGATTTGACCTTTATTCTGTAAGCTAATTAATTGCCGTTTGCTAGTAATGCTGGGTACAGATTTATCAGCCACCTTAAGATGACCGTCATGCCTCTGCATAAAACATATTCAGAGAATGGGGGCGACTCAAAGTCTCTGCACTAGATGCAAAACCGAAGGATTGATAATGACTGACAGGATCGCTTAGCAAGTAAATGCTCGCCATAGAGAATGCAGCTAATGGGTTGAGGAAGTGGCGATGTCGCCAGAGCTGCAGACTGTCATTGGGGAAACCAGGTTGATAAGACACACTAATTATTATAAATATAGCTCTACCTCTGTAAACAAAGGTACGCAATGGACAATGGAGACACAGTCGCCCTCATCCTCCTCGACCTCTCTGCAGCTTTCGACACAGTCTGCCACAGCACCCTCTTACAACGCCTCAATAACATCGGAATCCAAGGAAAAGCTCTTGAATGGATCTCCTCGTTCCTCACCGGAAGAACCCAAAGAGTCCGCCTACCACCATTCAAGTCCGAGGCCTCTGAAGTCATCTGCGGCGTTCCACAAGGTTCCTCACTCAGTCCCACCCTCTTCAACGTATACATGAGCCCCCTCGCAGCCATCGCACGCCAACACAACCTCAACATCATCTCCTACGCGGGCGACACTCAACTGATCCTTTCTCTCACCAACGACCCCAGCACCGCCAAAACTAACCTACACGAAGGAATGAAAGAAGTTGCAGAGTGGATGAAACAAAGCCGTCTGAAACTGAACTCAGACAAAACTGAAGTCCTCATCTTAGGTACATCCCCCTCTGCATGGGACGACTCCTGGTGGCCGGAAGCCCTCGGAAAAGCACCCATCCCGACAGACCACGCACGGAACCTAGGCGTCATCCTGGATTCTTCACTCTCAATGAACAGACAAGTCAGCGCCGTATCCTCTTCATGCTTCAACATTCTTCGCATGCTCAGAAAAACATTTCGCTGGATCCCCTCCGAAACAAGGAAAACAGTCACCCACGCTCTGGTCACGAGCCGACTGGACTACGGAAACACCCTCTACGCAGGTACTACCGCAAAACTCCAGAAGAAACTCCAACGAATCCAAAACGCCTCAGCCAGGCTCATATTAGACATCCCACGCAACGAACACATCTCTGGGCACCTCAAAGACCTCCACTGGCTACCCGTCAATAAGAGGATCACTTTCCGACTGCTTACCCACGCACACAAATCACTCTACGACATCGGACCAGATTGCCTCAACTCACGACTGTCCTTCTACACCCCCTCCCGCCAACTACGCTCTTCCAGCCAATCGCTCGCCACTGTACCTCGCATCAACAAGACCACCATGGGAGGCAGATCCTTTTCGTACCTGGCTGCCAAAACATGGAACTCACTCACCGCTTACCTTCGCCTCACCCAGAACCACCTAGCATTCAGGAAGCAACTTAAAACGTGGATATTTGACAAGTAATCCTCCTCCCCCCCTAAGCGCCTTGAAACCCTCTGGGTATGTAGTGCGCTATACAAATTTCTTGACTTGACTTGACAAACCAGTCTCTAAAGAAGCTGAAACCCATCACAATGTGGCCTCTGGTATGTTTCGGCCAGAGCTGCTGACTATGGACTGGGGAACCTGGTTTGAGTCTAGGTCGCAATGTCTCCAAGCCCACAAATTCCTGGCTGAGATCGTGGTTTCAGACATTTTCTTTTCGATCATCTTAGAAATGCCCTCACAGCAGACTTCTTAGGGGCAAAGCATCTAAAACAAAGATTTATTCTTCTATGGAGCAGTTTTATTTGTCATTTTATCTAGCAGTCACCCGGCTCCTCCAACCTTGAAGTTTCACCAGAGAATGTCCATCATTTCAGGAAATATGTGCTTGTGCATTGATAAGGTAAACATCTATTTTCAGGATCAATTGTGAATATGGTGAGGTATGGCTTTGTCATGCCAATGGTTTTGCATTTATTACATAAAGGATAAAGGCATGTATCCTGAATTTGTGTTAGTGCCAAGTGAAGGTTTCTCTGCTCCTTCTTAGAATCCTCCATTCTTGATCCCCACCAGGCGGGTTTCTGTCCCGCCTACTCTACAGAAACCGTTATACTCATTGTAGTTGATATGAGAGAAGAAGCAGATAAAGGATTGACCCAGGCATTAGTCCTTTTGGACTTATCATGGCCTTTGGTGTGGTAGATAATGATATTCTAATCGGGTGTGTCAGTCAAGGCTGTGGGTCTGTAGGGATTAGCATTAGATTGGAGGAAATCCTCCCTCTTGGATTGCTTCTAGTTGGTCTGTCTGGCTCCTTTTTTTGCTCATATAAGGTCAGGCTAAGGTGTGGAGTACCAAAGAGCTCTTCTCTGCCCCCCCATCTATTCAACCTCTATATTCGCCAATTGCTCTTCAACCTTGATGGCACAACAGAATCCAGAGTTTTCCAGAGCACTATGTTATACATCTGTCATTGGATGAAATGTCCTCCGTTGAAGCTCAATTCTGAAAAAACTTAAGTTAAGCAAACTCTGCACAATGGACTTCCAAATTAATAAATCAGCCCTGTGATTGTTACACGGTCTAAAACTATGTGAATAAATAAATGCCTACTCCATTGCAAAAACGGACTCCGAAAAAAAAAACTGTACAGTTGAAACCCCTGGAAGCCATTGGAGATGGGCACTCCTCCTATCCATAAAACAGAGGTCAAAAGTTTTGGGATCCTTGTAAATGAAGCATTTGTCATGAAGCCTCAGTAGGCGCAGTGAATTAGTCTTGCTTTTTTCAGTTCTGGAAAAATAAAAAAAAACATAATACTTCACTCTAGACTATTATTAAGATCCTAATTTCCCTAGTTATGACCCTGATCGATTATGCCAACTCATTCTGCCTGGGACTCTCAAGAGGGACTGAGTCAGAGATTGCAGCTGGTTCAAAATGAGGCAGATAGGCTGGTGTGGCAACAGCCTAGACACTGCACAATTAACACCCCGATGGCAAAATTAGACTGGCATCCAATCGCCCAGAGGACCATTTTTAAAACTTCATTCTGGACATGGTAAAAACCCAATTTTTGTGACCTGTAGAATTTGGAATTACATTTCTAAACGTAATCTTAGATCAGCCCATCAAAATCTATTAAAGGTCACTAAATTTATCAGTAGCTGATTGGATGGAACCATGTTTCCTAGCATTGCTCCAAATGTATAAAATTACCTCCCCCATACACCAGAACCACGACTCCCTATGTTGGCTTCAGGACCTTGTTCTTCATACATGCTTATATCTAAGCTTTGGGTCTTTCTGCCTCTATCCCTCAGCGCCATGAAACCTTTTTGATGTATGTGGCCTTTATAAATATGTATAACATAGCACCATTTGTGAGC
Organism: Lissotriton vulgaris; assembly: GCF_964263255.1. Lineage (NCBI taxonomy): Eukaryota > Metazoa > Chordata > Amphibia > Caudata > Salamandridae > Lissotriton > Lissotriton vulgaris. Next base: position 310,907 of record NW_028255800.1, on the reverse strand, counting down.
TGCAATGTCGTTCTCATAGCCTTCATTGCAGTTTTGCATGACATGCATGCTTCATTTCATGCCTCTTCTTGTGTTTGGCTCCTCTTAGAGCATGGACCAAGTACTTGTGGTGATTGGAGAAATGTGAGCTAAAATATATTTTAGACCTCACCTGGCTATCAATCTATGTTGATTAAAAACTGAGTGAGAGACTGAGTTGTAAGGTTCCTAGTTTCTTTAATGTGAAGGTATACGCAGTAATGTAAGATCTCGACAGTGTATCTAGAACTCAGTCTGTGGTCGACTTGTTTACCGCCTTAGTTGTGTCGCGGGATGATAGCTTGGCATTTCTTCAGGACCTATATATTGGTATACCTAATTTTCTGTAAGGGGAGGAACCCAAGTGTGTGGCTGGTTTCTCACACCCGATGGATAATGTGGTAATCCACCATTCATTACATTTGTTAGAAGGCACTCATGTCATTGCATGTGTGCTTCAAGTTAAAACAGTGACCTATATAAACAAGCATTGGAAATGCAATAGGGCTCGCATTAGGAAAGTTTGAGCTATTGGTCTTATACATTTTTTTTTGTTGTATTTATGTGTTATTTTTTAAAATAGCTAAATTATTAGCTTTGTCATTTACAATGCCAATAGATATAACTTTCGCAAACACCTATAGCATTTGTAATGCAACATGTTTTGTATTTACGTGACTTAGATGTATTGATATTACAAATAACAATGGCTTTTAATTTTTAAAAATAATTAATACTTAAATAATTTATTTAATTTGTAATGGCAATAGCTTAAACTTTTGTAAATAATTTTGTGAAGATTATGTTAGTTTTTTATTGTGACGAAAATCCAAGAACAGAAGTGAAATATTAACATCTTTTTGTGATTTGTAATAAAGCATGAAAGCTTGAAAACAGCTTGAAACATTGAAAGAACATATTTGAACCAGTGATGCTGTGGTTGCGCTGAGTGATGCTGTGGTTGCGCTGAGTGATGCTGTGGTTGCGCTGAGTGATGCTGTGGTTGCGCTGAGTGATGCTGTGGTTGCGCTGAGTGATGCTGTGGTTGCGCTGAGTGATGCTGTGGTTGCGCTGAGTGATGCTGTGGTTGCGCTGAGTGATGCTGTGGTTGCGCTGAGTGATGCTGTGGTTGCGCTGAGTGATGCTGTGGTTGCGCTGAGTGATGCTGTGGTGGTGCTGAGTGATGCTGTGGTTCCGCTGAGTGGTGTGTGCATCGGTGGAGCTTAGTCGGTGCATCGGTGGAGCTTAGTCGGAGCATCGGTGGAGCTTAGTCGGAGCATCGGTGGAGCTTAGTTGGAGCATTGGTGGAGCTGTGTGGTGGGTGCATCGGTGGAGCTGTGTGGTGGGTGCATCGGTGGAGCTGTGTGGTGGGTGCATCGGTGGAGCTGTGTGGTGGCTGCATCGGTGGAGCTGTGTGGTGGCTGCCTCGGTGGAGCTGTGTGGTGGCTGCCTCGGTGGAGCTGTGTGGTGGGTGCCTCGGTGGAGCTGTGTGGTGGGTGCCTCGGTGGAGCTGGGACATCAGTGTAGTGTGGTTCAATACATACTTTCATCACTGCTCTCCCGTCTGTGCATTGGACATTATTTAGTCTAAGGTATTAAAACCTGGAGTGCGATGTTTAAGTTCACTCAGAAAATACCCTTTCATTCATGTCTGTGCAGTACAGATTTACAGCCAGTCAACGTTTCAGTTAGTTGCATATGTTGTTACTACTTTCGATCCACCAGGGGTAATCTTGTAAATGATTTAAATGCAAAATTAGTCGACACTCCCAGCCCGAAACATTACACTTTAGATGACACTGCCTCTGCACTGACCCTCCCTCAGTGCGTATGTCTCATAGTGGTACCCATTGAATGTACTTCTAAGATGCAGTGGTGGGTCTAAAAACTTTGTGCCACTTGGTGACTTTATGTGTGGGCTAATGAGAAGTCCTCTCCTCTGACATCCTAATGTACCTTCTTCCCAACTTTTTGTGAAGGTTGAAGAGCACAGAGAACCACAGCGGTATCACTTTGCTAATCAACCCCATTACAAACCTCCAACTATTATAGCAAATTAAACTCCCTAGTGGTGTCATTGTGTGACATGTGGGGTGCATAGGGATGCACCCTTCACACTCAAGATGCTGATTGCAAAGGATGGACTTAGCTTCCCAAACTTTGAATATTACCAACTATCATCCCAACTACAGTAAATTGCGAAGGGACTTCAAATGGCGGGCGGGGGGGGGGGCTTGCAGGAAATATACAGGAAAAGATTTTAAGCTTCTTATGATCCCAATGGTTTGGGAGACAGGAGGAAATTCCCATACTCCTGGAACCAATGATGCAAATGTGGGGGACATTGAAGTGCAAACTGGCATAATGCGCTATTTATTTGCCCAACATAGTGTTCAAAGCTTTACTGTGGGGGTGGATAACTATGCACAGGTCTGAGGAAAATTTGGGATAGACAAGGTAGGAGATGTTAATACAATATGCACATTAAAAACCTTTCTAAAATAAAATTAAAGAGGAGTGCTGCCTACCTGCAGCCCACTTGCCAGCATATGTGAACTTAATTGACACAACACAAAATCATTGGAAATCAATGACTACAGAAGAGTCGAATCAGAGTCGCACACTGCACACTGTGCGGAGCAAAGGATGCCACCACGGGCAGCCACACAGCTCTATCACTTCCTTTATGCCAACCTGGATGGAGGACTAGAGAGGCTATGGCAGAGATGCACACAGAAAAGCCACTCAGGGTTGTGAAGTTATATTTGGGGTCCTATAACGAGCATTGTGTACTAGAATGAGATGAGACAGTAGAGAGACACAGAGTTTAAGCAGGGCCTGGGTTATCGCTGATGGCCTTCTAGACCAGCATGAGTTGGAAGGGACGGGCTAGTGCACCACAGATTGTGACTAGATTGAATACACTAATGAGCAGTTCCCTGCACGCCCAAGGGGTACTGAATGTTTTATGGACAGCAACACCCACTAACAAGATTGCTGAACTATAAGAAAAAAGTATTGCATTAAAGCTACAGCAAAGCCCAAGCTAATTTTTATGATTTCATAGCCTAGGCTCTTTGTAGTCTTAGGGGGGGTTTAAGGAGGTGTTGTGTTTGCCTTAACAGTAGTTGTTAGGGCCACGGTGCTATATTTGGCTGAGTAAAACGGATGGTTAAACAAGGTGACTTAACAATGCAGGCATTGCAGTGTGAATATATTACATTGCAACGTAAAAGCAGAACACGCATTTCACCTGAATTCCAAGTAACTGCAGCAGTAAAAAAGAAACTGTGCATTACCTTGAATTGTGCCCCATACCAGCAGGCAGCAACCAGGGGGCATTCCTCCCCCCACTGGCGTCCCTGCGTGACACTGTTCATGTGGTTCAAAAGCAGCTGACTAGCAACGTTCTGTGTTTAGATTGCACCCTGACAAGCGCATTTATCAAGTTAATGGAACTGGATTTGCGCTTGCCAGTTTTTAAGTGCGGCTGTGAGTGAAGCGGGCTTTATGTTAATAAATAAAAGTATTTGCGGCCGTGCACATTCTAGGTATTGCGTGGCTGTGAATATCATAGGTTTTGCATGGCTGTTAATAAAGCGGGCCCCATGTAAATAAATAAAAGTTTTCGGCAGCCGTGCATATTATAGGTATGGCAGGGCTGTGAATAAAGCGGACGTCAGGTTAATAAAATAACAGTATTCGGCGGCCGTGCACATTGTAGGTATTGCTTGGCTGAGAAAATTATAGGTATTCACTCACAGCATGGTGCCATTGTTCACATTGCCCTGAAACTGCGCTTTAGATCTCGTTTAATTTTACCTACAAAGGCTAAACAAAATTATTTGAATCAACAACTTACCCTTGGTTAACTGTGCAGTTGTGCATTTATTTAAAAAAAAAACATTTATTTCATGAAACACAGTTTTAACCAGTCTTTTTTAAAAGCAAATAAACGATTAAAACAGGGCTGTCTACAGAATAACGTGATTAATTTACATCATACAGTAGGTTTTAAATATGCGTTCCAGCAGTTTATCTAAGTACTGCTTTGTTAACAACTAACTACAGAACCACTGAGCGCTTCATTTTGTCCAGCATTTAAATCTGTCTGTCATCCATAATGCTTGGTAGCAGGCTCTGCACTCTGATTACAGAACGCCAGTGTCATTAAGTGAGCAAATTAAAGACGTGAATAATTCACTGGTGTGGCTGATTGTTGTGCTGTTTACACCAAGATATAAAAGAAACGAAGGAAGTGGAGCACGCGAGAGCTGGGTGGGGCGAAAAAATTTCAACTCTGATTTAGTGGAGGATAGTAGCACACATGCACGAACAAACCTTTTAATGTTGATTTTAATGAAAAGGATAAATAGTCAGTCGATTCTTAGCTCTTCATTAAATACATTTCTCCAAGTAACCATGTTCACTTCACAGGCGAGCATGTAGGTCGGGCACGAACTATGCAACTTCTATTGCCCTGCGGGTGTCTCTATGGTCCAGCGCTTACTGGTACTTTTATTGCGTGGTGGAGCAGGGAGGGACCCGCGGGCGGATGGAGGAAGTTGGGCAGGGCAGCAAATGCTGCAGAGGGGAGTGTGTATTAAAAAAGCATTGCCGCTTTAAGGGAAAGAGTGCATGTGTGCCGAGCATGGGGGAGGAGGGGGATTCAATGCGAACGGGCGGATGGAGGAAGTTGGGCAGGGCAGCAAATGCTGCAGAGGGGAGTGTGTATTAAAGAAGCATTGCCGCCTTAAGGGAAAGAGTGCATGTGTGCCGAGCATGGGGGAGGAGGGGGATTCAATGCGAACGACAGGGGAGCGTCAAGGAGCACCCTGCGGCGTACAAAACAAAAGAAAGGTGGCGCTTGCTTCATGCCGGGTGAAACTGCCACGCATTATTGCACACCGGGTGTACATGGAGCATTTCGTAGCATTTTTCATCTCTTTTTGTGAATAAAATGTATTTTCATTGAATTTAAGACGAGAAGAGTTCAAGACTTGTTTTAAATATCTCAATAGTTCTAACAGATATAGAGAATTATGATTAATGTACTACATGCTCGAGGGACAGAACTGGCAGACCAAAAGACAGACTGAAGCACACACACACACACACATATAAACAGATACTTACAACTACTAATCAGAACACACCATGAAGTACAGCCAGAGGAAGAGATAATTTAAACGCGTAAAGAAACAGTGACGGGAGAGATTGCTTTAGATAGGCACAACAGATGTTGAAAAAAATAAGTGATAGCAAAGCCTGAGATAAATACTGACACCAAAACGTGCGGCGAGAACTGAGGGACATCGGTATTAAAACGAGAAAGGCATTCAGGCAGGTACGCATTTAAGGCATACACTAACAAACCAAAGTAGATGCATGAAAGGCGACACGGCCGGCGGCCGTGAAACTGAATGTACGGCCGGCCGGCCGTGAATAATTAGGGGATGAGCGCACGCTGAGAAGCTTGTGGGTGGGGGGCGAAGCTTGTGGGAGGGGGGCTGGGCTGCCTTTGATGTGATAATGCGAGGCAGGCTGGTGGCATTGTGCACGCGCTTTTTAGGGCTTGCGCTTGCGCAATGACCTTAAAAAGCACATGCGCTCTGTGGAATCGCCAGCAATATCGTGCTTAGTTAAACGCTGTTTAAGCCTCTATAGAGCTTGCCAGCTGTGCGCATGCGCACAGCAGGCGAGCCCTAAAAAGAAAAAAAAAATACTTTCAATAAGTATGTGTCCATAAACATCACTGTACATCGTGGTCACAATGATGACCAGCGTTCAAATCACCCATTAACACAACACTGGTGGCTAATGAAATCACTACAAATAAAAAAAAAATTGTTGTGCGTTGTGCAAATCATTTAAGAGTAGTAATCCATGTATCGCTATCTCACCCTCCAAATTGCTGCATATGTCCCCATGGAACACGAGGCTGTCGAACGTCAAATAAGCATCTGTACTAGAAGTATGTCTGTTAGTAAGAGCTACAGGCTCAACGAGAGTAGGTTTAAGTAATATAAAAAGAAAACATGCGTAATAATATGGGCATTGCATCCTTCAAGGGCCGGGCTCACTCACTTGTGCTTCGTGGAACTGCGGCGCATTAACTTACCCCCGCCCTGGTATCTGGTGGAAACTGGATTGAGAAACCAGGTCTGTTTATAAAGGCACTGCGTAGAGAGAAACTACGTGATCTGCCACCGGTGTGCAGCATCCCTGTGGAATGCCACAAGGACATAGTGGTGATCATACTTTGCGCTCTCCAGAAGAGAGACGTGGCCTAGCAAGCTCTGGGTTAGTGTGCTGGGCCATGCGAGTCATTGCCTAGCAATCTGCCGTGAGAAACTAGAGTGAGCCTCTGGGAACAAAATCAGCATAGTTTGTATACATGTTACACAGCCAGAGTATTGTTTTGCTGTGGAAGTATCAAGCAGAGGTAACTAAAAGTGAAAAATAGCTTGCCATACTCTGCTGCACAATTGACTTCTAAATTAATAAAACAGCCATGTGAATGTCTAAAACTATGTGAATAAATAAATGCCTACTCAATTGCAAAAACAGACATAGATGTACAATAGCCTGAGTTTAGTAAAGCGTCTCTACGTGGGGTTGACTACTCATGAAGCAGATGTTATCTTAACCAGCAAAGTGAACAAATCCATGTCCAGTTATATGAAATAGCCAAGTGCTCTTACTAAGGGCACATCAATTAAATTAAAAACCAAGTGCTGGGTGTCCAGAATGGGAGTCTTCATATACTTTAACGGTGGAGGTGAACAGTAAAATCTACGTCATATGTCTATGTACACCGAGCATCCTGTGTTAAGGGGACATTGACCGGATGGCACAGGGGTAAGTGTCTTGGTTGTGACAAGGAATGTCCCATTTACTTTTTAGTGTGTGAAGATTTGCTAGGTTATATGACCTTTAGTATGAACAGTGTATTGAGAACAGTGTTTTGTTGACAAAGAATGTCAGGGGACCCTATTGTGGGTCTGTCTGAGTATATAGAGACGGGAAGGTGATTTTATCAAACAGTATAGTTGGTAGAGAAAGGCCCTACCAGTGACTAGGTACAGCAGAGATACTGTATAGTGACCATTCTCCACCCATGGGATCTCATCATTAAGACTGCTGGCGTAAGTCTTGAGCCCAAAGACCCACCGTTCTTTTTCAGAGTTTGGTTGATATGTTGGCACCAAGTATAGTTTCTAGCATGATCCAGTACATGCCATCCAGAGTATGGTTGGCCATGACAGTGTGTGCTTTGCTTGGTGGTAAGGTAGTGGCACCTGACATTGTTGCTGTGTATATTTTTTATTGTCTTGATATGTCTTGTGGTCATGCCGATGCCGAATCTGAGGCCAAAAAGGCATACAGTGAGGTAAGTGCAATACTTGGTCTGATAGTTGGTGTGCTTTAACAATTTCGATTTTTCTCTCAGACCAAGGTCTGTCTCTTTAGTTGTGGTTGTAAGGTGGTTTACATTGCATCGTCAGCTGGGATAATATCCAGTCACGAGGGCACGTCCCCAGGTAGTGGTGACGCTCTGTTATTTCTGTCTGGTGTGTATCACAAGGTCATGGATTTTGTTAGTCCGCTTGAATGTGAAGTGTTTTTTTCAGTTTTTGTATTACCTCTGTTGAGAATTGACCATCTGGGAACTTTCAAGCATATTGTTGGTGTGGCTAAACGACAAAAAGGAGGCAGCAGCTTAATGGACATGCAAATTAACCCAGGAACGCTTTCTTGATATTGCAGTTACGGACTAGAAAAAAAATGAAGCTATGTAGTGAAATAGAATTTGTCAATATTGCAGTTGTTCACCTGGAGCAACACAGACAAAAAAGTTACATAAAATTAATGTTTTATTTAAAAATGCCTACATTTAACTGCTCCCAAGCACTTGAGACTTGAGTTGTTTTTTTCATGTACCTGCAATGGGATAGATGTGTTCCTGGGCTAGAAAAGTTTTTTTCACTTTTCAAAACAAACTGCATACACAGCTATTGATAATAGAGAGGAACATTTACTAAATTGTCATAATGCTCCTCCTTCATCATACTACTGCTCCTCCGTTTTCATGGCACTGCTTGTCCCCTTTCATCTCGTGCTACTATTGCCCTTCATTACATCCCACCCACTTTAGTCTATCCTACTCCACCAGTCTGTCCTAATCGATCCCACTCCAAGTTTCTCCAATCTGCGCCACTAAAATCGACCCTACTTCAATATACCTCAACCTACCCCATTCCAATCTACCTCATCCTACCTACCGTTCCCTACCCTATTCCACTCCAGTCTATACCATCTAGTCTACCCCATCTACCCAATTTCATTGTACCCCACTCCAACGTGGTCCTAGCCTAGTCTACCCTGTTCCAATCGACCGCAACGCAATCTGCCCCAGTTTCCAGTACCTCAATCTGCCCACCCTAATCTACCCCAATCCACTGCACTCCAATCTACCATACCCCAATGTACCCCAGCCTGTTCCAACCTTCCCCAATGTACCAATCTCAATGTACCCTGCCTCAGTCCATCACAACATGCCCCAATGTACCCAATTCCAATCTATTCCACCCCAATCTACCCCAATCTGCTCTCCAAAACCCAGTTTATCCCACTCTACACCACTCCAATATACCCCACTCCATTCTTCCCCAACCCAGTGTATCCTCTCCAACCTAGTCCAATGCACTCGGCTCCAAACTACCCCAGTCAGCTTACCACACCCCATTGAGCCCCACCCCTATGTACTCCATCCTAATTTATAATGTCCCAATCTACCCAAAACTGCGAGATGGTGAGTCGAAGTGCTAGAAATAAAAACTAAGCACCAGCTACCTTTCACTGAAGAGTTGGGAGGTAAAATTGTATATGTATCCAGTATGGTTAGCATAGCAAGTAGAGGTAGCAGTTTAATTATACAAACACTCAGCAGATAGCTGAGCTAAACAGAACTCTCTTTGAAGATTTGTTTCTGTATATTTCACCAGGGGTCTTGGAAACATACATAGTTACTCAACACAATTTTACACAATTATCAATAGACTATACAGGAAGTTTAACACTAACTCTGGCACTAGTGTGTTTGGCTTTTCAACAAGTCTGTGCAGGAAGGCTCCCCATCTCGAATTCTTGCAAATGGATATTTCTTTTAAAATGACTCGCTCACATGATGCTGTGTCTGCATGGCTCTTGATTTCTGATGGATACTTCTAACCACAGATTCCTCACCTTGGGAATACTTCTATGCCTCAGACTGGATCCGTAGATTTTCCAGAGCATTGCTCCTGCGCACCAGGATATGGTCTGCTCTCATAAGGCTCTGTGTCTGCATTGTCCCGCCCCGGAAGTGCCATTGTAGTCTCTTAGAAGTGCCACCCCTAACCGCTGATGCCAATTCCTTTCTAATGGAGCTTGCTCCTAAACCTTTCCCACAAGTCTGACTAGGTTGTTTCCTACAAATACTTTTCCACTGTGCAAGGAAACATGTTCCCCATCTCAACCAACAGAGTTTAAGCCTTTTAGGGACTGGCCAAAACAGATGTCTGTTAGAGATCCCTATGTTGTCATTGGTGTTAAGGATTGTAGCACTTCTTTAAATGTTATGCGGACACCAGTGCAACCTTGGATCATGAAGCCAAAGTCTAATTCGTCGAGCACTGGCGGAAAGCATGCAAGTTGATGTCGAGGTGGTTGACCTGCTTCAGCTCTCCATGCCGCTCACGCAAGAGCTTCCCCGCATCTGAAATCCTCAGTTACGTCAAAATCCACTAAGGAACACAAGAAAACGAAGAGGGATTTTTCCTGCCGGCCCCTCTACCCAGGAGAAGTCTTGTGGATGTCAAGGTGCCTCTCAGTCTTGGTCCCCTAACAAGGAAACTTAGTGATTTTTAAAGTTAGAAACCACTGCATACCATTCAATGGGCCTGCATACTCTGCAGTGATTAAAAGTTGTAATCACTGCAGAGTGTTCAAGGGCCCCTGTGGTATTTGGCTATTTTCTTAATTATACTTCCTCCAATCCATTTTTGTGGTGTAAATTTTACTCTTAACAAAATAGTGTCACATGCTCACTCTGTCCGTTGTGGAATTCCGTAGATTCTGGCGGAATTTTAATTTAATTCAGTTGAATCAAACTGTGAATTCTGCCCACCCCTAGTTGCATGCCACTTCCCCAGAGGTATTAGCTGTGTGAGTTAAACCACTGTTGCTCTCATATACAGCCTTCTGCATGGCATGAGTTTCAATCCAGCTAGCCAAAATGAGGTTTTTCATTGGAGATTTAGAAAAGCTGATAAGTTTGGCGACGTGTCCCATGCAACCTTGCTACAAGAATTTGATGGCCCTGTTGCAACAAAATACCGTACATAGGTTTAAACCACATATTTTTGCACATTCTTTAAAGCACTGTTAGAGCAGGTTTATTAATTAAAATGAATTTTCATTGGTATTTGTTTGTTAGCTTAGCCAGGCCTTGAGTAGACATAACTGGGCCTCAACCTGCTTGTTCTGACAGGCACTTATAAACATTATAAAGATGAAATTGTAGTTTATTCTTCTCATTTAAATGGCCTGCTTGTGTTTTCTTCCATCAACAGAAAATCGAAAATGGCATCTATTCTGTGGTACAGTGCTTAATGAATTGTAATTTCTTCACAGCTTTGCAAGAAACTGTATCCTAATAGTACTCACTTTTGTAACAAATCAATTACTTTTCAAGTTCCTACGAATGATTATGAAGGGTCCATTGCCCGCATTACACTTGAAGCAGTATTGGCATTCTTTTGGATTTAGGTTAAGGGTTACCATTAATTAATCATTCTGAAGGCGTTTCTAGCAGTTAATGTATCATGTGTTTATAATAATCTGTTGGGTGTCTTTACTATTTCCTTTCACACCATGTCATGAGTGTGACTTTCACTGTTTGAAAACCTATAAAAAGTGCTTTTTTTTCTACGATGTGTGCCCGACTTGTTCCTCTCCCCTGAGAAGGCAGACTGATGGTCTGAATTTAACTTTGCACTAGGAATTTTTCCGATTGCCGGTGCTTTTTGGCTAATCTCCATGCGAGACTTGATGTTGAACCTCTTCCTGACTTTGTACTCCAATATTCCATGCAACATTTCCTTGCTTTCATATTCAGCAGTGCTTGCTTTCATACTGCCGATGTACTTAGATGTTTTCTCTCTGATCTATGAGATATTGATGCTGATTTAAACGTGCTATTTTACGTCCTGTAATAATTTGTGAATTTTAATTAAACTTAAATGGTTTAGACCCAGAGTTTTGTCCCGCGTGGGTATACTTAATTTGCTTTGGGCCATCATCCTTTTGGACTCACACAGCCCAGGTGGTACTTGGAAGCCCTTTGGCATCTTATTGGTGCAAATCATCAACACCACAGACCCAGGTCCCAAAATGAAACACTTAAAGTTTGATAAGTGTGCCTTTTTGTCACAAAAATACCGGGTTTTCCCCCCTATCACCCAGTTTTCACATACCTGTTTGTGACCCAGCATTTGCAGCTCTAAAAGTCAGGATAGTATTCACATATAAGTCTCTCTTGTAGCCCTTCTCTTGCATACACATCTGCCACACCTATTTCATCTTTGTTAACAAGAATGGTAACCTGTATTGTGGTTTCTGTATTAGCATTTATTTCACTTAGTTCATTTTATTGTCTGATACAGCTCTAGGTCTGTATTATACAGTACACAGAGAGGACTTTAGGTCAGTCTACTTGATTCGTTCCTTAAACACTGTGTCATTCACTTCTTAGATTAGGCCATAGTAGTATCGCTCTCTCACATCATGCCATTAGCCACTATGTGTATTATTCCACCTCTGAAGAGTGCTTTCATCGTACTTGCTGGTGAAAGAATGTTTTTAGGAGCAGTAGCAGCTGAGAAGTGACTATTGGTGCATGCGTAAGCCGTTAGGAAAAGGATTCCTCTATTTAAATACATTCTTGACATAAACTTTCAGTTACTTGAATTATAATCTAAGCAGTTTTATGCAAATGTTTTGTGTGCTGTTTGTCAAAATAGTTTTTTGAAAAAACAAATGCTAAATTTAAAATAGAAGTATAAGTATTACAGTAAATTTATATACCAGTCTACATCATTCTACAGATTAGTATTTATTTTATTGTGCATATTGTGTTATTTTTGTATGGGCTAGTTCCTTAATGAGGTTTTTGTGCATCTCTTTTGTGTGTCACGCATAGGTCCGTAGAACACCTTAGAACACTACACTGATATCCTAACTCATCTGCTAGCTAGATCGGTATGTCAGTTAGCGAGACACAGTTCCATGGTAGTGCTAGCAAGAGCACTGGCACACAATTGTTACCATATTTCTCTCTCACTAGTTGAGCACTACTTGTCAGGCTGTTGGCTTCCTCCTACTGAGTGTTGAAATTTCGCATGACCACCTAGGTGGTTGTTACCATTTCAAGTTCTTTCTATCTTTTATTGAATGTGTTAATACATTGCATTTTTCTCAACGTTTGCCATAGCAGTTTAAAAGAGCTCCATTAAAGTACTTACATATGACCATTACAACTGCAAATCAATTCTGAATAAAAACCGAGTAATACCTTTTACACTCACTAAAATATTGTTTTAACTATATATATTTAAGTCTTCGCCTAGGTTGATCTGTGTACACCGATTTATAAAACAGTAATTAACATCTCCCCATAATATCTTTAATTAATATCATTCTGAAAGTGCTATTTTTTTATGCCACCTATGCTCCGTGTTCCACAACAAGCAGGCACAATATCCCTTTCGATGCTCATGACGGAACGGTTCCGTCAAAAGCATCGGTCGAGTTGTGCTCATGACGGAACCGTTCCGTCATGACCACACCCATTAACATTGGGGCCCAGCACCGGCGGTAAATCGGGGCAGCACTGATGAGGTTAAATAAGAAACCCCAGTAAACAGATTTAACATTCATCAGTTCTGTAACAGTGCGAGTGTTTAGACAGGGCATTGAAATAAAAACATTTATATAATGGTAGCAGCCACTTTTTTACGAACAGTTGGGTAGTGCCTTATCTGATTTTGGTTTACAGGCTCTTGTTGGCAAAATGCCTCACTAGAATTTTAGGTGTAAGGTGGGGCATAACATGGGTTACATCAAATCTAAATAGGAGTTGAAATTGATATTTTCTTCAATAGTAGTTCAATAATAGTAGTTTAATAATGATAAGCCAAGAACATGTTTTCCTAAACTTACAGTCCCAAATGGTTTTTCTTGACTAAATCCGCTGTACCAGGGCTGAGAGTAGCTAGGTTACTCCATATCTGTCCAAATCCTGTCTGTGAGGAAGTTTTCAACATGTGATCATATCTATTGATTTGGGCTGGGTCCATTGTAAGACATCCCCTCCAATACGAACCTAGCATAAACTCCAGCCAGCTGGGTTCTGTTTAGCTGCTACCATTCTCTTATGTGGATGGTTCCTTGTCTGCATTTGTCCTTATACTTTGTGAGGGAAAGATAGCTCCCCAAAAAGTTGCCACAACTCACAGGGTAATGGCTACTCAGGCTTTTGCGGCGTTTACTATGCCCCCAGAGGACTATAATTCCCCAGAGCACCTTAGCTCTGTTGCCTGGAGATCCAAGACAGGTCAGCACTATGTCGATGGTGAAGACTCAAAGGAGGCATGGGACATGCAGGAGAAAAGCTGCAACCGCTAGAAATACATGTAATTGTGATATGTACTTTAATATATTTTGGTACTCCACAACATTTTTTTAAAGAAAAATTACGTTTTATCACTTGGGTGTAAATCTTTCCACAATGCCCACGCCCATCAAGGATATCAGATGGTGCCTGTGCCTTTGTCTATAATCTTAGTTAGCTGGACAGGAGTCACTTTGTCAGTGATACATTTACTGGTGTAGCCCAGAAGTTATACCTATGGGCTTGTATCAGTTATTCAACACTGTCAGGGAAGGGAGGTGATACACAGAGTAGTGGATTATCCACCATCGCTTAGCAGGTGTCCCAAGTGTGAAGGTGCTTGCAGCAAATTTTCTAGACTGCAAGAATTAGCATCACCAGAGATTTGGGACAGAGTAAAGAGTGATCGGAAGCAAGCAACAGTGTGAAATAGGGACACAGTTGGTTGCCTCAAAGATGATGGGTGGCAGTGCAATCACTCTCCACTACCAAACCTTGAAGAGATGGATTGGAAAGAATTAGGAGAAACACTGCCCATTGTCAAGTATTGAGGGAGGAAGGTTCACTTATACAAATTGAAATGAGTTCCAAGAGGGCTGATGAAGCAGGTCAAGTAGAGGTACCAGGGTAACAATACCAGGAAGATCTGATACATGCAGGACCATGGATCAAGGAAAATTAACGCTCTTATGTGTCTAATCAATGGAAGATTAACTTTGGTAAAGCACTAGTTTGATGTTTTAGTTTTTTATGCCACTCACTCTAGATCTGGAATAGTTTTCAGAGGTCTGATGAATAATCCTGCGGTAGGACACTTTTGTTTCAGGTCTCTAAGAATAGTAGCTCTGAGGTGACACAGCCCAAGTGTATACAAAGTGTTTATGACTTCATAAATTATTTTCGAACAATAGAGTTTAGCAAACCGTTGCTCCCCGACTCTGATTTGTAGAGGTGTGCTATTCTCTTATGTGCTCGTAGTTTTGTGCACTTCTCCATGCAGTTTCTAATGTTTCATATGCCTATCTATGTATGCACTATGCAGACGTATAACTTTGTCTTGGCTATAGGTGCCAGCCAATCACTTGTTAAACAAGTCTTTGTGATCTGGATTCTGACTTCAGCACATTTTGCCCCTTCAATTTGTATTTTTTTATTTCTTTCAACAGTAACTTGGAGAATGGTATAGGGCCTACTTGAATTTCATGTTGTTGAGGTGTTGCACATTTTCAGCTCCTCTTGGTTTTCTATTACAAAGGTTTTGATATGGAAGCTTGCGGTTTCTTGTTAAATATGTAATAATAAACGCGTGACACTAAAAACCGTAATAAACTCCAGTAAGCATTTGCTGGCAAAAAAGTTGAAAGATACTGCCATCACAACAGTATTATGAGTTCTTTTGCATGAATATGATAAGCAATTATGCTCACATTATATGAGCGCAGGTCCTGCTCACCCAATCTCCCCCCCCCCCCCCCCGCCCCCCCACACTTCCTCAATTGCCTGGTTTACCTTCTCTGCATTCTTGCCTTCTAATGGTGTATTTATGGGGCCGGGTCAAGCCATCTAATATCTATGGCAGTTTCCAAGGGAAATTGAAGTACTTGTGGTATGTGTTTGCTCCGTTTGTGCCTCCCCACACCTGCTGTTGCATTAAGGAGTTTGTAGGTGTGATGGAGATTATTCTTATTTTAAACAGTCTTTTTACTCAAACTGTGTGCTTTTTGAGATAACATTTCACTTGCTAAATTTAACAATAGCTCTAGCTAAACACTTATAAAGTTCCAAAGGCGATGCTTGTTAATACTTATAAGGAGGGCGTCTGGAATTATGTGGCAGAGGAGCACCAAATTATGTGGCAGGGTTAACTACATTTATGCAGCAAGAAAAGGCAAATTATGTGGCATAATGCAGCAATTTTTTTTATATTATTACTTATTTTGTAATTTTTATTTGTGCTATTATGTCTAGGCAAAGATTTTACTTCTGTACGAGTTTAAGAACCAAACACGTAAATAAGCAACTGAAAGGTAACCAACCAGGTGACCTTTGCTAAGGGTCTTCCAACACGTGCATACACATACTGCCATGGCTCTAGTAACTTCTGATCCGTTTGAGATAGAAATATTCTTTTTTCTTAAAATCTGTAGATTATGCTGCAAATTATTGATCATGTGACAAATTCAGCAAATCATTAATTATGTTGCCGCCGCAGAATTGAAAATTTCCAGTGGCACTTCTTTGTCACCCCTAAGATAGGTCTTAAAAGCCCATAGGGCAGGGTGCATGGTATATAAAAAGCAGGATGTGTACTTGGGTTTTATGTATCCTGGCATTAAAAGATCTCCAACGTAGTTTTCCACTGTGGCAAAGCTGGCTCACCCATAGTAAAATGCAGCATTACATTTTAACACCTTATAGAGCCTGCAGTCCGATCCTCCAGCGACCCCCGTCGATAAGGAATTTTCAACAGAAAATTGAACTCAGTAGCTACATTTTCTATTGGGACAAACCGGCAGTAGCTTGCGGTCACTCTTAACTTTTGAATTGGACCGAATCCAGCGCGACCACATAACCATGATTTGCACTTTTTTGGCTCTAGAATTTCCTAAAACTTTATTGGTATCCCTGAAATTTTTGTTTAAATTTTAGTCTAGTTTAAGTACATTGGAATGAGATTGTTATTGTGCTTCCTACTCTTTAACTGTTACTTATAAATGCTTTACACATTTCCCCCCCCATTTAAGTTCATCTGCTCTGTGCTAAACCTACCAAGTGTTAAGCTCTGGTTTAAATTAAACCTAATTGAACCCACTAAGGAATAGTGCCATCATTACTTGAAGCTGACTCTTGTCAACGTAAACGAATGATAAAAAAATTCTTTGCTATCGTAAAGGAAGTTTCAATTCTATTAAGGGCACGGAGGTGAGGATTATGCTGTACTTTCTTTGCTTTTTTATTACAGCAGCCAAGTAAAACACAACAAAAGACTTAATTTCCCATAACCTTTTGGGAAAAAGTCAACAGTTAACATCAAATCAGTGTCAAATCTGCAGTTCAGGCCCCCTTGATAGTCCTTTGTTGATATTGCTGCCTCCTCTTTCTTCTTGCGACCGAACACCAGCAACAAACAATTCAGTCTTGTTTGTACCAGTCAGATCCTGAATAGAAATAAACACAAGTGAAATGAACATCCATGCCTGCAACTTCATGGCAGGTTATACAAAATCCAGAAGTAATATCAAAACATTATACATCGACAGACACAGCTGAAATGCTATTAAAGGTAACACAATGATACCCATCTTCTTGTCCCAGCGTGGACGTAACTCCATGTAATAATGGATGGGTTAATTCTTGCCTCGGTGTCCTTAATATAATTGAAACTTTCCGTTACGATAACTAGGGCATTTTTCATTTTGTCAGGACCGGAGGCGAGGATTATGCTGGTTTATTATTTCTCCACAACCAGCGATGCAATGTTGGGACAGGTTTAAAGTAGAACCTATTGAAGGTCGAATTTGAAGACAGTCCGCTGCATTAAGGATATCTTTCAGCCGGGCTTCAAAAGCATGCCTTCGAAGTCATTGCTCCTCTTGCAGAGTGAGTCCCAGAATATTTTGGTAGCTGTACCAGCTTCATGCTTAGACCATCTAACCCATCTAGTGATGGCGGGAGAGGAGACTGCCTTATATGGCTTCCTGAGTGCGATCAAAGGCTGCCTCTCACCATGGGGTGGACATCCGCTGTCATAGCCTCATAGCTTTTTATACACCTCACTGCACACAACTTTAGGGATCCTGGAAAAGAAGGGTTAAAAACCGCACATGAAATCCATTTTGTATGTTGAGAAATGTGGAAAGTAACCCCATCTGGGGTAAGTACTTTATCCATAATGTCCAGTGCTCTGACATCCAAGACACTGCGAGATGAGACCAGGCATAATAGCGTAGCCAGTTGGGTTGATACTGCCTTCCATGAGAGGTTTTTTTCAGGCTGCCAGTACCAGAAAAGATTGAGCACCTTATTGACGTTCCCAGAAGTGATAGGCGGATGCCCCACAGACGTTTCTTCACCATGGGGTGTTCCCCCACAGGATGATCACCTAAACGCGTATGACCCACCAATATCGCTGATCTGCAAATGTTGATGTATCTATATGCCAAACCCTCCGAGGCCAAAGTGGCAAGGAAAATCAAAATATGGACAACATATGTCCACACTGGATCCAGGTGGTGGTGGTGACACCAGCCCAACCATATACCGCCTGATGGTACTGTCAACCCATGCTTTAGAGAGGCGGGAAACTGTGTGTCTCAAAAGCCCTGGGATTTCCCTGCGTTCCCTGTAATCTTTCTTGCCATAAGAGAGAGAGAGACCTCCTCCAACACTAAGTGGTGGCGAGTCCCCTCTGACTCCTGGAGGAAATCCAGAAAGAGGCTAGAGGGATTGGCGAATCCCAAGAAAGTTTCAGTTGAACCAGATAGCAGACTTGTGATCTCCAGATAGGGGTCACCAACACAAAGTCCGCATTCTGTCTCTGTACTTGGGCCGAGAGGAGCATTATCATAAACTCAATACCAGTACTGGAGGAAAGAATCTGTGTCTGCCTCCTCTGAATCCGCCACCAGCTGTAATATGTGGGACTTTTTTTTCTTTTTTCCCCTCAAAACCTTTATTGATGACAAATTAAGGAGTACACAGCGTCTCGCAGTTGGTCTTGCCATGTGGTCATTGTTGTCAGCCAGATCTTGAATTTGGGTGCACGCCCCCGCCCCCATCGGCACGCCACGTGGCGCTTTGCCAGTAGTAGACCCAGCGCAAGAAATTTCCGGTGAGTCTTCACCGCTGGGCTCGCTTGAACCAGCAGAGCAATCTTTGGACAAGGTGCGACGACTGAACCAATCATGTCTGAAATAGCTGCGAACACCTCATCCCAGTATGTCGCTACAGCTTGGCATGACCATGCTAAGTGCAGGAAGTCCGCTCCCTCGCTCCTGCAACGAAGACACCGGTCATTGTCTCCAACTAAAAATTTTCTTTTATGCCTGGATACCCACTCTAAGCACTGTCCTCAAGCTCTTGCGGTAGACAAGTGGGTAGGCCCTATAAGCTGTCAACAATGCAAACAAAACGTAGTACCTTTTATAAAACAACAGATTAAAAACACAGAGAGGACTCTCAAGGGAGGCCTCATAAATGCCCGCTCTGTGCAAGAACGCTCAGCACATATATGACCTAATTGCAGAAAAAGAACTGGACTGCTTACTGGTCACAGAGACTTGGCTCAAAGACTGGTCCAACCCGGATATTGTCCAAGCTCTACCTCCGGGCTTCTTAACCCCTTCGCTGCTCAGGACGAGCTCAGCTCGTCATGAGGCACGCTTGAGCTGTGCTCATGACTAGCTGAACTCGTCATGAACAATGGGAATTCAGAGAATGCAGCACAGGAGGGGAATATGTCAAGCACCCAAGTGGTTAATACAGAGGTTGGACAGACCCCGCCAGCGGGGAGGAGGACTGGCAATCATCCATCGTGATTCCCTGAAATGTTCCACTATGAAAATACCTGACATAAAAGTAGCAGAATGTCTTGGTTTTAATCTTCAAGCCCATGACTCTTTTATGTTTTCTGGGCTATTAGTATACCGACCCCCCGGACAAGCAACCCAGTTTCTGGAAAGTATAGGGGAGGCACTTGCTAATCTAATCCTACGATTTGCAAACTTCACTCTGCTAGGAGATATAAACCTGCATGTGGATAATACTAATGACCCAAATGTACTGTGCTTTAAAGAAACCCTACGTATCTTAGGTTTGACAATCCAAACAGTAGAGCCAACTCACACAGCTGGGCATACTTTAGACTGCATTTGCTCTAATATAAATACAATCAAAGTAGAATCACCACTAACCCAAACATGGTCAGATCACAAGTTCATTGGTTTCAACCTTAAAATCGACAATAAAAAGGAAACAAATCCAATTTTAGGCAATACAAACTCAATCCCCTGTTGGGGTAAAATCATAGAACACCCGGACTTGATGAGCTGGGTGGAGGCAGAAAAACCGACTCTGCCAGGGAACGTGATCACTGATAATGAACACTACAAGGGCTGGATGAGAACCATTGGGGAGAGAATGAAAACACGAGGAACGAAATCTAAAACTATACAAAGGAAAAAATCTGCTCCTTGGTACACTAGCTCACTAAAAGAAACATTGGGAGAAGTGAGAGTCTTAGAGCGTAAATGGCGACGCCACTACAAGAATGACAATCGGGAAAATTATAAAAAGGCTAGGAGGAATTACCATATCTCAATCAAACTTGTTAAAACAAGTTACTATACAAATCTGATTGAGTCTACTAATAATAAGCAAAAAGAAATATTCGGAATTGTCAACAGTTTTAGGAAACCCAAAATATTATCTCAGGAAATCCCGCCATCCCAGTCTCTCTGTGATAAAATCTCAGAATACTTTGAACAGAAAATCACTAATTTTACAAAAGATTTCCCACAGGTCAATCGGGAAGAATAAAGACGCAGCTTGTTTTACAGCTTCAAAGGAAAGACCGGGCACCATACCATGGGAAAGTTTTGCCGTGATTAGCCCAGTTGAATCATCTCAAGCCATCTTAAGACTGAATTCAGGTTCCCCTCTTGATCCTTGTCCTCCGCTGCTACTTAAGGCTATAAAAGATGAGGTCAATTCAATGATCAACTCCATATTAAATTCCTCATAACAAACAGGAGATATTCCAACATGCTGGAAGGTGGCAGCTGTTAGACCTCTCCAAAAAAAGCCATTCAAGACCCGACAGTATTGTCAAATCTCCGGCCCATATCGCTTCTCCCAGCGGTATGCAAACTTGCAGAGACCTGTATCAACAAACAACTCACAGCATACCTGGAGGACAATAATCTTCTCCATCCAAACCAAGCTGGCTTCAGATCCCATCATTCGACAGAATCTGCCCTCCTTTTTTCTACGGAAACAATCGGAGCTGCTTTGGATCAGGGCAAAAGAGCAGTCCTGATCCTGTTAGACCTATCTGCAGCCTACGACACGGTGTCCCACGATATCTTGATACATCGCCTAAAAAGTGTAGGCATAGTGGGCACCGTGTTGAAATGGTTTACCAACGTTTTGAGACAAAGAAAGCAGATTACCATGCTAGGGCAGTACTGTTCGGAAGAAATGGAAGTCCAGTCTGGGGTACCTCAGGGCTCTAGTCTGAGCCCCATTTTATTTAATCTTTATATGGTCCCATTGATGGAGCTCATTTCCTCTTTTGCTAGAAGTTCAATAGCATATGCCGATGACACTCAACTAGTCCTAATCCTGGACAAGGACACGGCAATTGCTGAATGCTCTTTGAGGGACTGCCTGAAAGCTACTTTTGAGTGGATGAATATTAATCACCTGAGATGCAACACCGCAAAGACTGAAATTTTACCCTTTGGTAAAAACAATCTGTTTTCTCCCCAGACTTGTTGGCAGTCAGAGGCTGAGCCTAGCACTATTAAGAGTGCTCGAAATTTAGGAATTAAATTCGACGAGGCATTATCCTTTAAACAAATGGCAAGTGAAGTGGCAGGCTCATGCTTTAATGTAATAAAGGGTCTCAGAAATTTTTTCGACTTTCTCCCCCTATCAGCCAGACAAACGGTAGCGGTGGCATTAATTATATCCAAGTTGGATTATTGTAACAGTTTGTATGCTGGGGTAAACAAAGCAGCCCTACACAAGCTGCAAATGGTTCAACATGCTGCGGCAAGATTAGTGCTTAAAATGCCAAGAAAGACCTCTGCAGCGCTCAATACACTTCATTGGCTCCCCATACAAAAGCGGATCCTGTTTAAAGTCTTGATAATTACCTTTAGAGCATTCCATAAACGAGGCCCAACATATTTGTCCAAAAACTTCAATTGTTATCAACCCCACCGACAACTGAGATCAGCAACGGCCAATCTGATGGTCATCCCAAAGTTCCGGCTCGTCACGAGAGGAGGAAAATCCCTAGCGGTTAGAGGAGCTAAAGCATGGAATAAACTCTCTCACCAAATTCGTGAAATTTACTGTGAGTAAATTTAGGAAATCCCTTAAAACTTGGATTTACAATTTAGCAGACACAACCTGCAAAACCCTCGTTTAGGATTCGAACGCCTCTGTGGGGATCACACCTCCCACCACCTGGAATACACAAGCCAAAAAGCGCCATGATGCTCCTCGGAGTGATAGTGCGCTATAGAAATTCCTTATCATTATCACTATTGTCCCGAAGGCGAAAGCGATGCAGTTTGGCCGGGGTATAATAAAGTCGGTGTAAAAATTTTAAATGGACCAATCTGAGACGCGCGTTACCCGCCACTGCATTGGTATGAGCGCAGCTTTCCTCCCATTGGTCATCCGTCAATGGGGCATCGAGATCGCCGTCCCAGTCGCGCCGCGCTCTAAGAGAGGGGGGCGATGGAGCAGCCTGCGCATGTTTATAAAGCATGGAAACTACGTGTTTCGGAGTGTCTGCCTGAAGCAGAGTGTGTAGGGGCGCCACCGTATCTGGCTCGTCCGGGAAGTTGGGAGTGACCGCTTTGACACTCTGCCTTAGTCGCGTATATAGAAATGTATCCATAACAGAGGAGGTGCTGTCCCCAAAGAATTGAGCCGATGTGTGGAAGCGGCCCTGGAGGTATAGGTCGCCCCATGTATGGATCGCTAGTCTCGTGAGGATTTTACGGCCGATTTCCTCGCAGGTTACACTTAGTCTTGGGTCGTGTGCCAGGGTCATGCATGGTGAATATAAGAACGTCGTCTCCATAGCCTCAGCTAGGCGCCTCCAGGCAAGCACCGTGCAATCAACTGTGGTGGGATCACGATCCGTTATCCGGGCTTCAGAATAAAGATGGCCTGATGGTTGTTCGGGCCTCATAATCCTCTTCCACAGCAAGGTGTGCCATGAAGGGAGGAGGGTGAAACCAGTATGCGGCGAAGTGGCCTTGGGCACAATCGTAATATCGCTGAAAGTTGGGGACTTCGAAACCTCCCTGGTGATAGGGTAGCATAAGCGTCCGTAAACCAATCCTGGCCTGCTTACCGCCCCAAATGAGCCTTGACAATTGGGAGTTAAGGGCACGGGAAAAGTGTGAATCCGGGCTATATGGGATGTTAGTAAAAAGATACAGCATCTTGGGGAGCACCACCATCTTAATCAGGGAGATACGTCCCGCCATTGATAGCGGGAGATGAATCCACTTAGTGATGTCAGTCAGTTTGGCTAGAACTGTACCGTAATTTGCCCTGATGAGAGCCTCACGGCTCCTTGTCACTCTAATGCCTAGGTACTTGATCTCATCCGACTCCCCTATCAAGGGATAATCTAGAGGGAACTGTGTGGTCCTGTCAGTCAGGGGGAATAGGGCTGATTTTGACCAGTTTATTTGTATCCCCGCTATACCCCCAAATTTGGTGATCTCGCGCAAAAGTGGGTTCAGATTATTCTGGGGCTTATGTACGTAAAGTGTCATGTCATCAGCATATAAGGCAATAAGCAACTGCCTTTCTGGATAGAAAAGATAGCGGTGGTTATGATGCTGTCGGAGCTTGGCCGCTAAAGGCTCAATAGCAATCGCAAATAGAACCGAGGATAGCGGACATCCCTGCCGGGTACCCCTACGAATCTCAAAGGGGGCCAAACGGGAGCCGTTCAGCACCACTGACCCCTGGGGCTGGTGATATAGTAGCCGGATCCAGTCGAGAAAGCTAAATGGAAGTCCCATCCATTCCAATAGTGGCAGAAGGTAGTCCCATTCTAATGAATCGAACGCCTTTGTGGCGTCGAGGAAAATAGCGGCCGCCTCACACATGGGATCTATATCTTGCAGTACAGCCTGAAGGGTGCGCAGGTTATGGGAAGTCGCACGGTTTGGACAAACCCAGCCTGATCCGGCAATACCAGTCGTTTCATCAGAAGGTTGTGGCGCAATGCTAGTACCTTCGCCAATATTTTAATGTCTGTATTCAGTAGAGATAGGGGTCTGTACGAGTCGTATTGCTCCGGTGGTTTGCCCCGACTTTAGTAGGGATGTTATAAGGGCTTTGCGCATAGTAGTCGGTAGGGTGCCCTCCTCAAGAGCCGAATAATATACTTGTTTCAATATTGGGACCAGAAGATGGATATAGGCCTTATAAAAATCCAACGGCAATCCATCAGATCCCGGCGATTTGCCCGATTTCATGGACATAATAGCATCTGTTATTTCGTCCAATTCAAGTTCGTGATGAAGGAATTTCTGGTGAGCCGGGCCTAGCCACGCAATTGCAGTGTCGTCAAGGTAAGTGTGTAAATTGATCGGGGTGGTTCTGTGGGAGGTGTAAAGTGTGATGTATTGGTCAGTAAGAAACCGGAGCTGTTCTGGGAGGTCCCTCTGTGGAACATTATGTTCGTCTAGCAGGGTGGCAACATAATTGTGTTATCGAGGGGATTTAACTGCGGACGCCAGTGCCCTGCCAGGTCTATCGCCGTCCCCGTACCTACGCGTATATGGTTTCCCTAGGAACTTACATTCTTTATCCGCCACCTCAGCATATTCGTTCAGTTTCTCCCTAAGTTGGGCCTTAACTGCGTGTCCCCGTGTGGTATGGTCTATATCTCGTTCCAAGTGACGCAGCTCGGATTCCAGCTTGCGCAATTCGCCCCGTAAGGATTTGAGGACACCTCCCCCCTTAGCTATACACCATCCTCTCACAGTGACTTTAAAGGCTTCCCAAACTGTTGTGACGCTGGACACTGACGTTATGTTACGTTCGAAGAAGTATTTTATGTCGTGTTCTAGTTCCGCCCTAAAGGCTGAGTCAGTAAGGTGTGCAGGATTGAGACGCCAGCTCAAATTGGGGGAAACGTCCAGTGGTATGCGCAATGTCAGGAGTACTGGTGAATGATCAGAGAATGTACGGGCAAGGTGCAAGGCCTTGACCAACCAGGGAGTGAGACCCGCTGACAGAAATACATAGTCAATACGCGCCCAGGTGGAGTGTACTGCAGAGTAATGAGTGCCCTGCTTGAGCAAGGGATGTGGGTGCCTCCATGCGTCAATCAAATGGTGTTCCTCTACAATGTCCAATAAAGTGCGCTGAGTATGTGTATAGTGTAACTCCTGTGTGTGAGATCTATCTAGGCTAGGCTGAAGTGCAGTGTTAAAGTCACCTCCTAGTATAACATGAGCTATACCCAATGATTGAATTTTGCCCCAAAGTGTGAGAAGTGTGGCCGGGTCGTCCGTGTTGGGGCAAATATCTGGGAAGTTGACGTGCCATGCGGCACGCAAAGAAGTCCACCGAGAATAGACCCCACTTGGCCTAAAGGGTTTGAAAGACTGTTGCCGGCTATTCGTGTCCCTAAAGTGTCTGGAGTGCCAGTCGGCTACCTGATTGGCTGTTCCCTGAAGATGTTTTGCCATCACACAGACGTGGTGCACGAGACCGTAGTCCCAGTAGTTTCAAGTCCGATAGGGTCTTGGATCGAGTACCCCCAGGTAATTTATATAGCGCACCACCGCTACATTGTTCATCTTGAGCAGGACACAGCATTTCGCTTGATCCCTGGTCAAGCACTTTACAAGCTGGGACAGGAGTATGAGCAAGTTGATATGCATTTTCTTGAGGACCGTCTTCCTTTGGTGGAGAAGTCCCCACACCTCGCTCCGCAGCCAGAGCCACTGGCGTCTGATTTCATGACTAGATTCAGAAGGAAGCTGAATATCGCCTGGCTGTTACAAGCCTCCATGTGAGTGAGCCACCACTGTATCTCCTCCTGGGCTTCCTCCATTACTGGAACTATTTGGGAATACATGAGTCCCGTTCGGAGGTGAAAAGCTTTGAGCCGTTGCAGGGTGCGATAGAGGAGAGGCTCTGGAAATATGGCTTGAATCGAAGATGAGAAAAGTCAAACCATCCTCGCAATCTGACATAGGGGGGTAAATGGTTTGGCCACCATCCAACATAGTTTTTGTCTGATCTTGTTTATTTTCCTTGAGGGGATGCTGAGTGTGGCTCATACAGAGTCCACCTCAAAACCCAGGAACACCAGAGATTGAGGGGTTGAAGGAACGCTTCAGTCCGTTGATGATGAAGCAAAGAGACTCCAACAGTGACACTGGCACCAGGAGATGTATTGAGAGGTTCCGAGGGCACTGGTCCATCAAGAGATGTTAGCCGGGTCTGGTGGCTTAGTTAACAAATGCATACACGTAGGGGCCTGTGCTCTACCTAATGATCACAGGTTCTAATCCCGGTGGGTCCACTCAACCCTTCATCCTTACGAGCTCGATAAAATGAGTACTATTATTCAGCACCAAGATACCCTTGGGTGAACGTGTGCTTTACAAATACTTATGTTATGTAAAAGAATGTAGTTTAAATAGACAATGAGTCAGACTCCCAGAGGAGCTGGAACACTGGTAGCATTACCATGGTAAAACACTACGGGCGGTTGATGGGCCAAATGGAAGAGTGGTGAATTTGAACATCCTTCCCCGCCATTGAAACTGGAGGAACAGTCAGTGGGGAGGAAAAATGAGGCGCACCATTCAGTCGTTTATTTGAAGGAGATCCCTCAATAGATGAATACCCTCCATCTTGAAGTGATGATAAACCAGCCACTCGTTGAACTCCTTCAGATTGATGGCCGGCCGCTGGCCGCCTCCCTCTTTATTATGTCCCCGAGTTAGGACTGGTAGGAATGGTTCTTTCTTAAAATTACCTTCCCTTTGTCGCATCAACGTTCAACACACATTTGCATCTGTGCCACTTGGGTTAGTTTCTAAGAAACCCCGACCTTGCTGACACACAACAACTTGGGAGAAAGCCATCACACATTATGTGCATGACCTTCACGTGTGTGATACAAATGTGTTTGTTTGTTACATCCATATGGTGGCGCGCCTATAAGTGGAATACAAACAGTAGGCAGACTGACCACAATCTCAGGCTGAGGCTGAGGCAGGGGTGCCCTTTTCTATATATAGCCTTTTGTTTCCAAATACAATCGGAGGCAATGCTTATGCTGACTTCGGGGGGGTCCCAGCATGCTGATGTTTTAGCCTAGCAGCTGACTGTCATCTCTGTGAGGAGTGTCCTGTTCATGACCAAGACGGGGTCCTACATTATTACCCACCAGGGAAAGGGGCTAGATCATCCAGAAGGGGGTTTCTTGACAGACCATACACTCACACCATAGACTCGTAGGTTAGGGTTTGCATCGTAAGAGTATAATAGGTTGTTATAATGCTTTATATGTATGCATATATAAGGTGTCTCAACAAGATGGTGAAACTTTTTTATTCTCTGTTTTGACACTCATTTTAACTTTTGACTGCTTATATCAAACTTTGCAGCACATATTATCTATGAAAGAATCACTACTGATCAATAAATATGGAAGAATGCCCCTTCATGTATTCTCTGAATATTTTCTCTGAGCAAAGAGAGCACGAGTGACTGAGTGAAAATGTCTGGGTCCGTCAACACGATTACTGAGGGAACACGATTGTCATGTTCAGTAGTTGCCGGAACTGGTTGCTCCCTGCCTAAGTTTAGGGGGTGAGAGCAGGGGCTAACAGTGGCACTGTGAGCTAGCTGGTCCAAGGGACAACATATCATAGGGACATCATATCCTGCGATAGTGCATGGAATCAGTCTGGCACCATCCAAAGATTGTTGCCCAAAAACGCGCAGTTCCAACTGATTAGTGGAAACTACATGCCCTCTTGTCCACTAGGAAGAGATTGCTGGGATATCCCGCAGTGTGGGGGGAGGTTTGCACGATCACACCTTTGTGCATTAAGTCTACCAATTTTATGTCCTCCATCTCCGTGTCCGCAGCTGGGAAGACCAGCTGGATGGGGACCTACTTTGGGCAGGTGAACTGTAAACCTCTATGTTGAAGCCCAGTGTGGTTTGGAGTACTCAAGCATCTGAGGTAATAGCCGCTCAATTGGGAATAACCCTTTATAACCTGCCCCAGTTGTTGATGCGTAAAAAAAAGGATGGACACTCACTCTGAGAGGAGCCTTGATTACCACCGCCCCAGTGACGGGGGTAGCTTCTGGTAGGATAGAAATTCCCAAATATTGAGGCAGCTTGATATTGTCCTTTAAAAGGACTGCATCCTCTGTAGGGGGTTGAAGGTGGCGAGCGGCTGGCTGATGGACGTCTGTGCCTTGTCAGAGGAGTTAAACATCTTTACAAACTTGCTCAGTTTGTGAATAAACGGGTCACCAAATAGTCCCCTTTGGGCGATAGGGCCCGCTTCTGATGTGGTGAGGTCAGGAATCAATTGACTACCAGCATTGTTATATGCAGATGAATGTGTCCTATTATCGTGAACTGTGGTTGGGCTGCAAAAGTTATTAGATAACTTTACTTTGTTTACGAATCAACTGGGACTGACAATTAACAAACCTAAATTACTATGTTTGGTGTCCTGCCGCTCTGTAAACTAAGGCTCTCCTATATCAGTAAGACTAGATTGTTATGTGTATCAACTTTTACATATATTGGGGTCCCCTTTGATAAAGGCCCTTGACAGCTCCTGGTCAAAGCAAGGAGGAGTCAGTTTGAACAATTGATAGCTTCTATCTTCAAGTTTGCTGCCAAATTGGGTTCTTCCCCTTTGGATGTGATGATTAAAATATATACGGTTGGATGGATTTCAGTATCTTAAGTATGGCGCAGGTATCTGTGGTCCTTAGGATACTGCACAAAGACAGCTTAGCGAAAATCTCTTCTTGTGAAGGTTGCTCCTAGTTCCCACAAATGTGCCATGCAGAACTGGGCTTAGATGTAGAAGATTCTTTAAAAAATGGCTCCTTTAATGTCATGATTGTCAATCTGGTCAAGGCCGGAAGCTTTACACAAGCTATGATCATTGATTGTTTGAGACTAGATAATGCTTGTAACATCCAGTGGCTTACACGCGTGAAGGCCCAACGTTATTTATTATGACCTATATTCCCTCCAAGGTGTGCACCCAGTCTTCATCAAGCGCTTAGAATGAACCTCTAAGCGCGCAAAAAGAGGCATTAGGAGAGCCCCTGTCTATTGCTAGCAGATTGTCTTTTAGAATGATGAACACTGTCTCACTTAGCTCTGCGAGAATAATAAAGCAGCCCAGGTGGGAGAAAGCTGCACAATAGCCTGGGCGTGCAGAAGAGTGCATTTGGGGGCTACCTAGGGGTGGCTGCTCGGGAGGCCTTTTGCAAGGTCTGTCCCCGGCCACATCTGCGTGGCATGGAGCAAAAAAATGCCCTGTTTTAGAAGAGCTTATTGGGGACAGAGCTATGAAGTGGCAGTGTTTATTCACAGGGTCGTTGGCAAGCAAGAGCTGCAGTTAGGGTTGTCCTCCTTCCAGGAGAAACAAGCATTTGCAATGCAATAGGTCTCACATTTACGAGAGTTTGAGCGATTGGTATTGTAAATGACAATGCCCTTTTTATTTATGTGTTGTTTTTTAAACAGATAAATAAAAGGCAGGTAGGACAAAGCTATTTGAGAAAATAGTGCTCCGAGGCTGTAATTAAAGCCTACCTAGTAACAACACGTAACAGGGGGTGTCGCCATGGGAGGTTACAAAATGTGACAAGGCGGTACTAAAGAGGGACTACTGAGCCTATTAACCAATGAACAGCACAGTTTACAGTGGACAGTGACACAAGCCAATGAAAAATATGGGCGGAGAGTGGGCGAAGCTTCAAGTCCCTACCTGAATACAACATACCTCGCAGAGCAGCGCATGCGCTGCCCAAGCTCGACCTAAAATACCGACCATTTGTTAAGACATTCCGCCACAGTGTGGGCGAATTTGATTTATGTGCAGATCGGACAGCTCCCAGCTGCCCGACACACACGCACACTGTGACGTCCGACGCATCGAAGTGGTTGAGTTTGCAAAGACCTGAACTTGTAGGACTGTGAACAAAATCAGATGTACTCATTAGTAACATGACTTTTCTGCCTTTGTTTACCTTAATTATTTGCAAAGGATTGTTAACTACGCTCTAGAACATATTTGAAAGTGTTTTCTATTTATATTTTCAGTTAAAAGTTGTAAAAATAAAGGCTAAAAATAATGCCTTTAAGTGACTGCTTGTATTGGTACCAACTGGGATATTAAAATACCGGTGGTGCCAAATGGATCTATGAGGGTGGGACTGCCAAGGGCAACCTAATTTAGATGGCTGATAAGTAATTGTGTAGGAAGCCGGCGCGGGGGCACCATTGCTCGCGCTGCTGTCTTCAATTGGTTTGTGTGTTTCGATATCAAAACTTTCATAGAAACTCCATTTGATTAAGCACTGTTTTACTGCTAATTATTATCCCCCTTCGTTACCCGCTTACATCTGATTATTGTATTTCTTTCCTTTTCCCATTTGATGTTTCGATATTGCATTTTGTCCTCCCCTCCTTACATCTGATTATTGTATTTCTTTCCTTTTCCCATTTGACGTTTCGATATTGCATTTTGTCCTCCCCTCAATCCTATTGTAAAGCGCTCTGATATCCTTCAGGATCTTGTTCGCGCTGTATAAAACTTTATAAATAAATAAAATAAATAAACCAGGTGGCTAACCTTGCTGCAGTCCATCATGCATCCTGCATAAAGAAAGTACATCACCTGGTACAGTATTTATGAAGCCTACCCAAACCCCGACGAGGCAATGAGTACATAGATTCTGCAGAGAAGTATAAACAGATTCACTTAATGGGACGGACTGAGCAAAGTGTTAATTAATGTAGCCCCGGTAAGGGCCACTGGAATTATGCGTCATGAGAGGGCCAAAATATGCGTCAGTGTTGACCTAATTATGCAGCACGAAAAGCACATTCTATGGCGTACTGGTGCACATTTTGTCACTTTTACACTTGTTAACATTGTTTGGACATAGCTTGCACCTCGTTAGTAGCAGTTTAACACTCATTTTGCAATAAGCAACAGAAAGGTGAACATTCAACCTTTGCAAAGAGCCCTCTGCTGCAAATAACACGTGTTGTTCCCTTTTTAGTATCTTTTGAAATGTTTAGCTAGAAACTCATTTTTTATGTTAAAATTTGCAGATTATGAAGCAGGTGGTGGATTGTGACAAATGCGGCACATCCATATTTATCCGAAAAACACTGGCACTGCACAATCACATAATTCCAGTGACGCTGCCCTTGACTTAGTGGTCAGTGACCAGCACCCAGTGCAGAGAAAACGCAGGGCAAGGAAGCCCTCTTATCAGCTGGTGAGATGCTAACTTGAAACAGGTGACAACATAAATTATTCATTGACAGCGCTCCCCTGTTTTACATTATTCACTGCCTCCTGTCCCAACCATTCCTCTGAATGCAGACACCTTTGTAGCCATTTAAATCAGGCTCCCTTTTAACTGTATGTATTTATATTGTTAACTTTTGGGTAAGGAAACAGTGTTTTTTTGTTTGTTTGCTGAATTGGGGACTACATGAAAGATAATAAAATAAGTTTGGTTACCAAAACATTAGAAAGCGTGTGAGCGAAGGGTTCAAGTTTTCTGAGATTTTTGTGGCAGTTTTAGAAGCAGGAAGTTGTCCTTCAAGTAGCATTGACTTGAGTTTCAAAGTAAAGCAATTTTTGTTTCCGTTACCAAGGGTCGTTCCTCTGAGGGTAATACTTGGATGGAAATTAGGCTGAATTTAATGGCTAAAACTGGGCCTGTTTGGCAATTGAGGCAGTTTTTAACTTTTTCAGGCACGCTGTATAAGTGTTATGCATGGGTATGGAAGACAGTATGGATGAGAGCTTGCTGCAGGCAATACTTTTTAATATCTGGGAAATAAATAGTAAAAACCGGCCAACCACACCATAAAACAGCCAAAAAACTGGCATAAGCCCTGACCAGTCGGGCCAGCCCATTTCGCACTTCTAAGATTGCCCTATTGGCCAGTCCAACCCTAGTTGTTCTTGTACATGCAGGTAGTTTGATGTCTATTTATTGCAAAATGCAAGTTCACCTTTTGCTTTTGGAGCCTTACATTATAATGTTGAAACTTCTAAGGAGGATGTGCAAGCGAATTAGTAATGTAATTAATAGCTGTTCACCAGCTGCAAGTCTGTTTGTAATGTTTTTATTTTTTTTAATTTTAAAAAACCTTTATTGTGCAGTATCAGCAAACAAATACGGGCCCACAACCATCCGGCCAGCCTCGACGTCAGTTTAAGCACTTTTGCAAGTTATATGGCGACTCAGCAGTACCTCAATACAAAATAGCAATCATTCCGAGTTACACTGGAGATCATCGAACTGCCGAGAAACAGGAGAAATTAAGGTTCATTTACATTTTTTTTAAAGTATATTGTAAAGTACAGAAACTAAGAAGAATCAGAGTCCATACAACCTACCGAGGACAAGAGTGGGCAATGTTTACCAAAGGATATCCAACAAGCAGAAAAACATAATCAGAGTAGTGGCACAAGGATACATATGGAAGGATAAACAATCACAAATTATGATTTGTGCCGGTCATTACCCACCCCATACCGAGCCACCCTACTGACCCAAAGAAAGAAATAAGGAGAGAAAAAGAGTTTAAGAAAGGAGAGAGAAAAAATAAGGCCCATAGAAACTTAAAATGGACAAAATCACCCCCCACGCATGCAGAGGCTACGGCCTACCCCCCCCTAGCAGTGTGCCTGTCGCCCAAAAAAGAGTACCCGAAATACAGACACAGGAATGAAAGGAAGGAAAGAAAAAGGAATCATATAAAACCGGAGGAGGGCCAGACATATGTGCTCCCGGTCTCCCCAGCCACGCGTTTATTCTCCACCCCATGAGCAAGAATCAACAGCAGCAAGTAACAGTTACGGTAGTGAATGGGGAGAGTTATCACATATTGCGCAGCCAAATGTGTCATAGGGACATTCCAACCCGAGTCTCCGCCAGCCAAGCAATCAACAATCGTGAAAGGGAACCACTTAGCCCTGGCCTGTTCGTGGAAGTCCCCCTAAACATGGCCCCTGAGGGAAGCCCGTCCCAACCAAAACAAAGGAACAAAATGTCCACGCACGGCAGAGGAGAGGCATGTGAATACAAAATGGACGTCGCCAGTCACCAATAGATCCATCTTCCCCGACGAACATTGCCCCCAGGTTCGCTCGAAGACACGCATTCCACAGCAGGGAGAGTAGGGCTTCAGAGGAGGAGGCAGTCAAGGGGGCCAATAGCTGCAAAAACAGTGTCTGAGTCAATAGTGGCGATAACATGGACGAAGTCTCAATCCTCGGCTGAGAGAGAAACACTGTAGCGCAGCTGGAGCTGGCGGACGGCTGTCCGCAGGCACTAATACAATCAGGGACAATCCGCTCCCCTCTGCACTCGTGTGGAAACATAGTAGCCCCCTCAAGAACCGGCAAAGGCAAATCGTCACATCTCTGGGAGCAGGCCAGCCGTGTTTGCCCCAGTGCGAACGCGATGTCGTCAAGCTTCTTACCCAGCTCTCGGGAACCATCTTTCCACGCAGATCGTAGGTCATCAAGAGCAGCAAGAACGGCGCCACAGGATAGCGCAGGCTGCAGTCCCCACATACCAGCATTATGAGATGACACGCGCAGCCCATCGCACAGCTCATCTCTAGGCAGGGTAATGCAATCCTTCCCATTCAGGGAGCCATCAGACATTTCCACCTCGTCGGGAAAATGATGATAAAATGGGGGCGAGATCGGCACAGGCAAGCTGCAGTCCGAGTTGCTGATGCTATCATGGCACACTTCTAATGAGCGACCCTCGGTAACAGCCATCCCTTCTTCGACTCAAGGCTGGGGAAAATTCGGGAGTGGTCCGCAAATGCCGGGCAAGTTCAAAAATGGGGTCGTCACAGCTCACCTCCAGCGTTCCACAAAGAAAAAGTATTCCCAGTGAGCCCCCACCTCGCAGATGTACTCCGGTCGCGTGTTGCGAGAAGCTGTGCTACGGCAGAGAAATTCTTTTCCTTCTCCCCTTCGGCAGGCAATGCGTCCCAAAGGACCAGCTCCGCCCAGGCTCAGCTGGCCGATGTTGATCAATCAGCATCCGGCGGTGTATAGCAGCACAGGTCCCGGCTCTAGGGCTGCGGAGGCCGCCAAACAACTTCGTTGATATCTCTGGTTACCAGGCAGGCAGAGACATCGGGAAACCGCGAGCAATGACAGCGCGCATACACCGGCATCCCGCTGCAGCGCAACCCCAGGATGATGGTCAGGATTTCAGTGCGGGGCTCGCGGAGCCGGGAGCCTACGCTTCTGCTCCGATCGCCATCTTGCCTCCTCCCCCTCTGTTTGTAATGTTAATTGTGTATTATCTCTATCGTTTTCCTTAATAGTATGCGAGGGTTCCCCCCTACTTTTCCCACATCGATGGACAGCTTAACAAAACACGCCCCAGAGCACGTTTCCGGGCGATTATGGTGATGCCCAGAGGAATGTGAGGAGATCTCCACCAAACATTTCATTTAGTCAAGAGAAAGTACCCCTTTTGGTTGAGATTTACTTTGCATTATCATAGTCTTCTCAGGACGAGGATGGTCGTTAACACAGACTTGTGGATGAAAAATCTCGAGCAACAATCTTATTGCACTAAGGTCACTGTAAATATTATTTTGTGGTCCTTTACGCAGCTGTAGTTCAGAATATGTGCGAGACATTTACCCAGCGAGGTAGCACTTAAAAATTAACTAGATTAAAGTACTCCAGTTGGGTAGACTATTTCGGCAAAACTGGGGACTCTTCTGTGAACAAATGAGGTTCCATTCTGGCCCTTGTGTGCATTAAACCTCAACGGGAAGCACTTACAAATATAAACATCGCAAGTGCCCCAGTTAAAGCCACACTTCAGTGAAGCACTCATGTTCATAAATTCTTGGGCTATGGGAAAGCAAATCAAATGTGTTTCCTCTTATGTTCTACATTGAAAAACAATCTGAAATCCTTAATGGAGGTGAATGCGTCTTTGATCTACTGGAGCACAATCTGATCTTTAGTGACGGACGAGCAGATTCTTGCTTGTCTCCTGGTGAGAGCTGAGTCAGTGGTTCTCTTTTAAATACTATGTCTACAAATGCCCAAAATCCATAGCGCAGCTCACACCCACTCACAGATTCACACAGCCACTCCGTAACCAACTCACAGACTCTCACAGACACTCAACACTCATTTACAGGCCCACACAGGTACTCGCCCAATAACAGACCCATAGCACCACTCACACTCAGGCACACACCCACTCACACATCCACTCCCAAACCCACTTCCACACACAATCCTGCACCCACTCCCGCACCCACTCCAGCACCCACTCCCACTCCAGCACCCACTCCCGCACCCGCTCCCCCACCCGCCCGCTCCCCCACCCACCCGCCCGCTCGCCCATCTACCCGCCCGCTCGTCCATCCACCCGCTCGTCCCACCCCCCCCACCCGCTCGACCTGCACAGGAGGTTCAACAAGTACGTCCTCCCTCACCTCCGCCTCAGTCATCTCAATCAATGGCAGACAACTCTTTGCCTTCAAGAGGGCATGGCCCATAGCCTGTAGAACATCCACAAGAGGTGGTTGCCATTCGGGATGATACTGATGATTATAATGCCTCAACAGATGTGGATCAGCAAGAGGACCCTGACCAAGATCAGAATATGGACTGGAATCAGGATGGCCTTCAAGATCCAGACGTCACAGGGCCTGATACCGCAATCTCTCCTCCAGCAGATATTGGAGGTTTTCACAACTTAATGGAACGAGCATCCAAGAGATTTGGTCTTCCAGTTACCACAGTTCATTCTGAATGTTTTTTGTATGACTTCAAATAACCATTCCGGAAGTCAGTTCGTTCAATCCCTATCATTGAACATGTTTGGTCAGAAGGCTTAAAAGCTATGCAAAATCCAGCCACGGTCCTCCCAGTACTCCCCAGACTGGCGAAAAAATATAAGGCGCCGGAGGGCAGCCTGGCATGTCTTCTAGGTCAACCAAAACCGGATTTGGTTATCTCCCAGGCCGCACAGAGTAAATCTAAGAATCCATCCACGCCGCTAACGACGCCACCTGATAAAGAGGGAAGACGTCTGGACAATGTTGGAAAAAGATTCCCTGCAATGGCCGGCCTCCTCGTTAGGGCCGCTAATGCTTTGGCGATTCTGGGGAGATATGATCGCCAGATGTGGTGTGACCTCTCCCCATTTGTGGAAGAACTTCAGGATGGATCTAAGGCTGAGGTCAGAAAGATCTTGATGAAAGGGGAGCGTGCCTCTTCAGAGGTAATCGACTGCGCTATGGATATAGCAACTACGGCTTTCCGAGCACTAGCCGGCGCAGCAGTTTTCAGACGCCAGGGTTGGTTGCGAGCCACGTGGTTTCGACAGGAAGTACAGAACAAGATTCTGGATCTGCCCTATGATGGAGAGATGTTACTTGGCAAACACATGGATGACGCCATACAAGGCATAAAGAAAGATACAGATACGGCCAAGTCCTTGGGAACTTTACAATACCGCAAAGTGCCCTTTAGGGGGGGCAAGAGGAAGGGGTTTCTCATCCTACAGAGGCGGCAATCAGCACCGCTACACTTCCAACTCCCAACCTGGCCAGTCATACAAACCCCAATATTCACAAAGGGGGTCTTTCTCTCGCCAGCCGCCGAGAGGACGTCAGGGGCAGCTGAGGAGAGATAATACCAAGAGACAATAGCGGCCATGTTGCTCTTTCTACTGTTCCTGTACCCTCGTTAACACCAGTAGGGGGCAGGATTGCCCATTGCCTCAACAGCTGGAAGGTCATAACAGACCAGTGGGTCCTGAACATCATCAAGGAAGGGCACACGTTGGAGTTCCAAGATCTTCCTCCAACGAGAGCTCCAGACGCCATTACACCCAAACATCTAAGACTCCTTCGTCTCGAGGCCTACCAACTCTTCACCAAGGGGGCAATAGAGCCTCTACCTCTCTCCTAAAAGGGGAAAGGGTTCTATTCCAGGTTCTTCCTGGTTCGGAAGACGAAGGACAAGTGGCGTCCGATTTTAGATCTACGACAGCTCAACACTTATCTCATCAAGTTGTCCTTCAGGATGGTCACTCTTCAGGACATCCTCCGCCTTCTCAATCCAGGAGACTACATGGCAACCCTAGATTTGGAGGATGCTTACTTCCATGTACCCATTCATCCAGCTCACAGGCAATATCTTCGATTTACAGTAGGCAAGAGCCATTTTCAATTCAGAGTACCGCCTTTTGGTCTCCGGTCCGCTCCGCGGATCTTTACAAAGGTACTGGCTCCTGTGGCAGCTTTTCTCAGGAAGCAGTCTTTTGAAGTCTTTTCATATCTGGACGATTGGCTGGTAAAGGCTCCTAAGTTCCAAAAGGCGTCCAGGACAGTCACGAGCTGCAGTCAACTGTTCGAGCAGCTGGGCCTTCGGCTCAACAAGGAAAAATCGATTTTGCGCCCCTCCAAGACAGCGAAGTTTTTGGGTGCGATCCGAGACACGGAGTGCTGCCTGGCTTTTCCTTCGGAAGAGCGCCAGACCAAACTGATTCTCTCAGCTTGCCTCCTACAGACACGGAAGTTTCTGTCAGTTCGCCAGTACAAAACGCTTCTCGGATCGATCTCATCCTGCATACCATTGATACCACACTGCAGGCTGCGAATGCGTCCACTGCAGGAACAGTTGGACAAACAATGGCGTCAGGTGACAGGCTCCTTCGACGACAAGATAGTAATCACTCCGGGAATGCGAAAGGCAGGCAGCTGGTGGTTGCTAAAAGACAACCTTTCAGTAGGTTTGCCATTCCAACTTCCACCATCTCCCATGGTATTGACAACAGATGTTTCCATGGAGCGGTGGGGAGCGGTCCTCCAAGAACTGAAAGTCAGTGGTCATTGGAGCTCAGTCCAGGGCAAGTTCCACATCAATCTGCTGGAACTGATGGCCATTCGTCTAGCCTTACAGGCTTTCCTTCCAAGGATCCGCTACCGTTCAGTGCTGGTTCGTACAGACAACACCACAGCCATTCACTACATAAACAAGCAGGGCGGGACGAGATACTGCACCCTTTCGAAGGAAGCACAGAGGCTTTGGAATTGGGTGATCCAACACAATATCACTCTGCCAGCGGAACATCTGGCG
Source organism: Lissotriton vulgaris (assembly GCF_964263255.1). Lineage (NCBI taxonomy): Eukaryota > Metazoa > Chordata > Amphibia > Caudata > Salamandridae > Lissotriton > Lissotriton vulgaris. Next base: position 273,015 of record NW_028255800.1, on the reverse strand, counting down.
GGCACACTCAATGCCACAGCGGACGCTTTGAGTCGCAAAAAGACTATCAGCCACGAATGGGAACTGGATCAGACCATTCTGAACGAACTGTTTTCACATTGGGGGACCCCAACCATCGATCTGTATGCGACTCCTCAGAATGCCAAATGCCAGTCCTTCGCAAGCAGGGTTCACCATCAGGGATCCTTGGGGAATGCGCTTTTGATTGCCTGGTACGGCGCATTTGTTTATGCCTTTCCTCCTATTCTGCTGATCTGCAAGCTCAAGGCGGAGCCGTGCAGAATGATTCTGATTGCACCAGCATGGCCCTGGCAGTTTTGGTACACAGAGCTGCTTCTTCTCTCCCAAGATCAACCGATTCTCCTGCGTCCTGTTCCATCACTGTTAACAATGTTTCAGGGGCAGGTTCTGCATCCAGACCTGAAGTCACTACTATTGACAGCATGGCTCCTGAGTTCAGAGAGTTCCAGGGTTTAAATCTTTCAGGAGAATGTAAAGACATTTTGGCCCAAGCCCGAGCGCCTAGTACGAATAAAACCTATCTGGCAAAGTGGAAGAGATTCTGCCTTTGGTGTCAGAGACAAGGTCTACATCCATATACTTCTGCACCGCACCAACTCTTGCCTTACATCCTTTCTCTTGCAAACTCTGGATTGGCTCATTCTTCTGTAAAGGTACATCTAGCGGCCATTTCTAGATTTAGACGATCATCATCAGGTCCTTCCTTTTGGTCGGCAAGGATCATTAAACAGTTCCTGAAGGGTTTGTTCAGGGTTTTTCCACCAGTCCGGCCTCCACCACCAGCCTGGCATCTTAATTTGGTACTGTCACATCTAATGAAGGCCCCTTTTGAGCCTATTCATAGAGCTGACATGAAGTTTGTCTCATGGAAACTGGCTCTTCTCTTGGCCCTGACATCGGCTAGAAGAGTTAGTGAGCTCCAGGCTTTCACAGTTGAGGAACCTTTTCTACAATTTAAAAATGATGTTCTCATCCTACGAACAAATCCAAAATTTATTCCTAAGGTACCCTCAGAATTTCATCTGAATGAGCCGGTGATCTTAGTCTTCTTTCCGTGGCCCTCCACGCCAGCAGAGAGGGCATTGCAGTCTTTGGACATTCACAGATGTCTCCAGTTCTACTTGGAGCACACAAGAAGGTTCAGAAAATCTTCCCAGCTTTTTGTTTCATACAGTGCTCCACGAAAGGGTTGTCCAATTTCTAAACCCTGCATTTCCCGCTGGATATCCAGTGCAATCCACTTTTGCCATCGAGAAGCGGAGAAACCACTTCAGTGAGCATTTCGTTCTCATTCTACGAGATCAATGGCTTCATCGGTGGCTCTATTCTCAGGTGTCCCGATCAAGGACATATGTAGAGCGGCGACATGGAGCAGTGTCCACACCTTCACTCGCCACTACTGCTTGGATTCTTCTGTGAAAGAGGACGCAGCAGTGGGCCAGGCGGTCTTGAGGAACCTTTTCCAAAAAGTCTGTGAGCTTTCCTTTCTATCCCGCCTTCCTGTATTGCATATTTTGTATTACTTGTTGTTGTGCTGGATTGTGATGCAAATGTGTATCTGTTTTCTTATAAGGATTACGTATGGCATTTACAGGTACACATATTACAAAATATGCTTTTTTCTTTACTGCTAGCTATTCTGATACAAAGCATGCGAATCTATGAAAGTTCCAATACTGGGGCAAGAAAACAAGTTACTTACCTGTAACGTTGGTTCCCCAGTATTGGTAACTTTCATAGATTCCCATGCGCCCACCCTCCTCTCCTGGGAAAGCTCAGCCTTATTATCCAATGATGTTGCTGTTCACAACTGCTACGAAAATCTGAGGCTCTGAGGTTCTTTCAGGAAGGTTCTATGGGGTGAGGCTGCTCTGATTGGCTACTGCAAGAATTTGGTCTCTTTTACAAAAAGAGGTGGATAAGCTACAAAATGAGATGAGGCCTAAGCCTATTTTTTCACTTTGTGCTTACTACAATGGTATTTTTTATTTACCGAGGCTCCCATTCCGACGACGGGGAATGATACAAAGCATGGGAATCTATGAAAGTTACCAATACTGGGGAACCAAAGTTACAGGTAAGTAACTTGTTTTCTTCTTTTCATCCTGGACCACTGCGAGGGGACAGAAAAGGAGATGTGCTGTACGCAGCCAGCGGCCCTGCCCTGAGGAGGCACCCACAGGGAGTGCAGGTAACCGTGTTACTGACTATCAAACTGATGGAATAACAGAGTGACGTGCCGACCTTGGAGGAATTCCCAAGGTGCTTCTCTGCTGGGGAAGCTCTGTTTCGAGGTTAGGTGGGGTGGCTGTGGCATAGTAAGGGTGCATGGTAATGATAGAGCATCCGCCCCGCGCCCACCTTCAGCCGGGAAGCAAAATAAATGCATTTTTGGGGCAGAGGGTCATCCTAAAAACTCCTTGCCCAGGTGGCACTGCGCTCTATGCAATGTTGATAGCTTAGCCCCTGGTTGACGACCTTGGAGGGTTGGGGCTCATGAAGGAGCAAAGGGGTGCTGCGTGAGTAGCTGAGCACAATGCAGAACGCGCTAGCCCTTTCAAGCGCTGTCCCTCACCTGCATTCCAATGGCACAAAGGTGTTTTTGGCTGCCCCGTGCCGTGTGTTCTTTGTAAACCTGCAGTGGATTACAGCACAGCAGAGATTCCTCGCATTTGAGTTGGCAAGCTACCCTGTACGTTTTCCAGCTCACCTTGGATACACATGTGAGAGAGTCTCCTCCTGTGCGACTTTTTGAAGTGCACCGATATCGTGTAACATCCATGTGCACACGGCGTTGAATTGTCTGCTCTGGTAGTTATAGTGCATAATGAGGGCGAAGGTGGACATAATTTCTTGATATTCTAAAGCTGTGTGGCTTCAAGAATGTGTAAACACTGGAGTTTTGTTTTGATGCTTCTTGGCGCGATCACGTACTATGTATTAAAATTGCAAAAATTACTTGAACAGCAAGAATGTCCTAGAACAGTCAATTCTAACTAGCCTTATCTAAAGAATGTAATAAGAAAGCATTTAGTCAGTGTAATTGGGCACAAAAGCAGAGTCTCCCACACTGCAGCCTCCAGTTCCTCAGAAGGGGTCCGGAGCAGAGGACATCGGTTCAGGTACGTTTTATTTTTAATATTTATTTTTGCGCACAGAACTCTTTGTACACGGATTAGCTCACAATGGTGAACCACACCTGATTATAGTTGAGGCAACTTCTGCTGAGGCCCCTGCCCCTGCTCAGCCTGCATTCATTAATGGGCCAGTCCAGTGAGAGACTCTGAATGACACCTCCGCTTTTTTGGTGAACGAAAGGTAGTAGAGGCCCATCTGCCTTCGGAAAGACCGCTCAGGCTCCCACTTGGTCTCTGGCAGCATCTGAACAGCAACACCACAGCGTAAATTGACCACCACGTTGGCCAAAAAAGCATCCCACAGCTGCAACTCAGATACGGCCCATTGCTTGAGCGCCTGCCTTACCAATCCAACCCTCTACATCTGTATGCTATAGCGGAAAACTCAGAGATACCTAAATACTGGTCAGTTAACTGTGTGAAGCAAAGGATTTTAGTTCATGCTTTTTAAGCCGCCATAGGTCATACCTCTTGCAAAGGATTGCTAGTTACTGTGCTTTACATGCCCCTTTTAGTGCCCCCACCCTTTAATCCCCTAAAGTACCTGTTTTTATTGCTGTCTCTCGTAATGTAGACCCGATTAGCTAACTATTTTGGCAAACCCAGGTTCAACCCGGGTGTGCGGACATAAGCAATTTGCATGCGTAAATTCTCAATGCCCGATTCTCACAATCGGAATTTCTATTGAATGTGGACAATTTGGCAGTATGTACTAACTGCTGAGCAGTCGACTATGAAGCGGGAAGCAGAGTTAGAGTCTCGGCAGCAACACTAAATATCCTGTGATTCTAGGCAAATCACTTAATCTCCCTGTTCCTAACCAAACAAATGTGTCTGTAAGGCAACTGGTGCTCATGTAAAGTACTCTGATACATTCGGGTCGAGTATGCGCTACATGAAACACCCCATGCCAATCCCCCCCCCGGCTGGGTCTACCTGTAAGATGTGGTGTATACCATCAACCCACCCCCAACCCGTTTACTGACATAGCACGTACAGCTAATTCATATCCATGCCTTTAATTCACTGAATTACTTAAGAAAATCTAAACTTTTGGTAGGCTGCATTGAACTAACTTTAGGTCTTCCATGGATCCCATTAAAGAAAGGAATTTGATCTAAACTGAAGAATAATTCTGAGGGAATAACTTTCTGACTTTGGAATCTGGCGGCTGTGTTCATTAGATGGTGCCAGATTGTGGATTTTTTTTGTTGTAAATGTTGGAGGCAAAGCACAGTTCATTTAAGCAATTAATTAGGAGTACAGTGGAGATCTTTTATGTGGTTCTGTGTTCAGTGAAGAACCCCTTTTCGGTCTTGTACAAATCATTGCTGAGGAGGGAACATTTTACTATTTAAATTATCTTACCACAAAACGATTGCTGATCCTACATTTAGAGCAGCTCCTCTGTAACAATATGGATCGAGGGCATTCTTGTCTGTGTATACTTTAGGTTGAGCATTTCTACCTGACTCTCATGACTGTGCCTTCTGCGAAACTTCGTGTTTTAGGAATTCACCTCTTGTTTCAATTTGTTTGGTCTGTCTCAAGGTGATCTGCAGTTTGCGTATCCATATAGTGGCACCACACCACAAATAATTTTCTTCAATAGAATTTTGTCAGACTGCATCAGTCGCTCTCCAGGTCTGTTGGATGTTGCTATAACTTATGAGCCTTGAGTTGTTCTGTGGCTAGTAAGTTCAGATTTCGAGATGTGGATGGAAATTTAAATGGATGAAAACAGTTTCTCAAGATTAACCAGTTGGAGAGTTGAAGCAGGTAGTATGGGTGAGTCCCGAGTTCTTTCCTGAAGGTCAGCATTTTTGGTTATATGGGGTCTGGTGGGTCACTGTTTTTGTGTGTGAAGGTTTTAAGTTTGATTTATTGTTTAGTTCTTAAGAAAGACTTACAAAAGATAAACAGTCCTCAGGAATGTGGACACCGCCATTTAACCCATATAGTGAATGCTTTACTTTTTCATGGTTGCAACTGTTCTCTCAGTTTGTGTGTACTTTTTCCCGTATGCAGCATAACCAGTTCCCCATTTACAATGCAAACTTTAGTTTCTGACTCCTTTTAAAGAAACACTTAATTAGTAGAATGCTATTTAAATGTAATGGACGGTAGTTTGTTCAGCAAAGGGCCTTACTCCCAGCAGCCACATTATTAAAGACCAAGCTCATAGCCCAACTATTACTGAGCACTTCCACTAGCTAAAAGCCAGCACCTGGGGTTTGCCACTGCTTGTTAGTTTCACAATTCGTCTTTCCTTTCTGCATCGGCAAACGCCCTGTGCTCCAGACCAAGCCAGTGCGCTAACGGAGCGGGTGCCGAAATTGCTTAAAAGTAAAGAAATAGAAAAAAAGTTTTTGTTCATATTCCTTTACTTTTTAAGCAATCGTGGCACTCACACTTTAGCTTAAGATGTTCAAAGCCTAAGCGCGGGTGCCTCCATTGTATAAAAAGTAAACAAATAGAAAAAAAAGCATGCCCGCCACTTTTTCCTAGATGATTACTTTTGTTACAATCACGGCACCCGCGCATTACCTTTAAGCATCTTAAGCTAAAGCGCTGGTGCCACGGTTGCATCAAGCAAACAAATAGAATATTTATTTTTCTATTTATTTACTGTTTAAGCAATCTCGGCACCACACTTTAGCTTGCGCTTTAACTGTAAGCATCGTAAGTGCTTCAAAGGTCTTGCATTTGCAAGAGTTTAAGGTATTGTCATTGTAAATGACAATGCCGTTTGTTTGTATTTAGAAAACTTTCAAGCGGTGGTTACGCAATGCTTGTTATACTTTGTCAGGTGCCCTTTGGAAAAAAAATTAACATGCATGAGTCACTAGACTATTTTACATTTAGGATTCAACCCAGTAACCAAAGAGCACCCTTCGTTACCAAGGTTGAGCTCGTCCCGTTCCCTCCTCATGTGTATGCATGGTTAGATGTTCGGGAAGGTGAGCGGGCCCTGTATTGCTTCTCACTCCCTCCTTCTTGGGGTATATAGCCTCTATGGAAATGAACATTGATGTGTTATGTGGAGATCAGAAGGGAATGGCTGCTAGTTCGTTTAATTAAACAGTTTGCTATGTATTCCCGTTTATCACATTTAACAATTATCAAAAAATAATCTTTACATACTTTGAACATTTAAATCTTGAAATTGATCGCTTTACTCTAGAAACTGATAGTTTAGTAACAAAACATAAATGAACTTCAAAAATAAGAATCGAGTAAGAACAGTTCTTGATTACCCTCGTAATTGTCGATTTAATGTGATTGAAAAACGGGCAAACGGGTACTTTGCATATCTGGCTTCACGTAAAAAGAGGGCTGTGAACGGGCTAGGAATAATGAGCCGAAAAGACAGGTTTTGCTCTTCAATTTCTTTGATAATTATTTTTTGTCCATTGTAAAGGCAAAGCATGGCGAATGTTATGTTAAAAACTGATCTCACTAGGGCTTCTGTTGTTCATATCCCTTCTATTCTAATATTTCCTCCAACTGCAGCATCAGTGGAGGTTTGTTTTTTCGCAGTGCTCAGTGACTACTCTATTAAGAAGTAAAAGACGCTGGTCCAGCCCCTGCTTATTATCGATGCCAAAGTTCTCCTTTTTTTCCACGCATTCCCAGTATTCCTGCAATTTAAGTTTTGGGATGTTGGAGAGGGACCATAGTTTCTCACCTTTACCTCTAGAATCTAGCATTTCCCTGATGTGCTTTAAGATATTGTGCTCTGGTGGACTTCTAGATGGACTGAACACTTCAGTTATTATACGTTCAGAATGCCGAAGGCGAACTGCCTAGCTTGTAGTCCTTGCGGTTGTTTGTGCTCTCATATGTGATTAATATTGCCTTCGATGCAGAGGCATAGATTGTGTAGCAGATACCACAGGGATGGTTCAGGGAAAGAGTTTAGGTAGACTGGGGATTTCTTTATTCTGGACTTCCATTTTATCCGATAAACCCCCATGGAAATGTTTAGCATAGTAGTTCTTCCTTATGTGATTGAGTGATTTTTATCGTTTTACTGCTCACATGCAGGGAATTAATTTTTTTTGTAACACTCCATGGAAGTGCATGCTTTCATTCTCTCTCCCTCAAACTCCCCACCTCCCTTATACATTGTGTCGCCTTTCTCCCCGAACCCTACCCCGTCCATTATTTCCCACTTCGGGACTCTTTTTTTTCTTCTTCTTCTGCTGTTTAACATATATTTACTCCCATGGTGCCCCACCTCAATCTCCTTCGTTACTCCCCTGCCCACTTCCTGTTGCTACCCCTGCACTGACGTCTCCCCGATCATTCCTCTGTTGCTCCCCCTACCAACGTAGACTAATTTTCTTTTCTTTTTCTTTTCAGGGTCCTAGCTGTTATTTTTCATTGCTGCTCTGGCCCAATTTCAACAAGCATTGGCAAAGCCAATATATTTTGCCAATGTAAGATCTATTGGCTTTGGCAATGTTTTTTTAGGTCGCGCTTAGCGTAGCTCTAGGGAAACGACCTCTTGGAATCACTCTGTACTCCGCCCACTGCCTACGGCTTGCGATTGCGAGCAGGGGTGCGCAGTTTGCCATCTGTTTTTCACGTGCAGCGGCGGGCACAAGCACGCACCATCCTGGGCTTGTTTGCACACTGTTTTCCTGACTTACTTCCTCTTTGCCATTGTCTTGAGGTGCGCGAGTTTGTACTTGTGGGGTTGAAACGCTGCATGTGACAATTGGCCCCTCGAGGGCAAAAACAACTAATCGTTTAAAGCTGGCTTTTTCCATCTCTGTTCCCGATGCCTTTACCCCGCGGGGCCCACCTCACTTAATGCTGCGGATTTCTCCTAATTGCAGACACCTCCATTAGACCACAGCTTCCCCCAACGTAAGACTGCCATAAATGCACATGTGGGTTCCAAACTGGGGCTCTGGCGTTTTTGAATTGCAGTTCATTGGCTCGCCGACGGAGCTGCTCACAGACCTCACACTAAACACAAAGCTGCATTGTTTCAAGATGGCACACCGACTTTAGAAACATCTCAAATGTGTTGCGCCCCTTTAAGGATTCCCATTTAACTCCCCGTGTACCTCCTATTGAGACATATCCACATTAAATGTGTAAGGGTCCACACTGCATACAAGTTTCTTAATGGAAAGTGGTGTTTCCAGGGCCCTGGAGTGGACACAAACAGGTAACCTGGAAGTGTCTAATACCTGGGATATGTTGAATGAATAAGACATGTAGATATAGGGTTGTTCAGGAGAAATATTCCGATCCTGGCCCTCGGAGTATAATACCTAAAGCTCCGCGTCAGTTTCTTGTCTTGGTTGTTGGTCATAGTATACAAAGCCGATGAAAGACCTCGTGTGAAGGCGGCCATCGGTCGGTCAGTGTCTCACTCACTGATGGGCCTGGAGCTTCATCAGGTCTCTCTTAAAGGTTTCAAGTACACAGAACTTCTCCCAGTAGAAGGTGTCCCGTGGGAATGTTGTCTGCAATACTGTGTGTCTGTACACATGTAATGGCTGTTCCATCGGAAACAACACTGTCTGTAAATAACAGTGTACTGCCACACGATGCTTTAGTTACATAAAAAATAAAAAAAATGCCCACCTCCTATCTATCAAAGCTAGGTGGGCTGTGAATGCTTGTCGTTTTACAAAAGTTGGTTGTGTTTCTGAAACGTTTAGGAAGGACTGTTGTACTTTCTGAAAGCTGTCCTTTTTTTCACTCATCTGTTCGGTTATTTTACACTCTAATTTGCATCGGATATCAAAATAAATATAGCCCGTGCCAGTTGTTTGTGCTAAGAGGTCCCAGACTGTGACAGAAAGCACAGTGAACATGTACATGTACATCATTATTTTAAACTTGCATTACACATAGTATAAGATAGGCAAGTACAAAATGGGCAAAAGTTTAAGATAAGTGCTTCTAAAATGCAGATTTAAGTAATACCTAGACTGTACATAATACATCTTTTTTTCCTTGTATTTTAAAAGCACACACTTCACAGCTTAGCCGGTGGTTCCCTTATAATACCTCTCAAAAAATAAATGCGTTATCAGAAAGCTTAAAGGGTTTCGAACAATTACAGCCAATAGGGCGTCCGAGGGCCCTTTACGTCTGTAGATTAACCAGTTGCGCACGTTCACAGTTTGATCAGGCAGCGGCACCCAGGCAAGAAAGCTCTGTCTCCGCCTCCCACAGGAGACCCCCTCCATGCCTTACACTGCAGCTGAAACAGTTCAACTCGTGGAATTAACCGCCCGAGCGGTTGCCTTTTCAGTAAAAAAAAGCATTGTCTTAGCCAATAGGTCTCGCATTTGAGACCTTATAAGTGTTTAGTTATCCAGCACAATATCCTTGGTGCAACAACATCAATTGTTGCATAGCTAAACATTTATAAGGGCCCAAAGGCAAGACCTATTGGCTATGCCAGTACTTGTTTGACATGTTGCTGGATGTGTGGGCTGCTGTACAACATGGATTAAAATACCAAAAAAGAAAATCTATGACTCAACATGTGGCACAGCAGGCTGCGTTGCTGTGCAGTATGCAAGGCCACTGGAATTATGCTGCATAGGAGGGCAGAATTATGCTGCAGGGTTGAGCAAGTTATGCAAAAGAAAAGACAAATTATGTGGTGTAATGCAGCACATTTTATGATAGTATTACGTAATTATTTTGACATTTCCACTGAACACTTTCAGGCCATTCGTTACACCTCATTAGTTTCAGTTTAACACTCAAATAGCAAAAAGCAACCGAAAGGTGACCAGTCATGTTTTGCAGGGGGCCTACAACTGCACCTTGTAACTTTTGAACCATTTGAGATCAAAACTATTACTTTTGTTAATCCAAGATCTGTTGCACAATCTGCAGATTTTATGTGACAAATGAGGCCAATGTATCATTATGCAAACAAAATGCAGCGGCCACACAATCACACAAGTCTGGTGTCTCTGGCAGTATGTAAAAAAAAAATAATAAAGCCAAATAGCACTCAAATCCAAAAAATCTATTTGGCTTTGTTTCACTTTTTTTTTGGGGAGGACAGGAGGGATGGAGGGGCGGGTGGAAGCAACACAACGGACATGGGGAGGAGGGCGAGTGGGCAATTAACACAGGGAAGGTGTGCAGGAGTAGAGAGGGAATAGCAACACAGTGGCGAGCTGGTGGTGGATGACTAGAGTGGGAGGAAGTGACTGGAGACACCTACATTTGTATAAAGTGCATGTACAAAAAACAAAGTACCTGCAGAGCATGTAGCCAGTGGAAGAACAATGGCCTCAGATAGAGAGCTGTACATTGCCTGTGCAACATGGCAGGGACAAACACTTGAAGACCCAGCAGGAAGTAGGAGGCAGTGACCAGTTGAAAGCTAGGAAACAAGAGTGACATGGAAGCCAACCAATGATAAGTAAAGGGCGGACTCTAACCCTGTTTTTAACCTTTTTTGTTCTTTTGTTGACAAAAGATTTAACTGACAAGCTTGTGTGTTGTTCACGCGAAACTTAAAAAGCACTGTCCCACATAACATATATTTTTTTTAATTACCGCTTCAAGTGTTCTCAGCCATTGTGGAAGGGTACATAAAAAATTTAATTAAAATTGTGGCCTCACCTTTCTGTTTGCGTGCGTGGTAACGCATTCAAAGAAAAACATCATTTTTTTTCTAAACTTCTTTTTATTGGCATTTGGTACATCAGTTAAGCACACACAGTACATAAATCTACATGCAGCGCCCTCCTCAGGGTCAACATGGTTTTACATGATATATACCCTCATGAGGATTCTTCTCAGTGGCTTGCATATTTATCGCAGTACTGCAGTCTAATACTCGGGTAGGTAATATCTTCAGGATCCTAGCGTACAGCGGTATCTTCTTTGACTAAATATGGATTTTGTTAGTCTTTCACATTAGCGGTCGCTAGCTTCACATTAGGGTGTGACAGAATAGCACAATATAATGAGTTAAAAAATGTTAAGAAGAAAAAAAACAAAGAAATTTTATAGCAAACTGAAGTCTGTGCAGTGGTGCGGTCAAGGTTAAAAGCTCAACTATTCTTATCTAGGGTATCAGAGCTCAGGGGCGAGTTTACCCACCGGAGTATAACGCGCAAGGGAAAGAACTTCCCCCTTCAGCATAGCACGATAAAGGCCTAATTGCTTGGCACCGCAATAAATAGTTACAGGGAAGCAACATGTACACCTCATTGAGAGTGGCCGTGTATGCTCGCGACCGCCTGCTTTAAGAAACTACCCGTTCGTGCTGAGAAAGCTGCCGCTCGAGTAAAAATCTACTCGAGCGGCAGAAAAGGTAGCTTGCGCTGTGCATGGTGCTGTTCACAATGATTGCACAGTGCGGACAAGTATCCCTCACTGTGCAATCGCCGTGAACAGCATTTTTCTACAGTACTCCGCCCCGCACGGCGGAGTTGTTTTTGCACTTTGCGTAGTGCAACACCACAAACTCCACACAGGGTTAATCCCACTCCCCTTCCCCTTCACTGGTGTGTGCCGGTTGTTCCCAGAACATCATAATTTCTTACCATAGACCCGCTATGGGGCCTTGTCGCACTCCTTTAGCTCCTTCCCAACTCCGTGCCCTACCCTCATTCTATCAAATACATCATAACCTAGAATCCATACAGAATGATGTGGCCCCCAGCAGTATGACTCATGAATTTGTCATTGCACATTCTTAAATTTTGATTTGCTGATGATGAACAGCATTGTCAAATAGCAATGGAAAAGCCACTGGCTTGAAAAGACGAGGCTTTTAACTTTCAGTGCTTGTTAATTGCAGGCTGTATAGCTAGCAGTGAGTTTACGTTCAGGATGTGAGATGTGTTTTCCTAGACTTCCTTTTTAAGTTCTCAAAACTGCAAATTAGGACTTGGTACCATTTAACAAAGGAGAGAAACTTTCTCCATGCATTTGTTAATAGGGCTCTACAATTTATTCATTCTTCCTTACAATACATGTTGGCTGGGGATTTAACTTCATCTTATCTAGATTCTCATATACCCTTATTTTGGCTTCCAACCTGCTTTCCTTAAACTCACAATAAATCTAGGGTTTTTTCTTCTTTGCGTTTGAGAAAGTTCAACTGTTTATCGATCTTTAATCCAGCTCCCGATCTCCGAGTTGATCTAGTTTAAAGTACTTTACATGGCTTACTGTCTCTTCCACAGTGCGCAGGCTGCTCTTATGAGGATACATTGGATCCCTATTGATCTGGGAGGCCTCTGCTCAGGCACAAAACCTCTGTTCAGCTATTAAACAAATCCTGCAGGAGGTTTGTCTGTTTGCATGTCCTTCGTTTTCAGCTACGCCAGATTGCTAATTATCTGACCTTTAGAACAGCTCTAATCAAATGTTAGAAATCCCTTCAGCTACACCACACACTATCTTAACCTCTTTAGAGGCTACTTTCCGCACTGACCAGTTTACCTCCCTTTTCTCTACCAATTGCATCTTAACGTAATCGTGCATTGGTAACTTTTGTACGCGTTTTGTCTATTTATGGTGGTTGACTCTTCGCTTTTTCCTGGACTATTTAATTGCTTTTTAAAAACCTAATAAGTAATTCAAGCCTTCAGCAGTTTCCCCTGTCGAGCAGGAACGGTACTCCCCTTGCAGTTTCTGTGGTGCACCTCCAGCTGTGTGTGTGTGTGTATATATATATATATATATATATTCAAGTCAAAGATTTATATAGCGCGCTACATACCCGGAGGGTCTCAAGGCGCTTGAAGAAGGGTGGGAAATTACTTGTCGAATATCCAAGTTTTAAGTTGCTTTCTGAATGCTAGGTGGTTCTGAGTGAGACGAAGGTGAGTGGGGAGTGAGTTCCAGGTTTTAGCTGCGAGGTAGGAGAAGGATCTACCTCCCATGGTGGTTTTATTGATGCGAGGTACGGTGGCAAGCGCTTGGTTGGAGGAACGTAGTTGGCGAGAGGGGGTGTAGAAGGAAAGTCGTGTGTTGAGGCATTCGGGTCCAAGTTCGTAAAGTGCTTTGTGTGCGTGGGTTAGGAGGTGGAAAGTAATCCTCTTATTGACGGGGAGCCAGTGGAGGTTTTTCAGGTGATTAGAGATGTGGTCTTTACGTGGGATGTCTAGTATGAGTCTGGCTGATGCGTTCTGGATGCGTTGGAGTTTTTTCTGGAGTTTTGCAGTGATACCTGCGTATAGGGTGTTTCCGTAGTCCAGGCGGCTTGTAACCAGTGCGTGGGTGACTGTTTTTCTAGTGTCAGTGGGGATCCAGCGAAATATTTTTTTGAGCATGCGAAGAATGTTGAAGCAAGATGATGAAACGGCGTTGACTTGTCTGTTCATAGAGAGTGAGGAGTCCAGGATGACGCCCAGGTTCCGTGCGTGGTCCGTCGGGATGGGTGCTTTTCCAAGGGCCTCTGGCCACCAAGAGTCATCCCAGGCGGAGGGGGAGGTACCTAAGATAAGGACTTCTGTTTTGTCTGAGTTAAGTTTCAGACGGCTGTGCTTCATGCACTCCGCTACATCTTTCATTCCTTCATGAAGGTTGGTTTTGGCGGTGTTAGGGTCTTTGGTGAGTGATAGGATCAGTTGAGTGTCATCAGCGTAGGAGATGATGTTGAGGTTGTGTTGGCGTGCGATGGCCGCGAGGGGGCTCATGTATACGTTGAAGAGGGTGGGACTGAGTGAGGACCCTTGTGGTACGCCGCAGATGACTTCAGTGGCCTCTGAGTGGAATGGTGGGAGGCGGACTCTCTAGGTTCTTCCGGTGAGGAACTAGGTGATCCATTCCAGTGCTATTCCTTGGATTCCGATGTTTCTGAGGCGCTGTAGAAGGGTGCTATGGCAGACTGTGTCGAAGGCTGCGGAGAGGTCGAGGAGGATGAGGGCGACTGTGTCTCCATTGTCCAGTAGAGTTCGAATGTCGTCTGTTGCTGCGATGAGTGCGGTCTCAGTGCTGTGTTTGGCTCGGAAGCCGGACTGTGAGGAGTCGAGGGATTTGTTGGTTTCGAAGAAGGCGGCAAGCTGGTTGTTGACAGCTTTCTCGATGACTTTGGCCGGGAATGGGAGGAGCGAGATGGGGCGGTAGTTTTTGAGTTCGGTGGGGTCAGCTGTGGGTTTTTTCAGAAGGGCGCTGAGTTCGGCGTGTTTCCAGCTTTCTGTGAAGGAGCCGGATTTGAGGGAGCAGTTGATGACGTCTCGAAGGTGTGGTGCTATGATGGAGTCTGCTTTGTTGAAGATGTGGTGAGGGCAAGGGTCTGAGGGGGATCCTGAATGGATGGAGTTCATTAGGCGAATGGTGTCCTCAGTGGAGATTGGGTTCCAGTCATTAAGGAAGTTCAAGGGGGGTGAAGGTCCTGCAGAAGGTTGGGTGGGTTGGTCTCCGGGTCGGTTGTCGAAGCTGTTGTGGATGTCTGCGATTTTGTTGTGGAATAACGAAGCTAGGGAGTCGCAGAGGGCTTGAGAGGGGGTGATGTCGTTGGAGTTGGCTGAGGGGTTGGTAAATTCTTTGACGATGTTGAATAATTCCTTGCTGTTGTGGGCGTTGTTGTCTAGTCGGTCTTTGAATGCGGTTTTCTTGGCAGATCGGATAAGTTGGTGGTGTATGCGGGTGGCGTTTTTGAAGGCGTCTCTGGTGCTGGTGTTTGGGTCTTTTTTCCAGGCCTTCTCGAGGGAGCGACAGAGTTTCTTTGATTTCTTAAGATCGTCGTTGAACCAGGAGGCGTTTTTGCTGCCTAGTTTGATTTGACGTTTTTTCATTGGTGCTAGGATGTCGGTGCTGTTGGATAGCCATTGGGTGAGGTTAATTGCTGCTTGGTCGGGGTTTGATGAGTGGGCAGGGGGGTTTTGAAGAAGCGATGAGGAGATCTGGTCGATGGTGATTTTGTTCCAGTTTCTTCGCAGAGTGGGTTGAGGATGGTTGTGAGTTGTGGTCTTATTGTAGGTGAAGTGTACGCAGCTGTGGTCCGTCCAATGGAGAATAGTGGTGTGACTGAAGGAGACATGTTTGCTGGAGGTGAAGATAGGGTCGAGTGTGTGGCCTGCGATGTGGGTGGGCGTAGTGACAAGTTGTTTGAGTCCTAGGTTGGTGAGATTGTCCAGAAGGGAGGTGGCGTTGGTGTCATTGCTCTTTTCCAGGTGAAAGTTGAGGTCTCCCAGTAGAATGTATTCCTCGGAGGGGAGGGCGTGTGGGGTGATAAAGTCAGTGATAGCGTCGCTGAATTGTGCGCGGGGACCTGGGGGTCGGTAGAGGAGTGTGCCTCTGAGTGTGGTCTTGGGGTCGGTGTGGATCTGGAAGTGAAGGTGTTCGGCGCTAGAGAGGTTGTCGTCTGAGCTGGTTGAGATGCGGATGGAGTTCTTATGGACGATAGCGATGCCTCCTCCTGTTTGGTCGGTGCGGTCTTTACGGATGATCTTGTAGCCTTCCGGGATGGCAATGGTGATGTCTGGGGCTGATGAGGCGTTCATCCATGTTTCTGTTAGGAAGGCGACGTCTGGAGAGATGGTGTCTAGTAGATTCCAAAGGTCGATGGCGTGTCTGTGGACCGAGCGGGTGTTGAGCAGGATGCATTTTAAGTGGTTGGTGTCAGATCTCTGTTGTGCGCTCGTGGATGAGGAGTTTATCTTGATGCCGTTGAACTTGCAGGAGTAGCATGTGAAGGGTCCATGGGTGTGTCCAGGAGCATGTGTGTGTGTATATATATATATGTGTGTATGTGTATATGTGTGTGTGTATGTGTGTATATATGTGTGTGTGTATAATGTGTATGTGTGTGTATATGTGTGTGTATGTGTATGTGTATATATGTGTGTGTGTGTATATGTGTGTGTATATATATATATATATGTGTGTGTGTATATATATATGTGTGTGTGTGTATATATATGTGTGTGTGTGTGTGTATATGTGTGTGTGTGTGTATATATGTGTGTGTGTATATATATGTGTGTGTGTGTGTTTATATATGTGTATGTGTGTGTATATATGTGTGTGTGTGTGTATATATGTGTGTGTATATATGTGTGTATATGCATGCGTGCGTGTATATGCATGCGTGCGTGTATATGCATGCGTGTGTATGTGTGCGTGTGTGTGTGTATTTGTGTGTATATACATGTGTGTGTATATGCATGTGTGCGTGTGTATGTGTGCGTGTGTATGTGTGCGTGTGTGTGTGCGTGCGTATGTGTGCGTGCGTGTGTGCGTATGTGTGTGTGCGTGTGTGTGTATTTGTGTGTATATATGTTTGTATATATGTGTATGTGTGTGTATGTGTGTGTATGTGTGCGTATGTGTGTGTATATATGTGTGTGTGTATTTATGTGTACATCCCAGCCGCTGTGGACATGTGATCATGAAAACATTTTTCACTCACAGTGCAAGCCATCCACTGGGTGAAGGTGGCTGACCCATTGATCGATGCTGCATACTGTGCTGTGGGAAGAAAAATGTGAATGGCGCTTTAACACATCAGTAGATTAAGAGAACTGACTCCACTTCTGGCCAGGCTTTCAAAATAAAAGTATTCAAAGGAATACAAAAAATCCCAATTGAAAGCAGTCGGTTGGGCAAAAAGTTCAAAATAAATGTCTAATAAGCAGGAATTACGAGTGGTTAAGTATTGAATATTGCGTAGATGGAGCTTTTTGGGTGTAAAGCAGAACCTTGTATTTTGTTGCAACATTCACTAACACGAGGCAAGGCTAGCGCTAGTTCTTCATGGGTGCTGAGCCATTGAAACGATTATGAACAGTCTGCAAAAGGAAGTATTGCATTGAAGTGTCACAGATGAAATGGATTTGAAATGGTTTGCTGTTCACTTTGAGCTCAAGTTTGTCAGAGCTGTAACTGCCAGAATCAAACAAAGAAGCAGAAATAAGTTTCTGCTGTTGCTCATAAAGAGTATTAATATGCTGCTTTATGAAATTTTCAAATGGACAATTCATTTGTAATTGTACATTGTTCTGCCACTAAAGGATATTAGTAGCCAATTGTGTTAATGACTGTTAACAGAGTCCTATTGTCGGAGCAGGAGCTACTAGGATCCCAGCTCCCGGTTAGGCCTTTCTCTACAGTCTTAGCGTGTAGGTCAAGAAGATTGCCCTTTGATTTGAAGCCCCAGTAGTACATTAAAGCTGTGAAGAAAAGGGTTGATTTAGGCAATGAATTTATGTGAAAAATGCCCTCTCTGTTAACTAGACACATAAAGGATATGATTATGTTTACACTAGGTAGATGCCAGAAAAGGGAGGATGCATTTACATTATTCTCTGTGAAATAATCCAAACTCGGGGCAAAGGTTTAGACATCCTTGCAATACCTTCTTGTGTATACTTGATATTTAAATCATTATTGCGGTCACTTGTGCAGGTGTCAAGCAATCTATATACATCCCTTGCAGGTAATCTGGTTGATGTCAAGCTGTTTGTGTTACTTGTGCCGGTAGGAATGCTAAAGCGACCTTGTTTCCTTACAGGTATTTTTAATGTTGTGTTCTCTGTTGTGTTGGACTGATATGTATGTTTCTGTGTGCAAAATGAGCTGGAGTAGTAAAAATACCAAACTTACATCATTTCTACTGTCTCTTTGGAGTTCTGTGCCGCCCATATTGATTTTTGCTAAATAATAATGCACTTGCCAAGCTTCACTGGCTCCCTATTAAAGAGAGAATCATTTTCAAGACTCTCTGCTATGCACCCCGTATTGCTCAAAACAAAGGCCCTAGCTATCTGATAATCTTATTACCATCCATAGACCGATCAGAGACCTTAGATCGTCAGGCATGATGCTATTTAAAACCCCCCGCATCACAAAAGCTAAGATGGGCGGAAAATCCTTCCGCTATCTGGCCACCAAATTTTGGAATGCTCTGCCAATCCATCTACGGATGGAGCCATCTGAAATGAGTTTCAGAGCTAAACTTAAAACTCACTTATTCCCCAGATACTAACTTTATCTCCTATGGTTCATGTTCTTCCTGATGGGTTTGCATTTTGCAGTCAGCGCGGGGACACACAGCTTTGTGCAGCCAGGCGCTTAATAAATGCTTATTATTATTAATGTTTCTATGAAGAGGATTAAGTTGGAACCTCAGATGTAGAGATCATGCTTTTGGCAACACACCTTAATTTTGGCACCCAACAAAACTGACTGGTGCTGCTGTGCTCTGTTCTAATCCAACCCGATTCAGTTTAGGGTTTTATGGAGCCTTTCAAGACTAAAAGGGCGAATGAGAGGAGTCCCGCAAGTGGAGTCCTCATACGTAGTATGCCTATTCAGAGCTTTTATGGATCCGCAGTAAATGTGCATTTGCTGCATTCTCATTTACTGCATCTTTGGGAGCGTTGAGAATTTTTATGCTGTTTAACAGAGCTTGTTGCATAATGTAACAGTTAGTTCCTCGGTTTGATACTGGGTTCCTTGCTCCCTTCCTCTCTTCCTCTACTCCTTTTTTAGGTCGAGCCTGTCAATGCGTGTGCGCATTGAGCTTGCAAGAGATATTGGGGCTTAACGAGAGCTTAACCATCAGCGATTTGATGCTGTGCCCGTGAAAAGCAAGCTCAATGCGCAAGCGCATTTACCTTAAAAGCGCGTGCACATGAAAGCCAGCCATCTGTTGCTTCCCCAGCGTGGTGCAGCAGCTTCACTTGAAAGGGATCCGCTCCGCCCCCTGCTGCATCAAAGGCTTTCATTTCGCACTTTTCACGGCAGCTTGTCTCCCTTCTAACGTACCGGCTTGTTTATTTTATTCCCTCTTCGACTTTTAATTCCTTTCCCTTCTCTTTGTTTCTTTCTTGCTCGTTGTTTCTTTTGCCCTCTTTTTATTTCCTGAGACCTCACCCCTTTCCTTCACAGCCTTTCTTCGTTTGCTTACCATTTTCGCTGCATTCACTTCACTTTTCACAGCCGCCAGGCCGTGTCGCATTTCTCCTCCCCCCTCCCCACAGCAATGCCAAGAGCTTGTCTCCCTTTTAACGTACCGGCTTGTTTCTTTTATTCCCTCTTCGACTTTTAATTCCTTTCCCTTCTCTTTGTTTCTTTCTCGCTCGTTGTTTCTTTTACCCTCTTTTTATTTCCTGGGACCTCACCCCTTTCCTTCAAAGCCTTTCTTCGTTTGCTTCCCATTTTCGCTGATCTTTCCATTCTTCCAGGATGCTCTTCGTTTCCTTCCTTCAGATTTCACTTTGTTTTTCTCGCTAGGTTTTGTTCTTTAGTTTTGCCTACTTTCTGTTCCCCACTGGCATGTTTTGTGTCTGTTCCTGTTCTTCTAGCACTCAGTTCTTTGTCTTCCAGCTGTCCCTCCTCCCTTTGCCTCCTCCAGCTGACAGTGCCTTCCCCGGTGTATGTCTCAGCTGTTGTTACAAGAGTCGGCCGCGAGCGCTAAGGCTTCTTCCACAAGAGACAGACCTCTGAACACATGACAGTGAAGCGACGTTCCTTCTCTTTTGCATACATCACTGAATAAGACGTGTTTGTTTCTACTTTTTAAAACCAGTTCTTCAGCGTAAACACTGATCGTGTGCTCTTTTATCCGCGGCAACATGCCCGTGTTAAGGCAGGTATAATAATGTTTCAGCCACTGCAGGCAATACAGGTTTTTGCCGTGACATGTTCTTCATCGCGCTCTCCGCCCCCCGTGCAGATATGCGGGTCTATTTCACATACCACCACATTATCACTCCGCAGCACCACCACAGCACCACTCAGCGCAATCACAGAGCCACTCAACGCAATCACAGCGCCACTCAGCGCAACCACAGCGCCACTCAGCCCAACCACAGCGCCACTCAGCGCAACCACAGCGTCACTCAGCGCAACCACAGCGTCACTCAGCGCAACCTCAGCATCACTCAGCGCAACCACAGCATCACTCAGCTCAACCACAGCATCACTCAGCTCAACCACAGCATCACTCAGCGCAACCACAGCATCACTCAGCGCAACCACAGCATCACTCAGAGCAACCACTCTCTCAATGTTTCAAGCTTTATTACAAATGACACAAAAAAAGTTAAATAATGCTATAGGTGTCACATTTGCAAATTCTATGAATAATAGTAATATAATCTTTATTGCGTGATTTAAAAATAAACCATTGCAAGTACAAAACATTTAAAAGGTTTCAACATTTGCAAATTCTATAAATATTGGCATTTACAATAACAAAATTAATACATTTCCTATTATAAATACATAAACATAACTTAAAAAATTATTAGATTTACAAGACCAATAGCTCCAACTTTTCTAATGCGAGACCTATTGCATTTCTAATGCTTGTTTAATTTCTATTTTTATTTTGATAATCATATTTCAAAAACTAGTTAGCCCCGTTGGATTGTGGATTTACACCATTGCATCAGTAGTCACAGTATGCCAGCATTTATATTGTATTCATCAATGGTTGGCTTAAACTTTAGAAGTAGCTGATCGTGATTATAAAAAATTATGGTCAGAAAGCCCCGCCTTCGGTGTTAGGTTTAATGTGGATGCTCTTATTTTTTTTTGCCTTTACTCAATATTTTTTGTGGCGAATAATAGGACTGCTAATTTTGCAATAAAAGCAGATGATTGAAGACTCTTTGATAGGCCTAGGAGGAAACTAAGGAGAAGGAATCAGTGCCTTACTTCCCATGATACTTTGTCATTCTGCCCTTCGATTGAAAACGAATGATCCTACCTGTGAGGGACCATGAATGATTTTGTATTATTAGATGTGAGACTGTGAAAGACATTTTCATTAAACATTACTTGACATTATGGGTCAGGAAGATTTGTACTATATTTTTAGCCACCTGTAATGGTGCATACAGTGGTAGCCAAGTGTCTTAATATCAAGGCATGGAGTGTGGTAGTTCTTGAGAAGAAGTGTACTCTGACATTGTGGCAGTTATTTATTTGTACGAATCTTGTATGATTTTAACGTCGATCACTGGCAAAATTGTTTTATTTTCTGGAACAATCACAACAGCAATGTGATTAGTAATTTTAATCTTTTTCTTTTATAATCTTTGTCTTTTAGTGTAAAGTTCCTGCGATTTTTGGTGCACTGCAGATCTTTCACATCAATGCACTTCCAATGTTGGTGAGTAGTCATTTTTTAAAATTGTATTTTTATTTCATTGATATACAAAAATCTCCCCAAAAATATTTTGCACACATTCAGAAATTAAAATTGACACAAACTGACGTAACACTGAACATGATAAAATGCACTTCCACATTGGATGGATTTGAAGTTTTACTTTATATAAATTTGCCCTTGATGTCTGCATTTGTTTCCCTCTAGAGAGTATATGTATGTTAGTTTTCGTCCGCTAACGATGTCAATTTATTTTTAAAAATGTTTACAAACGTAAGGTTAAAGATATGTGGGGATAAAAATCAAGTAAACCACAGATTTAGGAGGTTCAATTTCTAAATTTGGGTGGGACGGGACGTGGGAGGGTTCAGCGTCAAAACCTTTTTGTAAGAATTCATATTTTTTTACCTGCAGGTGTAGTTTTGCAATGTTTGCAAATTACGATATTTGGATGGATTCTGTTGGCGAAATTCTATATCTCACACACCTCTACTACAGATGTATTGTTGATAACGCTGTTTTGAAATACAGGGTTTTAATGTTTATGCTGGAATCTTTATCCACCGGAAACAACTTAAATCTTGACAATGCCAAAGGTTTTTAACCCATTGAGTTCTTTCAAGATTGCCTTATAGGGTTAGCAGTCGTTCATGAAAGTAACGTCTTTCAGTGCTCATGTTTACCTCAGAAAATACCCAATTGTGGGATGCAGTACTCATCACTGTAACAAGGGATAAACCCATAGTCACATAACAATAATATGTCCATCGTATTGTCAAAATGTGCCCATCGTACTGCTAAAGAATATGCCGAATCCTAGAGACAAAGAAAACGACCTGGCAGACATTGTCGACATATTTGCCTGTATACCAAAGATGTGCTTGTCACTATTTTGCCATCCTATTTAGTGTTGTAGCTCTCATTTGATGCACAACCGGCACATCCTTCTGATGAAGCGCTTATGTCGCCATTCTTTACCTGAGCGTGATGTGTGTACATTTTGTTTCGTATCCCGCAGGTGTATTTATTCTTCATATGCTCAAACTATTACATGAGTGTATGCCCATTTAATTCATTAGAGCAGGTCGTTTCAAATCCTCTTGCTACAGTGTATATCTGTATGCTGGGATTGTTCATTTATCAGGGTATTTAGTGTGGGGCATTTAACATCAAGCACTGATGGATGGTCCCAGGAGATGGAGGGAGACCACCAGTAAGACGGAATACTGAAGCTTGTTGCAGAGGTCACATGGAAGAGAATTGGAGCAAACAGCGAGAGAGATCAGAGTGATCTTAGTGGTGGAAAGCAGCAGTGGACGGCTTTGAATATTGGTTGACTGCTACCTTTTCAAAGGTTTTTTTGCAGCATTGCTTTATGGAAACAAATAAATTAATAACATGCGTAGTAGGCAAGAATAGCAATATTTCCATTTTCGGATAGACTTATAGCTTCTGCTTCCTCACCTTTTGAATATTCCCCAGGCATCAAACTGGATGCAGAAACTTTTCAGTAGTACCTCTGCGCGTCTGAAGGTGGCACCTTGCAGTTCTGCACTGATCTTCTCCACAAATATGTGGGGCCACTCTTGTGCGCTAACATCATTCCCTTTCTTTCAGCTCCACCGAGTGTGAATCTGGAGCTCCCTCTTGTCTCTCAGAAACAATGTACCCCGATTTTTCTCATAAAATTCCTCAGTGTGCAGGGATGTCTCCCCCCTAAACAGACAGGACACTGCAAACAGATGTCTTTGACAGATCCCCACCAGGTATACCTGTGGTATCTGGGGTTGAGCCAATACTCCAAGACCTGTGGGGTCTGTGCTTTGATTAACCCAATGCCTTTCGCCTTTCAAAGCGAGAAAATGTGGCCAAGCCTTAGAAAGTCCAGTATTGGTAATGCTCCAAGTCCTGCTCCTGCTCCTGCTCCAAGGTTCGATCCTGGTTCCGCTGCTGTTTACCAGATCAACGGAGCCACTCCAAAGACCGGTCTTTGTCACGCTCCTAAGTCCTCCCATAAGCACAAGAAATGCAAAAAAATCTAACCAGAGTTCTGCTCCTTCACTCAGCTTACACTCCCTTGAGAAAGCGCGTGGGTGGCGCCACCCGTCTTGATCATGCTCAGGGCTCGACAAATCCGAAAAATGGTACTAGTCCTGCTGGTCTAGTACCATGGAAAATCCCCTCGACCTGACTGCAACCCACTTGACCTCCGTCTCTGAAAACGGAGCAAAAGTGACAAGTTAACAAGATTTAAAGGCATCTTTATTGCTCATTCCCTTAATGAGCAATAAAAATGCCTTTAAATCATGTTATCTTGTCACTTTTGCTCTGTTTTCAAAGACAGAGGACAAAAGTTAGTTTGACTTCCTACTCGCCAGAAAGGGCGAGTAGGACCTAAAAATAGCTCGTCCTCATCCATTCTCCCTCGCAAATGCGAGCGGGCGAGTGGATTTCTCGAGCCCTGATGCTCTCAAAGTCAGTCAACTTTGGAGCAGATTATTCAGCTGATTACGGCGCAACCCGAGTTTTGCTGTGTGAATCTTTATGGATTCACTATGCTGTGCATTATTCCGCCATCTAGTGGTTGGGTCTGGAATTGTAGTCTTTTTTTTTTGTGGCAAAGTGTGGGGTCGACATACCACCATTTTTTGTTCTTCGTGACATCGACGCGCTTCCTCCAGACGCTCCCACCTTTGGTCGCCATTTTCAGATTCTTTTTTCCGCCATTGGTTCTGGATCGTTAACGAAGAGTTCCAGGGATTTTGAGAAAGAGTCTAAGAAAATAGCAGAAAATCTATGAAAATCAAAGATTTCAACACACCCGACTACAGGTCAGGTAACTGGGACGACGGAGAAGGTTTTCAACCGAGAGCTCTACGTTCAACGGAAAATGCGCACACGGGGCTCCCTGAGCGCGGGGATTGACAAAACACCTTTCAAGTTTTGCACCAATGATCACCACAAGTACGCCCAGAAGGACCAGCATCCAGTCTGCAACCTCATCCTGCCACTCGACCACAACAGCGAGGACTGCAACGTGTGCTCGGCGTTCACACCCAAGACCCTCAGAGTAAGAGAGAGGCAGAGAAGGGCGAACTACACCATGCAGGGGCAAGGGCCACCTTCATCGCGCTGAAACTTGGGCCTCTCCAGTGGAGAGGAGGACAACATCGGCGAGGGACCGGAGGCCTGCACTGTTGTCGAGGTCCAAAAGAAAACGTCGAAGGAGGTAAGACAGTCGTCGACCCCCAGACACTCGAGCGACACTCGTAAGAGTGTACACCGTTAGGTAAACTATACATTTCTTGAGCCTTTAGTCATGCTGCGTCTGATTGAAGAGTTGTGCGCAGCTATGCTCTGGCTCTTCAGATTCCTGCCGACTCCCTCTGGCACGCCTTTGGGCACAAAGCAGCTGAGAGGTCTTGCACCTGGGATATTGCTGACTGGCTCCCCCTCGGCTCCAGCTTGTCCCACTAATCCAATCTTACCTCCTGCTCCTGCTCCTGTTCTGAGCTATCTCCAGGCCTGGTACGGCGGCTCAGATGCTGACTGTGCTGCCCAAAGAGGTGGCCCGATTGTCCTCTCCTCCGTCACTCAAACTTCATACTCCATTCAGATGAAGCACCCATTCCTGCACTCACATTACTACAAGGCAGACATCATTACTTGCACGCCCTTTTCGGGACTGACTCCGATAACGATGCCCTATCAGGATGACGTATGAGGACTTGCAGGAGGCTGCTTGGCTAGATATCTCCTCTGAGACTGCTCCCTTCACTCCCACCTGATCAACCGCAAAAGAATCTGCCTCCTCTGCGATGGTTGTGCTTAGGGCAGCCAAAGTCCTTGAGCACCAGCTTCCCACCAAGGAGGAGAAAACTAACGTTATAACTGAGGTCCTACAGTTCGACCAGATTTGTAAACTCCTTTCTTTCAATAAGGATCTGATGGCCACCCTTTTGGGAACTTCTGCTAACCCTGATTTGGTTCACTAGTCAATAGACAAATCACTAAACGCATTGCTTTGCTGCAGGTGACTCGGCTTTGCTCTCACAGCACCCTTTAACAGAAAAGTCTTGTGGTGCAAGCCGTCATGCTTGCCTATTGATGCTACCTGCAATTTGTGATATGAGAGGAGTATTTTCCGTTCGCTTTACTCCCCTTTGATCTCCCCAGCACTCCTCCGATGTTCACCAAAGTGATAGGAATGGTGATAGCACACCTTCTGATGTCAGGGGTGCCAGTCTTGCTCTATCTCAATGACTGGCTGTTGAAGGAGTGTTCGCCCCAGGCAGTCGTCGCCACCTCTAGAGAACAGCTATCTTTCTGTTATCTTTGGGGTTATCTGTCACTGTGCCAAAGTCACACCAGCCTCCTTCTCAGATGCTCCACTTTATCTTAACCATTCTGGACACGGCTTGGTTTAGTTACTTCCCTCATTGAAAGAAAGTCCAGGACATTCAGGCTATGATCACAATCTTTCAGCCTCAATCCTGGATTTCAGTGAGGTCAACTCTGAGACTGATGGCCTCCTGCGTCTTGCTGGTCGAGGGTACCAGGTGGCATATGCAGGCTCTGTGCTGGGATCTGGGCCCAACATTAATAGAACCGCTCCAACCCAGTCCAGATTTCAGGAGAGACTGCAAAAGATCTGCATTGATGGCTACTGAACTGTAATTGGCTCCCTTCTCCACTCAGTGCATATGGTGGTGACCAACACGTCCCTTCTAAGCTGAGGCACCCACCTGAAAGACATGGCGTTCAGAGACCACTGGTCTCCAGCAGAGTCCCAGCTCCATATCAAGCTTCAGGAGCTGAGAACCACCTGCTTGGTGCTGAAAGCCTTTCTGTTGTCCATCAAGAGGAGGTTGGTACATGTGCACACAGGCAACACCGCTGCTGTGTGGTACTGCAACAAACAGGACTGGGTGAGGTTACAGACCCTTTGCCTGGAGGCCATGCACAAAATGGTTGGACCACCAAGGAATCTTCCTGGTGGTGAACCATCTGACAGGGTTATTGAACGCCAGAGCAGACCTCTCGGCAGTTGCCCCATAGAGTACCATGAGTGGCAGTTACACCAGGAGGTGGCACAAGGTCTCTTCTGCGAATGGAGAAAATCTTGGCTTGATCTGTTCGGCACAGCTGAGAATGCGTAATGTCAACACTTCTGCGTGTTCGAGTTTCTAAGATGTCTTTTTGCTCATGGACTCTTTCTGCCTTGAATCGAACTTGGGACTCCTTTATGACTTTCCACTGGTGCTGCTCCTACTTTGAGTTCTCAAGAAGATCAAGACTGACCAGTCCCAAGCCATGTAGGGACTCTGAATTGGGCATGGATATTGCGGTATCCAGAATGTCGGGGCTTGAGCTTCTGTCCTCCGATCAGGCTGCCCCTCCGGGAGGATTTGCTGTTGCAGAGGCAAGGTTGGGCTCTCCTCACGGGCCTTCGCACTCTCCACCTTCATGCATGGAGTTTGGGCAGTGACAGCTGAACATGCTCGACATTCTTCTGGAGGAGGTTGATATCCGCTTGTCAGCCTGATGTCCCTCGACAAAGCCTGTATATGCCTGTCTTTGGGGCACGTTTGTGGTTTGGTACAGAACACACCTGTTTGATCCCCTGCAGGCCTAACTGTCTGTCTCATTGTTTATTTTAGATCTTGCACTGCAAGGTCTTTCTTGTGGCACTGTTTAGGGTTATCTTTTGGCATTCTTATGGTTACTTGATCAGCCCTCCTTGTTTTCCACCCATTGTTGTGCGATTTTCTTTTAAGCCGCTACAGCATATGTTCTCCCTTCTCTTTTTGTGATGCCCCAGTGGGACCTCAATCTCGTACTTACTCATCTGATGTGCTCTCCATTCAAGTCGCTATACAGCTGTTCCATGTGGCTCCTTACCATCAAGACTGTGTCCAATATCACCATTACTATGGCACTGTGTCTGAGTGAGCTTCAGGTTCGGCTCTGTTAATCGATATACACCACCTTCGTCCCAGGCAAGCTAGTTCTTTTGATTAGGGCTTCCTTTCAACTCAAGTTCGTGACGCCGTTCCACGTTGATATAACTATCACCCTGCTGGCATTTTATGCTCCGACTCACCCCTCTGAGGAGGAGGAGGAGGAGGAGGAGGAGAGGCTTGACTGCTTGGATCCCAAGAGAGCTCAGAGCGTCGACATAGATTGTACCAAAGAATGCTGGATGGACCATCAGCTCATGTGGGGTCCACTGGAGTGAAAAAGGTAAGGCTGTGCAGACGTTTATCATCTCACACTAGATTGTGCTCTGCATCAGGATCTGCTACATACTGCTGCTACACACTGCAGACAAAAACCTCCATAAGGTTGCGGGCCAAAGCTGTTGCCACATGTTAGCACGCAAAGTCCCTTTCCTAGAGAGCTGCCAGGCAGCTACATAGGCGTCCCACCATACATTCATGAAGCGTTATGGTCTAGACAGTCTGGTTCGACTAGAGGGGCATTTTACCTGCTCGGTCTTTCTGGACTTTCTGGTTTGCGTCAATTTACAGACCCACCTCCAAATAGTTACTGCTTTGGTATCCATTCAAAAGTTGAGCAATTGCGGCTAGATGGCTCTATGTGAAGAACTAGTTACTTACCTACGGTAATGCTCTTACTGGTAGTGACTCGAGCTGCAGATTCCTCACCAGCCCTCCCATCCTACCTGTTCTGTGATGGTACTTGACCCCTTAATAAGTTCCCAAGTCTAGTAATCTGCATACTGTCTACCAATTTGCTTTTGGGGCTCCCGAGGGTCTTGAAAGCAACTGATGTCAGCGTGCAGGAGTGGCACAGGTAAAATACCTGCACGTCATTTCCGTAGCAGAACGGTTTCAGTGCAGAGCTGCAAGGGGCCACCTTCCTGGATGCTGAGGTATTATTAAAAAGTTTCCGGATTCAGTCTAGTGCCTTTGGAATATTCAAAAGATGATTAATCTGAGGCAATATAGAGTCCCAACCAGAAAGAGCGTTACCAAAAGTAAGCAGCTTGTTGCTCTGTACAAAGTAAGACATCTGATAGAGACTTCTAGCTGCAGATTCCTTACCTTTGAATTCCCAGGCATCCGGCTGGATCTGGAAATGTTTGCTGAGCAATACCCCTTGTGCGCGATGTCGAGTGGCTCCATTCGGTTCCGCATGACGTGGTCTGTGTCAGCAGCATCGGTTATGACATTGCAGGCCTATATAGGCGCCACCCAGGCGCACGGACATAAATTCTTTCTTTCTGTGCCAGTTATGTGCTGATCCGGGAAGAGCTACCCCTCTGTCGCTTCTACTCTACTCTTTGTCGAAGTCTTTTCACTTCGTGTGCGAGGGATGTCTTCGAGGAAGACCGTGTTCAAGCCATGCAGTGCTTGTCACTGCATGATGTCTGTAACTGATCCCCATCTGATTTGTGTTTGGTGTTTCGAGCGTGACCATGATACGAAGTCGTGCTCGGACTGCCGGGCCATGGCTCCTGAGACCTTCAGGGAGCGGGTTTTGAAGATCCTTGCGGCCTCGCAGACGACACCGGCAAGCGAGACTCCGCTGAGGTCCCATTCGAGAGAGAGGTGGCCGCGGGACTGCTCTCATAGCCCAAAGCCCTCTTCATCTTACTCTAGGTCCTCGGGACACTCTGGGAAAAGGCAGAAGTAGTCCAAGCGGACTTAATCTTCACCTCGACTGGCGTCAGTCGTTGAGAGAGGTAAGGAGCACCGATGCTCTAGGCATGGTTCCGCTGGGCTGGAGCCGACTTTGCGCCTCCCATCCTTTCCGGGATCTTGAGCTACTCAGGCTCAAATTAGAGTTCTACAAGGCCATGTGCCACTTATTTGAGCAGAACGACCCCAATGGTGAGGCCTCTGGCCTGGCGGGATCGGAAGGGGCAGTCTGCTTCGGCCACGGTGCCGGTGGGGCCTCCGGGATCAGATCACGGATCCGGGTCGACACCTGTCGTGCCATTGCAACCTTCCCTGGTGCCGGACCCAAAGTTTGTACCTGTGGCGCCGCTGGTAGCTCCAGCCCATCCTCATCCCCAATGACATGGAGCTGGAACAAGGTTGTTTGATGCCCATTCTGACGCTGAATGAACCCAGTGGCATGCTCTCTCCGCCAATGGTGGCTATGGGGGAGGGGGCATCCTATGCCATGGTGGTAAGGAGGGCAGCTGAGGTCCTTGGACTGGAGCTGCCCTCAGTGCAGGTCAGGACTAATCTCACTGAGGTGGTTCGACCGGGGGCTTCTCCAGTCGAACCCCTTTTGCCCTTCAACAAAGCACTTATGGATTTCCTTCTAGGCATGTGGTCCAAGCCTAGCACAGGGGCTCCTGGGAATAGGATGTTTGCACGCAGCCATAGCTCGACTCCAAGCGACCCCAAGTTCCTCAAACAACCCCCCTCCCCAGAAAGCTTTGTGGTGCATGCCTCAATGTCCCAAGGCGAGTTCCTTTCTGCTCCTCCGGATATGGAATCCAAGAGGTTGGATGCATTTGGAAAGATGTTTTCTTCCTACAGCCTGGCATTGCGGTTGGTGCATACCGTATGCTTATTAGGCCGTTTCTCCCATTCCCTTTGGGAGACTGTTGCGCAAGTGCTGTCACAGGTCCCGGAGGAGGACCAGGCTGAGATGGGAGAGAGGCCAGAAGTTGTCGGCCACACTCATCTTGGCAGCCGCAGACTCCAAGCACTCCTCGGCTGATTCTGCAGGACCACACTACTCCAGTTGGTGGGAGAAATCATCATCATCTCCCCCCCCCACATGCGACCCATAACATCGGACAAGTGGGTTTTGCAGATCATCCAGGTGGGCTATTCTGTCTTTCCTTTATTTTTCTCCTCTCATTCTGCCAAAACAGGAACGGCTGATGGAGGATCATTTAAAATTGCTCCAAGAAGATGAAGCTTTCTTGGCCAAGGGATCTATAGAAAGGGTACCAGTTTCAGAAGTAGGCAGCGGCTGTTATTACCACTACTTTCTACTTCCAAAGAAGAACAAGGGGCTAAAGCCCATTTTAGATCTTTGAACTGTCAATCTCTTCCTCAAAAAGGAGAAATTTAGAATGCTCCTCTGGCTCACGTCTTGTCTGCCCTAAACCAAGAAGACTGGATGGTAGCGTTGGACCTACAGGATGCGTATTTTCACATCCCTATCATGCGGGCCACAGTTGTTACTTGCGGTTCAAGGTAGGCATCAAGCACTTTGTTTACCGTGCTCCCCTTCAGCCTTACCAGTGCCCCCGGGTATTCACCAAGGTGATGGCGGTGGTCGCAGCTCATCTGCGCAGGTTAGGGGTGTTAGTCTTCCCCTACCGCTACAAACGGCTGTTGAAGGCATTCTCGCCCCAGGCAGTCGTCTCCCACCTTCAGACTACAGAGAACCTCCTGCATTTTCTGGGGTTCTCTATAAACGTGCCAAAGTCACACCTGACATTAGAGCAGCTCTGGACACAGTGCAGTTTTGGGTCTATATTCCCGAGCAGCAAGTCCAGGATCTTCAGGGTATGATTCCGATGTTTAAGCCTCTATCCTGGATTCTGGTGAAACAGACTCTGAGGCTGTTGGGCCTCATGGCCTCCTGCATCCTGTTAATGAAGCATGTCTGGTGACGTATGTGGGTTCTGCAGTGGGACCTGAACTTACAATGGAAAGCGCATCTGGGAAATCTCACCAACATGGTCCAGATCTCGGAAGGAACTACGAGAGGTCTGCAGTGGTGAATGATGAACCACGATTGGATCAATGGCTGACAGCTCTCCCTTCTCCAACCAGATCTCAGTCGTGACAGATGTGTCACTTGTGGGATGGGGAAGCCATCTGGGAGAGATGGAGTTCAGGGGACACTGGTCTCCAGCGGAGGCTGGGCTCCACATAAATTTATTGGTGCTTCGGGCGATTCGGTTGTCATTTAAAGGCATTTCTTCCCTCTCTCAAGAGGAAGCCGGTGCAGATCTTCATGGACCGCACCACCACCATGTGGTACTGCAACAAGCAAGGCAAGTTAAGGTCATGGATCCTTTGTCGACAGGCTCTGTGTTACTGGACATGGCTGGAAGAGCAGGGTGTAACCCCGGTGGTTCAACACCTGGCAGATTCTCTGAACGCCAGGGCGGAAGCAACTCATCTGTCGATGCCTAGCGGATCACGAATGGCGCCTCCAGTCGGATGTGGCGCAAGGTCTCTTTCAGCAGTGGGGAGAACCTTGGTTAGATTTGTTAATCTCTGTTGAGAATGTGCATTGTCAGTAGTATTGCACGCTGGAGTTTCCAAGGCGGCTATCGCTCGGCTACGCTTTTCGTCGTGAGTGGAGCTCAGGCCTGCTGTATCCCTTCCCGCCCATACCACTCCTGCCCAGGGTTCTGAAGCCGATCAGGAACGACCGGGCCCAAGTCATCCTTGTGGCTCCGGATTGGGCGAGGAGTGTCTGCTATCCAGAGCTTCTGAGAATGAGTGTCGATCCTCCGATCAGCTGCCCCTTCGGAAGGATCTTCTGTCGCAGCAACAGGGGGCGGTTCTCCAACCCAACCTGTCTTCTCTGCGCCTCCATTTGTGGAGATTGAGCAGTGGCATTTGACAGCTTTTAACCTTTATCCCAAAGTCTGTAATGTTGTTCTGGCAGCCAGGCGGCCCTCCACTAAGACTGTATATGCCTGCCGTTGACAGAAATTTGTATTGTACTACTCTAAGGTATATTGACCCTCTATCTGCTTCTCTTTCTATTGTCCTCTTGTTAATTCTGACCCTTGCCCAGCAGGTGTTTGCTTTGGCCACTGTTAAGGGTTACCTTTCTGCTCTGTCTACTCTTTTTGCGGCTGCTAGACCAACCTTTTCTCTTCAAATCTCCCATTGTGCATAGATTTCTTAATGACTGGTTCACCTGTTTCCACTTATGCTATTTTCAGGAGTGGAGTGACCCTAGCTTCCTTCAAATTTGACGGGAGATAGCCCACTTCCAATGACTCACTTAATAGGCTCAGCAGCTGACTTTGAATGCCGGGCAAGGCCATCTGGAAGATTCTCGGGGGGCATGGATCCGTACTAGATCCTGATTTTATTTGGCAGGCAATGACCGCCAGGCTCTCTTCATCTAGGCCTGGGATAC
Organism: Lissotriton vulgaris; assembly: GCF_964263255.1. NCBI lineage: Eukaryota > Metazoa > Chordata > Amphibia > Caudata > Salamandridae > Lissotriton > Lissotriton vulgaris. Next base: position 240,684 of record NW_028255800.1, on the reverse strand, counting down.
TGTTCAGTAACCCTGTCGGCTCCTGACAAGCAGGGCCAGATGGTAATAGAGGATCCACTGGGGTCTCCCTAATATCCCTAATGATTTCTTGCACTTTCTCGAGAAAGAACTTCTGAAAGGTATCGCAGTCCGGTTGGTCAGTAGCAGGAATTTTCCCCTCTAGCTGCGTTAGCTCCCTGAGGATTGCAAACGTCTCCCTTAGTTTGTTCGCAGCCCCTTTGATTCTATCCTCATAAAAGATTGCCTTCCTCGCCAGGATGTCCGCCTTATATTTTGACAGAAGTATTTTATAGGCTTCTGACTCAGCTGGACTATAGCTGAGTCTCCACCTTCTCTCCGCCTTGCGAAGAGCTTTCTTCTTTTACCTAAGCGAGGTGTCAAACCATGATGCTCCCTTTCCTTTGGCTCTGGTCTTCTCCAACCGCTCAGGGGCTAACCTGTCCAGAGCAACGCGGATCCAAAGCCATGAAGGCTGTGGTGTCAGAGTCCAAGCCTCTCCCGCTCATCTCAGGCGGTGAAATGGACAGAAGCGTAGAGATTAAAGGGTCTGCCTCCTTCCTCCATGGTCGAACCTTTCTCCGATGTGGATTAAACGTTACAGGTGAGAGGTCCCCTGGGACCCAGCACTTGATCAAGGAATGGTCTGACCATAAACAAGGACTATTCTCGTTTATTTCTGTCTGGGATATGGAGGACCAGATTAAGTCCAGCGTATGGCCCTTCACATGCTTGGGTCCCACTACTAGTAGATTAAGCGAGGAGAGGTTTTTGTCAAACTCCGCCTCTATGGGGTCTCTGGGTAACTTATCCCAGTGATAATTAAAGTCCCCTACCACCATGAGGGATTTATATCTGGAGCCCAGATCCGCTAATAACTCCAGGAAAGCTTCATTAAAGTCGGGCGAGCTCTGTGCTGGGCGATACACTACCATCAGCAAAATACAGGAGGATTTTAATGAAATTTTTATCCCCAAAAGTTCTGCGCTATCGCAATTTTCAGCTCCGAACTGTGTCACCCTGAGGTTTTTTAAAAAAGAAATCAACCCCCCCCCCCTCTACTCTCATTAGGGCGATTATACCACAGAGCCTCATATTCAGGTAGTAGTGACGCCAATATGTCAGGTGTCGAGGATGCCCCTAGCCAGGTCTCCGTGAGGGCAAGAATGTCAATCTCGCTGTCCACCAGGAGGGGGACAGGCCACCTGTCCGCAGGGACAGGCATTTTGCTTGCTTGGTCCTGCAGGACTTCCTACGTTAGCAAATTGGTTCGCAGCCCACCGCCGGGAATGTATGGCTTAGGTATCTAATTCAAAGGTAAGGAATCTGCAGCTAGAAATTTGTCAGATGAACAAGTTACTTACCTTCAGTAACGCATTATCTGGTAGAGACGGTCTAGCTGCAGATTCCTTACAGCCTCACCCGTGCGACCCCCCTTTGCGGACTAATGCTCTAGGGCTAGGGTTATTTTCCCTTTTAAGGCCCTCATTTTGCACATGACTACGTCAGTTACTTCTCCGCTCTGCGCTTCTGACGTTGAAAAAAACAAAATACTAACGTCTGCACACCTGGCTGGCGCCAAATAGGCACTGCGATGTCCTAACCGACGCTGCAGTCACGGACAATGCCACGAGGAGCCGACGCTGTGTGCAAGAGGTATTGCTCAGCAAAAGTTTCCATATCCAGCTTGACGCCCGGGAATTCAAAGGTAATGATTTTGCAGCTCGATAGTCTAAACCAGATAATCAGTTACCGAAGGTAATTAACTTGTTCTGCTAGCCCACATCAAAACCGTAATTACCACCATATCTACCTCAGTGCGAGTATGCAAGGGTCTGTGGACCCGGTCATATTAACATATGTAGATGAGGCAGGCAAATTGAGCAACCTTCTCACAAAAGTGTGAAAGTGTGCAAGAGATACATATTCCGAAAACGTGGTGAAAATGCCTGTAAATCAATAGGCATTCAGAGTTTACAAGTCATTAATGATAATTGCAGGTATGTGAACTATAGATATAAGTTGAGTGGAATAAAGTACCATGATCAATGTGATAGACACTCTGCCAGGAAAGCAGTGCAATATCCTAGGAACCAAAAATGTAAAATTTACAAGGTCTTCCAGAGATTTTGGGGAGTCTTCTCACTCTGACATAAGTTTGCAGATCTGTCCTGATCATAAAACTGTTTTCAGAATGTATTTTGAGTTTGGGAGTATGATGCGGGTATCCAGTCTAGACAGTTTGAGCTTGTATAACCTCAAATCAACGAGAGATTGAAGCACTAGGATACATTACTATGTAACACCCTTGATGTGAGATTTCTTGGATCCTGTTCAGTTGCTCTAAATGGATATCCTCAATCAGTTAATAGTAACCTCAGTGTTGATGCTTGTAATAAACTCTAGCCCTTGAATTCTAAAGAGGATGGAATATTATCCGGTATATACTTTCCGTTAGTCATTGTTTATGTCGTATAAAAAATGGCCAAAGGTTTGGTTAAAAAATAAAACTAGTTGTTATTGATCTTGCGCGTATAATTTGCAGAGTGGGACAGTTTTGTTAACCGTTTCTCTGGTGAGGGCATTGTCAAGGGTATTCAATGTGCTTATTTATATTAGAGATAGTGGTAAGGTTAGCTCTATTAAAAATGTTGACCTTTTATTATTTTTATACTTTTTTCAGGGACCTATCCTTTGGTTTGACCTCATGGTTTAATTGCAAATAAAGATGAGTATAAGCAGTGATGAGGTCAATTTTCTGGTGTACCGATACTTACAGGAGTCAGGTGAGTAGTTTGAAAATACATTTGAAGTCCTTCGAACAGTGTTTGCTAGTCTGCCACACTGTCTCCGACTCGTTAATTGATTGTGTGCATATTTGTTTACATATTCTGATCTAATCACTGCTGTTGGAACAAAAAATACTCGGCAAACATGGTAAACGCTTAAGACACTAATTTGTATATATTTTTTCTATAAAGCAAACTGCCTTTGGGCACATTGGTACCTAATTAATACGGATGTCATAGATTATATATATAATTTTGCCCAACCTTGAAAATAGTCTCTAGCTTCCTTAATCAGAGATTTACTTATAGGTTGTCTGTGCCACACACTTGGCTGAACGCTAGAGATCGATTACAAAGTATTTATTATTGCTTGGTAGAGCCTTGTGTGTGAACAGGTCCTCATCCTTTAGGCTGAACTCGTTTTTTTCCCCAAACGTTTTAACATTGCAAGATTTCACACCAAATGTATCATCAAAATGATGCTCCATTTGTAATATTAACCAATGTTATTGGTATGGTCCTGTTATCAGCAGATACAATATTTTAAGTTATTTGAATTATTTATAATGGATCTTTCTAAATCCATACACAGCTTCTAAAAAAAAAAAAGTGATATTCTCTATAAAGGGACTCTGAAACACCAAATGGCTGAAATATGATCAAGGTTATGGACATGACTGCAATGCGGCACCATTTGGCTATGTTATATTTCTTTTCCACTATCAACATCACTTTTGACCCCTTCTTATTGGGTCGTATTGTCACATCCTGCCCCGATTCTTTTGCACCTTTCCTGTGACATTAGTATTTGGCAGGGATGATCTGCTGCTCCCAGTTTGAGGCTGGCTGCACTTGTTCTGATTGTTGAGATTATTCATGATGAAACAAAACCCTGAAGGCTCTGGGAATCTTAATTAGTGAAAAATTGAATATTGTAGAAAAGATTTGAATAAATAGTTTTGTGCGGAGAGCTTTGTTTTTGTTTACCTGTACGTTGGCAAAGTGCATAAGTCTGCAGCACACCGTATTCACCTCTGAACCATGCTTTGTTTTGCACTTGGAGACGAGCATTGGCAATTCCAATAGGTATGTATTTAAGAAATGTTGTGATGATGTGAAGCACAACCAGTAAATAGCATGTGAATGTCTATGTATGAGTGTGGATCAAATAATTGTCGAATAATATTGGTGTAGGTTAAAAGGTTAAGGGACAGTTGCACTGTCAGACAAGAAACATCCATGTAGGTAGGTTAATGCCTGCACTGCTCTCATCTGTTCTGCTGCTGGAGTAAAACACTATAAATTAACTAGTAATCTGACCCTTTTCTAGCATTACAATGTCGCGTGTGCCCCTGAAAGTTCAAGCTTAGGCAGCTGCATAAATACAAAAATGATCACCACTGTGTGAAGGGCAAACACTTTTTTGTGGACGCAACTAACTTCTGTTTCAGTCAAAACCTGTAATGCTGGCTCCCAGCTCGTAGGCGGAGCCAATGCCCCTTAATTGTCAAGCCACAGCTTCGCTGTCAAGCCAGACCATACAAATGCCATTTAGGCCATACCCATCCTTCTTTCACTAAATGTGTGAGACTTGACTACCAGACATGCCATCAAACCCAACGTACAGCTTCACATTATAAGTCTATGACGAACCACTGCATATAAGACAGATTGTAAATGTTACTACTGTGCTTCTACCAACATAATTCTTATGGCTTTTCCCTTCTCCATAGGGTTTTCTCATTCAGCATTCACTTTTGGCATAGAGAGCCACATCAGCCAGTCCAATATAAATGGTGCCCTGGTGCCACCTGCTGCTTTGATTTCCATTATTCAGAAAGGACTGCAGTATGTGGAAGCAGAAGTCAGTATTAATGAGGTAAGCCAGTTGTCTCCAAATGTAACACTAATCAATCAATCAGGGCTTTGAAAGCACAACACTCACCTGTGATGGTCTCAAGGTGCCTAGGTGGGGGGGTGGCAGCTCTGGGTCAGCCGAAAAGCTTGGTCTTGAGGCTCTTCCTGAAGGTGTGCAGAGTAGGGGAGCATCTGATGTTGACTGGGAGCTCGTTCCAGGCCTTGAATGCGACGTAGGAGAAGGCTCTTCATTGTGCTCTGTTTCTGAGGATACTCAGGGTTTCTGCTAGGGCAAGGTTGGCGGAGCTGAGGTTTCTTTTGGGTACTTGGAAAGGGACTTTTTCGTTTAGGTATTTGGGTCCGATGTTGTGGAGGGATTTGCAGGCGAGGGTGAGTAGCTCGAAGGATACTCTCTTCACCACGGGGAGCCAGTGGAGGTCTCGCAGGTGTGAGGTCATGTCCTCATGTTGTGGGGTGCCGAGGACGAGTCTGGCCGTGGTGTTCTGGATGGTCTGGAGTTTGTGTAGCAGGGATTTGTTGATTCCAGCGTAGAGGCGTTTCCGTTAGGCACAGTCTTTCTGGCTTCAGAGGGATTCCACTTTAAAGTCTTGCAGAGGATGCAGAGGGATTTGAAGCAGGTGGAGGTGACAGCGATGATCGGGCAATCATGGTGAGGGAGGAGTCTAGAATAATGCAGAGGTCCCGGGCGTGGTCTGTCTGGGTTGGTGGGTTTCTGAGGGCAGAGGGCCACCAGGTGTTGTCCCACGTGGTGGGGGTGTGACCAAGGACGAGGACCTCTGTCTATTCAGAGTTGAGCTCTAGGCAGCTGCTGCTCATCCAGGCTGCAACGTCTTTCATTTCTTCCTGTTAGCTGAGTCCGGTGTCTTTGGGGTTCTTCGTGATGGAGAGGATGAGCTGGGTGTTGTTAGCGTAGGATACTATGCTGAGTCCATGCTGTCTGGCGATGGCGACGAGGGGGCCATGTAGATATTAAAGAGCGTGGGGCAAAGCGATGATTCTTGGGGTACTCCGCAATTGATCTCTGTGGGTTCGGAGAGGAAGGGCTGGAGTCTGATCCTTTGGGTTCTACCGGCGAGAAAGGAGTGAATCAACTTGAGGGTGTTACCTGTATGCCGACGTCGTGAATTCTGGCTGCAAGAGTGTGGTGGGAGACTTCAAAGACTGTGGAGAGTTCTAGCAGGATGAGGGCCGCTGTGTGTCCTGGTCAAAGAGCATGCAGATGTCGGTGGCGGCAAGGAGGGTGGTCTCTGTGCTGTGGTTACTGCGGAAACCGGACTGGGAAGTGTTGAGGATGGAGTTCTCGTCAATGAAGGTGGTCAGCTGGGCGTTGACTATTTTCTCGATGACTTTGGCTGCGAAGGGAAGGAGAGAGATGAAACAGTAGTTTTGCAGCGTGAATCTTTCTGGATTTACTATGCTATGAATTATTCAGAGGTCTAGTGGTTGGGTCAGGAATCGTAGTCTTTTATTTTCATAGCGCAGGTGGGCCTCGACGTCCCACCTTTTGGTGTGCTTCCTGTGATGTCGGCACGCTTCCTGCGGAAGCTCCCTCCCTTGGGCCCCATCTTCAGATTCTTTTTTCCGCCGTTGGGTCTGGATCGTCTCCGGGAGGCTCCAGAGTTTTGGAGGAAAGAAGACGCAGAAAAGTCGAATTTTGTACGGAAAAGATTGGAGAAGATGGCGAAGAACACCACCATAGAGCCGGGACGACGACGACGACGAAGGAGAACTTCGACGTCCAATGGAGAATGCGCACAAAGGGGGCCCCATGAACGCAAGAAATTGACAAGACGCCTTTTAAATTCTGCTGTAACTGCCACCACAAATACGCGCAGAAGGACCAGCACCAGGTTTGTAACCTCTGCCTACCGGTCGACCACGAGAGCAGGGAGGACTGCAACACCTGCTCCGCCTTCACACCGAAGACTCTCTGGGTTAGAGAGAGACCGAGAAGAGCCAACTACAACATTCAAGGCAAGGGACAACCTCCGTCGCTTCGGGACCTGGGGCTCTCGAGCGTCGAGGACGACGTCGTCGCCGGAGAAGATGACTACTACACTGTCGTAGACACCGATAAGAAGACTTCTAAAGAGGTAGGAGAGTCGACGACCCCTAAAGCCCCGACATAACCTCAAAAGTCTGAGTCAGACTACCAAAAAACAGAGTCTAAGTCCTCGAAAGGAGCACTGGCGCCGAAAATCTTGACGGCCGCAGCTGCATCCAAGGACAAACAGCCCAGCAGATCCTTCGAAAAGGACTCCCAGGCGGCGAAGACCGGCGAAAAGCCAAGGTCGTCTAAGCACGTCCCCGAAAAGGAACGATCTACCTCGAAGGACAAGGACCCGAAAATCGCTTCAGCGTCGACGAATACATCGAAGAGTACGGCCGAACCGTTCGACGCCGAACTGGAGAGAAAGAAGAGACGGCTCGAGGCCGAAATGGATAACGTCCTGCAAAGAAAGAAGGAGTTTGACGAAAAGATTTGTGATTCCGTCGTAGCCAAAAACGGTGATCGTTGAAATAGAAGAGGAGGAGGACTTCGACACCGAAGGGCCGCCGAAAAGTCCAGAGAACCAGGAACATCTAGAGGAAGAAGCCTTCTAGTACGAGGAGGAGGGCGACGATGATCAGCGGACGACCCTCGACTCTGCATCCTCGGGGACACAGGACCTGGAGTGGCAGGACCTCGACACCGAAAGCCTAGAAGAGCCCGTGGACACATACCCTTCGAGGCCTTCGCTGCCAGATGACATTGGGGTCTACAATATGGTCATCAAGAACACGGCAACGGCCTTTGGAGTCAAGCTAGATGAGGAAAAACCAAAGGCAGACTTCCTCTTGGAGAACCTGCTCCCCACAAAAACGAGGAGCCAGTACCTCCCCATGCTTAAAAGTGTCATGGCTCAAGGGAAAGAGGCCTTCCAGGAACCGGCAACATGCAGGTCCGTCACACCTAGAACGGAGAAGAAATATAAACACTCCTCTAAGTATCCTCCCTACATCCGGGGATCAATTACAGCGGACTCCATTATAGCGGCGACTACCAGGAAAAGGGCAAATGTGCCAACATCAGGGCCACTACCCGATCAGGAAAGCAGGAGGATGGACCTAACTGGGAGAAAGATAGAAAGAAATGCAGCGATGCACTGGCACATGGCAAACTCAAACGCCCTGCTGAACAGGCACCAGTTCCAAATTCTGGACGAGATCGGACAGCTGATCAAGCACCTCCCAGATGAGTACCAACAAAGAGCTTCACACCTTGTGGAGGAGGGGAAGAATGTGGCAAATTCATGCCTCAAAACACCCTTGGATGGAGCTGAGCCGTCCAGCAGACTGATGATGTTGGGAATCACGGAGAGAAGGCAGGCCTGGCTCAGGATCTTGGGCTTCAAACCAGAGGTACAGCAAAACATTCTAAAATCCCCGTTCAATGGGAAAACACTGTTTGGGGCGCTGGTGGATGAAAAGCTCACCCAGCTCAAGAAAGAAAACGAAACTGCAAGGTCCATGGGGGCCTTACAATTCAGGGGGATGAGAAGGGATACCCTTACACGGAGACCGAACGGAAGAGGGGGAAACAAGCCAGGAACGTAACACCAAACATTCCATTAGTCCCACCAGGGCGACAGCCAAACACAACAGGGACAGCAAAAACAAACCTGGCACTACCAGCCAAGTGGCCAGTCCTTTCGTGGGAGGGCGAATGTACGCGGCCAAAATAAAAGAGGAGGCCAACAACCCACCTCGAAGTGACTCCGTCACGTAATACGTGCCCATCCACGCAACACCTCCCAGGGTGGAGCACAACAAGACCAACAGAAGGTTACACGGACCAAACATCAACGAACATGTAAACCCAGTAAGAGGCAGGCTAAGTAATTTCTTCCGGGAGTGGAATAAGATGACCACAGACAAATGGATACTCAACATCATACAGTTCGGATACTGCATAGAACTGGAAAAGACACCACCAAACAAGAAACAAAAAAGGAAGGTGCAGTCGGGAAAGGAGCTAGAGCTACTTCAAAAGGAAGAGAAGGAACTCCTCCAAAAGGAGGCCATCTAACGAGTACCGTACAGAGAAAGGAACAAGGGAGTGTACTCAACCTACTTCCTGGTACCAAAGGTGGACGAAACACTGAGATCCATCCTGGACCTAAGGTTCCTAAACAAGTACATAAAAACACAAACGTTCAAGATGATGTCCCTACAAGAGGTCATTCCCCAGATAAAGGACGGGGACTTCATGGCCACCATAGACCTTAAAGATGCCTACCTGCACAACCCAATGAACAGGCAGCACAAACATCTACTAAGATTTACCATCAACAAAGAACACTACCAGTTCACAGCCCTAGCCTTCGGACTAAAATCCACGCCAAGGTTCTTCACCAAGTGCCTCGCAGCAGTGGCAGCGCACCTAAGGAGCGGAGGGATCCACGTATACCCTTACCTGGACGACTGGCTAATAAAGGCAAGTTCACACAGAACACGCACAACGCGTGACAAGTACACTGATGGACCTGGGATTCTCCATTCCCTGGGGGAAATCCTCAATGAAACCAGAACAAGTGAAGATCTTCCTAGGAGCACAGATCAACACCATACAGAGCAGGGTGTTCCCCAGCGACAAGAGAACACTGGCCTTGCTGAAGGAGACGCGCCTCTACCAGAAGGGGCGAGCTCTGACAGTGAGGACAGCGAGTAAGATCATGGGCATGATGGCCTCCTACATACATCTGGTCCCAAATGTACAGCTCCACATGAGACCATTCCAGGAATGGTTGCAAGAAAAATGGTCACAAGCTGCAGGAAGTTAAGAAGATCTAGTGGTTGTAACGCACGCAGTGACGGAGGAGATATCATGGTGGAACAAGGAGAACATAACAGAGGGGAAGCCTTTAACACTACCAACCCAAACGGTGACCATCACCACAGTCGCATCCCAGAAGGGATGGGGAGCACACATGAGCAAGCTCAGGGTGAGGGGTCTGTGGACTCCAGCGGATGCGGTCAAAAACATGAACTACCTGGAACTAAAGACCGTGTTCCTCGCCCTGAAGACCTTCCAGAAAAGACTGTACAACGAGAGAGTGTTGATCCGGACAAACAACATAACAACGATGTTCTACATCAACAAGCAGGGAGGAACACAGCTCCGCTATCGAACCTAGCACAGGAGATATGGAGATGGGCCTTCCCACTCAAAATAGACCTGCTAGCCATACACCTACCAGGGAAGAATAATGTGGAAGTAGACTGGCTCAGCAGACAGACAGACCGGCATTCCACGAGGGGGAGCTCAATACACAGGAAACACAAAGCCTATTCAGAAGTTGGGGAACACCGACAATAGACCTATTTGCAACACACCAGAATGCAAAATCCCAAAACTTCGCACCCAGTCAACCAGGGGAAGGATCCCTGGGGAATGCCCTAAGGATAAGCTGGTCGAAAACATTTGCATACTCTTTTCCCCCCCGATACCACTGATACCCAGGTTACTCAACAAGTGCAGAACCAGCAACATGACACATACTGGTGGCACCACAGTGGGCCAGGCAGACCTGGTACTCACAGATAATGGAAATGGCACAGGGTGCATGCACCCCACAAGTTCGGAAAGAGGAAAGACTTACTCTCCATGCAAAACGGACAGGTAATACACCCAGAGCCAGTGAGCCTCAGCCTAGCAGCGTGGCTCCTGAAGACATAGTTTGCACACCTAATGTTACCTGAGAGCACACTGCGGGTGCTACGAGAAGCAAGGAGACCTAGCACACGAAGGTGCTATGTGGCAAAATGGAAGAGGTTCACACAATGGTGTGCATCAAGAAGAAGCTACATAAGAAGATGACAAGGGAATCAACAGTGCTGCTGAAAGCAAAACTAAGTTCATCCTCGCTAAGAGTACACCTAGCAGCGATAGTAGCCTACACAAGAGGAGAAACTGGGAAGAGCTTATTTACATCACAGATAGTAAAGAGATTCCTGGAAGGGGCAAAGAGGATCTCACTACCAAAGAGGATGCCGCTACCGGCATGGAACCTTAATTTAGTCCTAACAGAGCTCATGAAAGCGCCCTTTGAACCCATTCATAAGGCCTCCCTACAAATGCTGACAATGAAAACAGCATTCCTGGTGGCAATCACCTCGCTGCTCAGGGTGAGCGAGCTACAGGCGCTAACGCTACAAGAACCCTACATCCAAATACACAATGATAGGGTGGTGATGAGAACTGACCCATACTTTATGCCAAAGGTGGTGTCAAGGTTCCACATCAACCAGACAGTACAAATACCAAGCTTCTTTCAGAAACCGACCACAAGCACAGAGATGGCACTGCACACTCTGGACGCTAGAAGAGCAGTAATGCACTACATAGAAAGAACTAAAGAGCACAGGAAAACAAAGCAGTTCTTTGTGTCCTTCGCAGGCTGTTACCTGAGTAGACCAGTAACAAAGGGAACCATCGCACGATGGATCGCGCAAACTATACAATTCTGCCACAAACAGGCAGGCCAAGAACTAGCAGAAGGGGCACGAGCCCACTCTACCAGGAAAAAGGGAGCAACAATAGCCTTCCTGGCTAACACACCCATTCAAGACATATGCCTGGCGGCAACATGGGCTTCAGTGAACACGTTTACTAAGCACTACTGTGTGGATATACAAATGAACAAGGAAGCACAAGGAGACAGAGGTGCTTCAACATATTTTCAACAACCAACGGTCATCTTCCACCCAGCCGTCACAAACATAACAAACTGCTACAAAGTTGTTCAGGTCCGGCAGGTCTGCCTAGGGTTTCTTGAGGAGAGGCTTAACCTCTGCCCGCAAGGTCACGTTGATGGTGTGGCGTAGCTCGGGTGGCGACTCTGTGAAAGATGTGCAGCGGGCAGGGGTCCGTGGGGGCTCCAGAGTCGGTGCTCTTCATGGTCGTGGTGGTATCTTCGGTGGTGACTGGTGTCCAGGTGGTGATGGTGGGCTGGCTGTCATCACTGGAGGAAAGGATGGTCTCTTGAGTCTTTTTGCTGAAGTTCCTTCGAATTGCTGGTGTTGGTGAGGATTTTGTTCTGGATGAAGGTCCTCTTGGTGGATCTTATGAGTTGGTGATATTCTGTTACACGTTCTTGTAGGTGGGTAGGTGGTCTAGACTTGGTGGTTTTGCTGTTTCTCCATTGTTTTTCTAGATGTCTGCAGGAGCTTCTGGCATTTTGAAAGTCGGTGGTGATTTAGGCGGCTTTCAGGGGGCGTTGTCTGTCAGGCTGGCGGAAGGGTGCGCAGTCGTCTGTGCAGCTGGTGATCCAGCGGTGTAGTTCCTTGACTGCAGAGTTGGCATCAGTCCTGGCCAAGGGGGGTCGGGGATGAGGGTGGAGTTGAGGTGCTAGTCTGTGACCTTGCTCCAGTTCCTTCGTGCAGGCAAGCTTGTGTGCGGTGGTGGTGTTAAAAGAGAAGTGTACGCAGTGGTGGTCTGTCCAGAGGAGCTGCGAGGTGTGGCTGAAGCGGGTGTTGGTCCCGCCTGCGAAGATGGGGTCTAGCATGTGTCCGGCCTTGTAGGTGGGGGTGGTGACAAGCTGCTTCAGTCCAAGGTTGGCGAGGTTGTCCAGGCGGGCGGTGGAGTCGGGGTTGATGAGGTTGTCGAGGTGGAAGCTCAGGTCTACAATGAGTATGTGGTCCGTGGAGGCGATGGCATGGGGTGCGATGAGGTCCACATTGGTGAAAGACTCACGAAGCCGGGGGAGGGGGTGCATGTCTGTAGGCAAGAGTTTCGCGAAGCGGGATTCTGGGGCTGATCTGGAAGTGGAGGTGTTCGGTGTTTGAGAGGGAATCACTGGAGAGTCGGAGTGAGCTCTTGTGTGCGATGGTGAGTCCTCCTCCCGGGCGGTGGGGGCGGTCCTCCCTCTGAATCTTGTATCTGTCAGGAATGGCAATGTCAGGGGCGGAAGAGGCATTGGTCTATTTTTTCGTGAAGAAGGCGATGTCTACAAGAGGGTGTCGAGGAGGTCCCAGATCTCTACGGCATGTCTGTGCAGTGAGCGCACGTTGAGGAGTATGCACTTCATGGCATCGGTGGCGCGGGCTTTCGGCGTGGGAGGGGTGGTCGTGGGGGGCTGTGGATGATGGAGAACTGGCCGTGGGTGGTGGTCGGCGTAGACAGCTGGCAGTTCCTTGCGGAGTTGAGTTCGAGGAGGGCAGCGGAGTCGTAGCGGTGGGAGAACGGAGATCTAGGGTCCCTGCTGCTGGGCAGACTGGCTTGCCTGTGGTGCGCCAGCTGCGCACTTCCACCATTAAATAGAGAAGGGGGAGAGAAGCGCAGCAGTGAGGCAGGAGCGGGAAACAAGCAGGGGGTTGGGCTGCAGCGGCACTGAGGCAACGGGTAGAAAAACATGCAACAATAGGAAATACGCCAAACAGAGGATTACGGAGGCACAAACAAAATCTCAACAGGAAAAAGACAGAAAAACGGGCCCAATAACAGTACAGAGAAAACGTGCACAATAACAATATAGACCACGGCGGGACCAGCACAAGAGCAAGCCTCTCCCATTGGACCACCAGGCCTCGAACACCTACCAGCTGAGGTGGACGGGGTACAGCAGCAATACAGCAGAGCTGCTGGGGAAGAGAGAAGGTCCCTAACCAGGAGGTCAGAGGTCTTGCTCCTAATCTATTGGGCAAACTGGTATCTCTCTGGACTGGTCAGCACACACACACTGGTGCAAACTGAAAGGAATGCTTTATTTGCATTGTAATACGTTTTAATAATGAGACTTAAAATGCAGTATATATGCACAAGGTTGATACTACAATGTGCGTATTTTCATTATCATCTGTGTGTGTTCGTATGATTGAAACCTGTCGGACATTCAAGTAAGAGTGTACATTTATTAATTAAATAAATGTAGAAATACTACTAGTTTCAGCTTCTATTTTTTCACAAACCTCAAAAATAAATGAGGATAAATACAGATGGAAATGTATTTTTTTTTTTATTTACCATAAACAGGAAGCCCTAATCATGACATATTACATTGTTACTATCATCTTAAGTGCTGAGGCTTCTTCATCTTTTCCCAGCACTGGGCTCTATCTTGGTGTTTGGGGAAATTCCTTCTTAAGTCTTAATTACCTTTTCCACAATAGGTAGGCGGGCCAAATTTGAGTCTTTTTCTCTCACACATTTGGGATTGCAAAGTGCCATTTGTTTGCGGTTTTCAGCCTTTGGGGCAACGGAAATGTGTAGAACTTTGAATTTCTGCAAAAGAAAATGAAAAAAGTGTTGTGCAAGAAAGGGCTATTTCCAAAAATTGCATCAACAAAATGTTCTTAGCTAAAATTGCTCTCCCCATCTCCCAGAAAGATGCTGAGTAGAAATATTTACCTTCAACCATGTTGAAGAGGGCATAAAACTTGAATCTCACACAGTTCTAAATCTTACACTTTTGCCTCACTGGCTCACTCCAGCCAACAACTCCCCAGTTTAGAACTGAAGCTTTCTTCCCTTTTCCGTATTCACACATCTGCCATGTTAGTCTGGTAAACAAAAGAGAACACTAGCCAAATCATTCTATAGAAAGACCAGACGCAACACTGGTCGTGCCAAATGAGGGCCAAAAGAAGTCCAATTCATTAGTTTAAAAAGGATTTTAAAGAAGCCTTATGTTTTATGTAGATTTATTCTAGTGAGCAGTACTAAGGAGGTTAATATAACGTCCAGAATGGAGCTATGGCATGCACCTGTCATGGATTGGTGTGTCTACTACTTTGACCTTAGAATTTCCTTCATTCAAGACCTTTTAACCCCTTCACTGCGGCGGCTATTCCGCCGCAGTGCTAAGGGGGGGGGGGGGGGCGCGCGGCGGGCGCATGCTGGTGACGGAACCGCTCCGTCACCAGCCGCGGTTGCGCTGTGCTCATGACGGAGCGGTTCCGTCACGGCCCTGCCCGCTTAATAGAACGTTCAGCGCAAGTGCGGAATCCGCGCAGCGCAGGCGTTCCGAGCGGGCCGTGACGGAACCGCTCCGTCATCAGCACAGCGTGACCGCGGCTGATGACGGAGTGGTTCCGTCACCAGCAGGGGAGGGGTTAAATCCAAATTATTAGGTTTTATTTTCGTGTATCTTGTGTCTGTGATCAACCCTTCCTGTCGCTAATTAGTTTTTTGTTAAAAAATGCACTCCTCACTGTTTTCTTTACATACTTCCCAAGGCAGAATCATCCTTCCCTATTCATGTATAACCAGAATAATCATTCATTACATCAGCTAAGCAGTAGAGCTGTGAGCCCTCCATAATCATCCAAGAGCCAGAGCCACGATAGTCTGCTAGATTGTTCATCCTGACTTCGGACAGTGACCTTTCTGATCCATCGCCACACTTTAACACCTTGGCTGCTAATGGTTTTCCCCTCGTGTGCTAACATTTTATGAATTACTCTATTCATGACGAGCTCAGCTCGTCATCAGCACAGCTCAACTGTGCCTCATGACGAGCTGAGCTCGTCATGAGCATCGAAGGGGTTAAGACTCGTATTGATTTAGGCCACCCTCTGGGACCCACAGGTTGTTCTGCTTAGACTGCTACCTGCTTCTTGTCCTGATGAAGACCGCAGTTGATTCACCTTGAAGGGATTGAAACGTCAACCTTGTGGGGGTCTATCCACATCTTTAATTGTTAAACTAATTTATTGAATCAAATGCCCAGATCATTTGTTTTATGATGAATCGGATGTCTATTCAGTGAAGACCCCATATGTATATATTGTAATTACATTATCTGTTTTGTTGTTTTTGTGTATGGCTCACTTCACACTTCGCTGCAGTTGGAGCACCTGTTTTGGATTAATGTGGATATATAGTACATTGTCTTATCTTACCTATGCATCACTCAGTAAAGTGTTTCCATTTTTTACATTCATGTGGACTAGTTGTTTTCTCATGCTTTCCCACGGACAAAAACTGTTAAATGTTTCCCAGAAGAAGATGATATATTGAACGTCATTGATTACTCTTTATTCTTGATCATACAAGGTCCCCCAATATACGATATGATTCCAGAATCATTGAAGAGAATCATTAATCCCCTTTCCTAATAGAATTTGTAGTGCTCTGTGAAGCATCCTTGTAACCCTCGCCCTATCACACTGCCCGTATTAGATTCCTCTGAGTCTTTCGACTCCCAACACTTTGTTTTCTCACGTTACCGATTTGTTATTGGCCATATCATTCCTTCAATCTAGAAAGCTTTACCGTGATTCAGCCCATGGGGGTGGGGGGCTGCATTTTCTTGCAGTGAAGTGCTGTTTATAAAGCATGCAACTACTTAAGGTACTGGGTTTTCTAGAACTATTCAACTGGCAGAACAAACTAAGACAGAGAGAGCAAATGCTTTTCAATCCTTCGAGAAAGGCAGGAGAGCAGAGGAGGAACGAAGCAGAAGATGAGTACAATTCCAAACTTCAGCTGTAGCAAACGCAAAGGATCCACCTCTTACTGATGCTATGGATCGTAGGTACCATTGATAAGTAAATAGACTTAGAATGTAACGTTTTTTAAGTTGAGTAACTAGTAAATAGTTTGTGATGTATCTGGGATTACCCGAGTGAACAGCCTGATAACAGAGGCAAAGTGCTTTGAAGAAACATGAGTTCCTTAAGGAAAGCCCGTGTAAAGCCTGTGTGTAGAAAAACATGAACGTTTACTAAGGCCAGGGAGACTGCAGAGTTCTGAATTCTGTGCAGCTGAAACAGGAGGCTGAGGAAGACCTACTTACAAAGAGTAGCTTTAGTCCAGTCAGTTTACTTAGCTTACAACTGTTTCTCAACATGCACACCCGCGCCAACCTAAATGGCTCATCAGATCTGCTATAAAATCTCCAAAAAAACTCCCATCCCACATTTATCCACTTGCATAATGCCAAATGAAAACCCAAAAAGGACAAGACGAGGTGCTTTCCGAAAATGACACTTTACGTTTCCATACTGTACACACACATTCTAAACCAACTGTTTACTTGTCCAGTCCATCCTGGAATACAGAACAAGTAATAAAAGGCATAGAGGGATAGAAGTTGCTGCGTGGCTGAGGACGGAAAGATCTAGTCATAAGAGAACTGGTTTGGTTCTATGTAGCCTTCTACCAATGGAATCCACCCTTAAATCCTGAAAGGCGTTGCTCCTCTAGGTACCGTTTCCCTTCTTGATGAAATCAAAATACTGTGCTGTTTAGTAAACTGTTTCAGATGTACTTCCTTTTCAGTGCTGTTGTTTTTTTCTCTCCTCAAATCAGGATGGCACCTTGTTTGATGGCCGGCCAATAGAGTCTCTATCACTGATAGATGCTGTAATGCCTGATGTAGTGCAAACAAGACAGCAGGCCTACAGAGACAAACTTGCACAGCAACAAGCAGCTGCTGCTGCAGCAGCGGCAGCAGCAAACAACCAGCAGGGTTCCACAAAAATTGGAGAGAATACTGCAAATGGAGAGGAAAACGGAGGTCATACGTTAGCAAGTAAGTTTCGAACCTGAGGAAATTGATTGGTTTTAATGATGGGTTCATTTTTGTTTCAATATTCTGATGTATACTTTTGAACCACATACTCA
The DNA here is from genome assembly GCF_964263255.1 of Lissotriton vulgaris. NCBI lineage: Eukaryota > Metazoa > Chordata > Amphibia > Caudata > Salamandridae > Lissotriton > Lissotriton vulgaris. Next base: position 223,413 of record NW_028255800.1, on the reverse strand, counting down.
TCACATTTTCCTCACTTTTAGAATATCTCTAGGTACCACACTGGATTTGGAGAAGTGTTCATCAGTGCACCTATAGGCCTGTGGGCGGTCACATGTGGCTCTGCTGTACGTCCACACCGCCCCATAGGTGACAACTGGGCAGCATGTAATCGCCACCCCTGCTTGCTGACGTCAGTTATTTTATTTCTGCTTCCACTTTAGCTTCCATGACTTCCAAATTTCTTCCGCACTGTGGTGTTGGAAGATGTCTCCTCTGAACGCAGCAGGATTCAATCATTGCTGTGACTGCAGGATGCAGATTCCAGTCATAAATCCTGTTATGTTTTACGGTGCTTGGGCTCTGGTCACTACTTCGTCATGCGATATATGTTCCCTCGTGCAAATAAAGGTGATCCTGGGGTAGAAACTCTAGCTTCCCAAAATAAAAGATCTGATCAGACTTGTGAGGGCCACTCTCTATCTTCTTTAAGAGGCTGGTTATGTACAAATTCCCGTTCCCACCCAAAGCCATTTAGTTAGCCGAAATTTAAAACACACTAAGCCCTAGAAAGCCGTTAGGTGCTTATCCCCGTCCTGCCACTTAAAATCAGACGAGAAGGCAAAAAGGTACCAATCGAAAGATCAGGCCCTGCAGGCACCCCACAACTAGTCGTTGCCCCCCCCCCCCCCCCCCCCCCCCCTCCACCCCATCAGGCCATAGTCGACTCTGTAACAAATACTCTTTCAAGGTGGCCATACTGCATCTCTTTGTGATGCTTCTGATTGCCACAGGCACTCCTTCAGACTTAACTGAGTCACAGTGGACCCACAGTAGCCTGCAGCGGTCCCACCCCCAGTGCCAGCAGATCCATTGGGATGCTTTCATTTGCCTAGTGCTGGTTAAGACCTCTTCCCCAGTTCAGTGGGTCTGTACTATTCCCTTCTATGCCGATATAAACTCCATCAGCCCCAACTGAAATTCTGGACTTAGAAACAAAACAAAAAGTCATGTTGCAGCCAGGCACCACAAGATTAGAAAATGCAACCAGACTTTACTATTTGGCCTCTGACTCACTCCCAGTATTACAAGAGGCTCGAGGCCTTATTCAAATCAGACTCAAATCAGTTAAAGGTATGCAAAAATGTACCTGAACATTGATGAGGAGGAGAAGGTGGACAACCTACTGCCCATAGATATACTGAATGCCAGATGGCTTGATGCATCTCCTGAGACTGAGCGGGGCACTGAGTGCCGCCTTGGCAGTGTAGTGCGAAGGGCACCATAAGTGCTAGATTTAGTTGCCTACTGTTGAAACTGTGGCTGATTTATTAATGGAAACATTTAAATATGGTCCAATCTCGTTTAAGTCACTAGTGCCATTCAATGAGCTTCTCACAGACACTTTTGTGTCCAATTGGGCTGCGCCTTGCCTGGGGCCTCTGGTTAGTATGCCTGTGACCAGACAACTTGACCGGACCTCAGTGAACATATTTGTTCGAGGCATATGGGCTGCAGATGGTACATTATGAATAGATCGCCATCTGGTGTTGGGCTCGGATGATTGCACTTTGTTTTTCTCTTGGAGAGTCTTTTGTATCTTGGTGACTCCTCCCTTGGTTGGTAGTGCGCATGGGCATCGGCTCCATCCTTAGATTGTTTTTTTCCGCCATCGGGTTCGGATGAGGATCGAGACGCTCCAGATCAACTTCAGAGAAAAGTGATTTATCGGCGCGTATTCCCTTTCCAATTCGACGGTATTGTTATCAAACGCGTTTCATTTCCATTCCGACGCGTTGCAAATTCAAAATCGAAGAAAAAACTTAGACCAGCGTCGACGAACAGGAGACCTTTCTCGACGCAGTCAAGCCCGGAGTCCATGGAAAGGACTCCATTCAAGAAATGTCCAACGTGTGGTGCTAAGTTCCCACACAAGGACCTACACGAGGTGTGCAACCTCTGTCTATCGCCTGAACACGAATCCAGGGACTGCGAAGCCTGCGCAGCATTCTCCTCCAAGCTAACGATTAGAAATCGTCGAGCTCGAAGACACGAGGTTTCAAGAATGCAGTCGGAGGCGATCCCGGAGCTGTTCGGAGACGAGCAAATGGAAGAAGAAGAGGATCAGTCGGGGTCGGAAGGGGACCAGTCGGAGGTTGAAGAACTCAACGAGCAACAAACCGTGAGTGACGACGTCCCCTTACCGAAAAACCGACCCCGTGCGGTAACGACCCCGCCTTCGAGCCCGGTCAAACCGCAGAAAAAAGTTTCCGATGCCCCGCCCTCGGGCCCGGCAACGAAACCGAAACTGAAACCGAAACACTCGGACTCCCACCATGTCGGATCCGAGAAAAGGGCGACATCGACTTCGACACCGAGGCTACATACAAGGGAAAGCTCGGTATCGAAACATTCCATGTCGAAACATAAACATGGTTCGTCGTCCAAGATTCACTCGATACCCAGGAAGTCGGAATCGAGTAGACACTCGGTGCAGAAAACACCGAACACTGACGATCGAAAACATAAGCACCTTTCGGAACCAGGGCCTTCGGTGCCGATTCAGGAGCAACAGACAGATCCCAAACAAAAGATCTTGTTTATCGATCCGCAAACTGGCAAAGTGGTGACGAAGAAGAGAAAGAATGAACAGACAGAAGATAAATCTCTCCATTCAAAAAAGATAACACTGGGGACAAATACAACTCCTCCTACTTCTCCTAGACATAAAGTCACACCCTCTTCTCCTATTCCTCACACTATGCCAAATATTCCTACACCTTCCACACCAAGACCATCTACACCTCAGTCTGAGGTAGACAGTGATCTAGGGGAGGGAGAACCTCAAGGGGATGACGAAACCATCCCAGATGAGGATGACCCATGGGAAAATTATGACGTAGGGTCAGATGAAGACAACGACCCAGAGTTATATCCCTCAAAGCCTTCACCACCTGATGATAACACAGGGTTTGCGCAGCTCATTAATAGGGCAGCAAAATATCATAAGGTAGATATACATACAGAACCCCAAATAGAGGATTTCCTGTTAGAGACGCTACCTAATGCACAAAGAACATCAGGTACTCTTCCTATGTTGAAGGGTCTTCTCAGTCACACAGAAGAAATATTCAAAGACCCAGTGAGGGCTAGGGTGTTAAACCCAAGAATTGATAAAAAATATAAGGCGGCTCCAAAGGATCCAATCTTTATTAAAGGGCATGTACCCCTGGACTCGCTAGTGGTCTCAAACGCTCGTAAAAGAGCAAACTCATTATCTACAGGAGAGGCTCCTCCACCTGATAAAGAGTCAAAATTAATAGATGCATCAGGCAAGAGAGTAGCATCACAGGCGGCAAATAGCTGGCGTATAGCCAATACACAAGCACTACTCGCACGTTATGACAGGGCACATTATGATGAATTAGAAAAACTCATCACACATCTCCCCAAAGAACATCAGAAAAAGGCAGATCAGTTAATACAGGAAGGTAAAATAATAACTAATACTTCCATTAAGTGCGCCCTAGACGCAGCAGACACTGCAGCAAGATCCATAAACACCAGTGTAATGTTGAGGAGACATGCATGGCTTAGAACCTCAGGATTCAAACAGGAAGTACAAACGGCACTACTGAACAAACCATTTGATCAAAAGACACTGTTTGGTTCAAGCACAGATGAGACCTTAGAGAAAATGAAAAAAGATACAGAAACGGCTAAGTCAATGGGAGCATTGCAACAGCCAACACAAAGAGGTTCCTTTCGTAGATCCACCTATAGAGGGGGCTCAAAGAATACAGGAACAAATCAGCAATCCACCTCTTTCACACCAACAGCACCCAGAGGTAATTCAAGAGGAAGTTACAGAGGTAACAACAACAAGGGTAGAGGCCGCGGAAATAATAACAACCGCAACGCCTCAACCCCAAAACAGTGACTTCATAGAACTCCCCCCAGACCACATAACACCGGTCGGGGGACGTCTAGCACAGTTCCTACCTGTCTGGGAAAACATCACATCAGACAAGTGGGTGAGACAAATTATCCAACATGGTTATTGCCTGGAACTCACAGCTACCCCACCAAACATCCCCCCCAAACAGCGTCCAATGAGTCAAGATCATCTGACATTATTGAGAGAAGAAGTACTAGCACTTCTACAAAAGCATGCAATAGAGAAGGTCCCAAAAGATCAACAGGGAACAGGAGTATACTCGCTATACTTCCTAATCCCCAAAAAAGACGGGTCCCTAAGACCAATATTAGACCTCAGACCTCTCAATGCTTACATAAATTCGGAGCATTTCCACATGGTCACGCTCCAACAAGTACTCCCTTTACTGAAGAAAGGGGACTTTCTTTCTACACTGGATCTAAAAGACGCTTACTTTCATATCCCAATTCACAAAGCCCACAGAAAATACCTAAGGTTTGTTTTAGAAGGACAACACTATCAGTTCAAAGTCCTTCCGTTCGGTGTCACAACAGCACCGAGAGTGTTCACAAAATGCCTAGCTGTGGTGGCAGCACACCTAAGAAGACAACAAATACATGTCTTCCCATACTTGGACGACTGGCTAATAAAGGCCAAGTCAAAAGAGGAATGTCTTCACAACACACAGAATACAATTCAATTGCTGCACCACCTAGGGTTTACGGTGAACTACAAGAAATCACACCTGCAACCAAACCAGATTCAGCAATACCTGGGGGCTACAATAGACACAGAAAAGGCAATAGCATACCCAACCCAATCAGGATACAGACAATGGTCGGGTTAATACAAAGATTTCAACCACAACACTCACTACCAGCACGAGTGTTTATGCAACTATTAGGCATGATGTCCTCCTGCATACTGCTAATACCACATGCCAGGCTACAAATGCGCCCACTACAGGAGTGTCTAGCGACACAGTGGAATCAGGCTCAAGGTCAGATTACAGATCTGGTGTTGGTAAAGGACCGGACGCATCGCTCTCTGAAGTGGTGGAACACAGAAAACATTTCCAAGGGACGGTCGTTCCTAGAGCCAATTCCACAAGTGATAATAACAGCGGACGCATCGCTCTCCGGATGGGGAGCGCATATGGACAAATACACAGTGCAGGGGAAGTGGAGTGTGCAGCAAAAGAAACTGCACATCAACTACCTAGAACTATTAGCAGTATTTCTAGCACTAAAAGCTTTCCAAATGCAAATAACAGGCAAAGCAGTCCTGATCAGAACAGACAACATGACTGCAATGTATTATATTCAAAAACAGGGGGGGACACACTCTCTCCAACTATCCAAACTAGCACAGGACATATGGAGATGGGCCATTCCTCAAAAGATCTACCTGTTAGCGGAACACCTACCAGGAGTTCAAAATCAGATAGCAGACATCCTAAGCAGACAGTCAGAACAAGTACACGAATGGGAGCTGCACGACCAAATACTGCAGCCATTCTTCCAAAAATGGGGGCAACCAGAGATAGATCTGTTTGCCAATCATCAGAACGCAAAATGCAAAAACTTTGCATCCAGGTACCCACACCAACGGTCCCAGGGCAATGCACTATGGATAAATTGGTCCAACAAATTTGCTTACGCGTTCCCTCCTCTACCACTAATTCCGTTACTGGTTCGGAAATTGCAGCAACACTCAATGACAATGATACTAGTGGCACCCACGTGGGCAAGACAGCCGTGGTTCACCACGCTGCTACAACTCTCACAAGTACCACATCAAAAGCTAAAATTATTACCCATGCATCTTACACAGAACCATGGAGAAATAATGCATCCAGATCCCAAACAACTGAACCTAGCGATCTGGCTCCTGAGGTCATAGAGTTTGGATATTTAGATTTACCACCAGAATGCATGGAAATCATTAAACAAGCAAGACGTCCTACCACCAGAGCATGCTATGCAGCAAAATGGAAGAGGTTTGCTATACACTGTAACAGTAAGCACATCAACCCTCTGGACGCATCCACTAAACAAATCATTTGCTATTTACTACACTTGCAGCAATGTAACTTAGCATATACCTCTATCAGAGTTCATCTCGCAGCCATAGCGGCGTACCTACAAAACAGGCAACATCTTTCACTGTTTAAAGTACCAGCAATTAAAGCTTTCATGGAAGGACTCAAAAGAGTCATTCCACCAAGAAGACCACCTTCCCCAGTCTGGAATCTCAACATAGTACTTACCAGACTAATGGGGCCACCCTTTGAACCTATGCATAGGTGTGAAATACAATTCCTCACATGGAAGGTGGCCTTCCTCATAGCTATCACGTCACTTAGAAGAGTAAGTGAACTGCAGGCTTTTACGATTCAAGAACCATTTATGCAGTTACACCAAAATAAAGTGGTTCTTAGAACAAACCCAAAATTCTTACCAAAGGTAATTTCAGCATTCCACATCAATCAGTCAGTGGAATTACCGGTTTTCTTTCCAAAACCACAAACAGTAGCAGAAAGAGCCCTACATACATTGGATGTTAGAAGGGCCATATTGTACTATATAGAAAGAACACAAACTTTCAGAAAGACAAAACAGCTATTTGTTGCGTTTTCTCCTACACATAAAGGCAATCCCATCTCCAAAGCGGGCATTGCCAGATGGATTGTAAAATGCATTCAAATATGCTACTTAAAGGCAAAGAGAACATTAACTGTTCCTCCTAGAGCTCACTCTACACGTAAACTAGGAGCATCTATGGCATTTTTGGGAAACATTCCACTAGATGACATATGCAAAGCAGCTACCTGGATTACACCGCACACCTTCACAAAACATTATTGTGTAGATGTGCACACAACACAACAAGCTAGAGTGGGACAAGCAGTATTAAAAACCTTGTTTCAGACAGTTGCAACAGACACGGGCGACCACCGCTAGGGAGAGAACTGCTGTATAGTCTATTCATAATGTACCATCTGCAGCCCATATGCCTCGAACGGAATATGCTACTTACCAGTATGCATCTGTTCTTGGCCTAGAGGGCTGCAGAGTGGTACATGCCCTCCCAGCCTCCCCGGAAACCTGTGTCTGTTCCAACATTATCTTATTTAGATACACTTACATGGGCATTCTTATCTGTATTCTACTATACTACTCCATCTAACCCTACTATGGCAAAACAATCTAAGGATGGAGCCGATGCCCATGCGCACTACCAACCAAGGGAGGAGTCACCAAGATACAAAAGACTCTCCAAGAGAAAAACAAAGTGCAATCATCCGAGCCCAACACCAGATGGCGATCTATTCATAATGTACCACTCTGCAGCCCTCTATGCCAAGAACAGATGCATACTGGTAAGTAGCTTATTCCTTTTTCTTTCCCTTTTTTTCTTTCTTTTATTTTAACTAAAGCGTTCTACGTCCTACTGCCTTATGATACAGGTTTGATGAGTAATGTACCTCATAACTCCTCTCCGATCAACCCTCTAGGTTGTCAATAACTATTGATGCCTTCAGAAAAAAAATATCCTATGTTAGCCTTAAGATCAATCGCCATGTGCATTTTGGACAGATTCACCCATCCTCCATGCAACACCTTGCCAGCTGTCTAGCTCAAACAATACATGATGGATAGTTCGAGGCATGTGGGCTGCTGAATTCATATCTGTGCATAGATCGCCGCCTAGTGTTGGGTCCGGATGATTGCACATTGTTGTCCTGGAAGAGTCTTCGAAGTATCACGAGATAGGTGGCTCCTCCCCTGGACTACAGTCCGCATGGGATATTATGCCACAAAGTATGTCTTGCATGTTGGCTTGGACTCCACACTAGTGTATTATCAGAGCTATTTGCACCAGTGCATTGTTTAAACTGGGTTTTCAGGAGCTGTCCAAAGGTCTTTAATAGACATGCCCTTTGATAGCTCCAGATTATTTAGTGAGAAGGTTGATTCAGTGCTTGAACAATTTAAGGACAGTTGAGCCACAGGACAATCCTTAGGGATCTTGTCACCTGGTATGCTGTTAGACCAACAGAACAGAAAATGTTAATGTTTTGTGCTCCGTACTGGGTTTCAGTGAGTATGGGTTCTAAAGTTTCCTGGACTGCTGGTCTTGTGAATTCTCCTCATCTCGATTATAGAAATTTACTAATGATCTTGTGTGGTGACAGACCAGCACCAGCCTAATCTACGTCATAATATTCTTCCCCCCCCCCCCCCCCCCCCCCTCCCCCGATTTCATGGTTGTGACGATATATCATCTTTGGGTTGGGAAGGTAAGTTGCCTAGCAGAGGAAGAGCAAAGAGTACTCTGGTTTGCGGTGGAGAGCCAGTTCCACATCAGTCTTCTGGAGCTTCAGATGATCCATCTGGCTTTGAATGCCTTCCTGCTATCCATCGGGGGTAGGTCGGTGAAATTCCTCAATTACACTATGACCACTATGTAGTACTGCAACAAGCAGAGGCGGTGTGGGGGGGGGGGTGGAGGGGGGGGGGGGGGGGTCGCAATCCTGTGCCAGGAGACCCTAAATCTCTGGGGTTTGCAGGATCAGCAGAACATCTTTGTCAGCCTATCGTATTCTCTAAATGGCAGAGCAGGTGAGATGAGCATATCTCTATTTGCAGACCTCTATTTGCAGATCATAAGCGCATCTCCAGCCCGAGGTGTAAAGGAAAATCTTTGGTCAGTGGGGCATGGCCTGGTTAGATCTGTTTACCACCATGGTGAATATGCAGTGTCAAAACACTGCGCACTGGAGTTTCCTCCAGGAAGGTCGCCGGGACAGACATTCAAACTGAGATGATAAACTGGCTTCCTGTATGCATTCACACCCCTACCTCTCTTGCCTCAAGTTTGGAGGTAAATCCGGACAGACCAGGCCTGAGTAATTTTATTCATCCTGTACTGGAACATAAGAGTATCGTACTCTTTTGATCTGCTGACTGTTGTAATCGATATCTTGCAGCCCGGTGCCTTTCAACAAAGTCCATCTATGCTGGAAGCTGGAAGAAGTTTATCTCTTGTGGAGCTTGTTGCTTCTTGTGGCAATTGTCATACCTGCCAAAATGTTGGAAATGTTCTTGTTTCTAGTTTTGAACAATGAATTTCTTCTGAGTTTGTATGCTAAGCGTTTTTCTCCCACTTAGTTGTTGGATCCTGAAATGTGTTTATTATTCCGTGCATCCTCCTTTCATGTCCGACATATGTCCCTGAAGCTGGTCTGTGTTGCCCCCATCATCTGATTCTCCCAGGATAATTCTGACAAGCAGTCTAAATAAAAGCATTTTTTAACCAGCTTAATGAAGTTACATTGTTAACCAATTCACATCATTTTAACACCATGCGCGCGGCGGCTTTTCCCGCTGCGCGCTGACTTTTTAAAAAACCCGTGTTACATGACTAGCTCAGCTCGTCATGAGCGTACGAGAACCGTAACTCATGACGAGCTGTGCTCGTCATTAGCGTCGAAGGGGTTAAGACAAATCAAACTTTAGCCAATCGAGAATTAGCACAAAAAGCACTCTTTCCTTCAAATTACATCATATTTCAGATTTCTTACGGCATATTTGAAGGGAGTCTGAGCTCAACTGAGTTTCTTCTCTGAAGATTAATTTTGTCAACTTTCAACTTCTATGTTGACTAGCATGGACATCTGCTCTATTACACCACTGTTTGGGTGTTAATTCAGACAGGAAGGAATGTGGCCCTCGGGAAGTTCTTTTCAGGCCTTTTCCTGCCTTGTTGTTCCAATGGGAAACTTAAGGCTCCCTTCTGAAGATCCTCATAAAGAGTGCCTTCACCCTAAACATAAGATCAAGGGCTGTAAGTACTGCCATTTTTTTTCTGTGAAAATGCACAGAGGGCAGGTTCCTTATCTGGCTCCAGAAAATCAAGGCAACTTTAGGAGCCATCTTTTGAAGGTGATGGTAAGGGGCCTTCTCCTCAGAAAATACAAACAAAAGAAATTTCAAAAGGCATTATGATCATAGTCTTCTGATAAATTTGTTACAAAACATTGGTTTTTACTCTTTTCCTCAAATCTTTTATAACCCAATGAGCAATATAGAATATTGATCGCATTGAAAAACACTAGACATGTTTTTGACTTGCTGGCACTGTCAGTTATTTATTACATTTGTTTTTCTCACAATCACGTGGTTTGTTATATAGGCAACAGGAAATGCTTTGTAAAATACTCGTGAACAAGGAGCCTTGCGCCCCAAAAGACGCAGAGAGCTGTTACATAATTAAAAGCACGCTCAAATGCAATTTGGGCTGCTGTGTGTTTGTTCGACTGAACTATTGGCACAATCGCATGGAGGTTTAGGGGCTCGCTACCACGCTGCAGAACAGTGTCAATAAGAGGCTTGGGATGCTGGCGGATTAGAATAGTGGAAATATATATAAATATATAGATCACATAACACTCCATGGCCAACTAGAGCATCTCGGACTGCAGGATTCCCTGACAGGTGGTATGGGCGAGTAGAGATTGCACCCTCTACCAGTGGCCCTAAGTCACTCTCTGAGGACTCCCACTGGGGAAGTTCCAAAAGAGAACATTTGTCAGAGGACTTCCATGTTGAGAAAAGGTACTGCACCCACTTGCTTGCATTCAAGAGCTGGTTCGATGTCAAGCGTTGAAGGAGTAGGTCTTCGTTGAGACAGATGCAGTGTCAAACTTCACCATCATACAACTGCCTTTACAAAGACAGCAGAGTGGCTTTCACTGATGAAAGCGCACAGACTTCGATAGAGTCTGAATTAGAGTACTCTAGGGCTTTTTCACCATCCATGCCCACCTCTCCAGTGACCATTCTGGATTCGCCCACATCGCCTCGAATTCCAGCCGAATCTACTCCACCTCATCCTTCACCTCCTCCTCAACCAGCGACTCGAACTGTAACTCCATTGCCAGTTTCACCAGTCACTCCGCCACAACAACCTGTTGAGCCAGTGACACATACGCCAAGCAACCTAGATCTCACACCCATCATGCCAGACCTCCCTCATAAAGGTCGATTTCACACCGTCGACATACTTAAATATCTCGCAGATGCTCTTGTTAAAGGTGAAGAAATTCTGTCTCTAGATCCTCCCAATCTCACCATACACCATCTTCAGGATTGTGTTTGCCTACCTTAACAGATCCTTCACTGAGAATATGACCAATAAATGATATTAACACCTTCCAGGAAGTTCTTATCAGGGGACCTAACAAAGTAAATATAGATTTATTGACTACTACAACATCCACATCCGTAATATTTGAGACACTTCATCAAAGGTCCATATCTAGACCACTACTCTTTGGTTACAGAACTTCTAGAACCAGCGATGGAGCTTTTCCTGACACCAGCTGCTGTAAAGGCTGCTCCATCATGCCTCCAAAGAAAATGCAGACCACCTGATTAAGTTCCGCCCTTTCTACGCACAGATCCAGTTCCCGACTCAATTATTGTTTCAGCAGCTCGGAAACTTCATGCCACATCACCATCTTCACAGTATCTCCTGATATGGAGATCAAAAAACTAGATTCAGGGGGCAGAAAGGTCCGCAGAACCTCTGCACTTTCTTTGATAGCTCCAAGTGGAACTGCTCTCTTAGAATGGTATGACAAGTCTCTTTGGGATTCCATTCAACAATTCATGGACTATATTCCGAGAGATAAGCGTCAGTATTTCCAAGAGATTGTTAATGAAGGCATGATGGTGTCGAACCAGGTTATCAGTGCCACAGCAGATTTCTCCACTCTAGCAGAGCAACGCTACTGTCATATCCTGGCTCTTTGACACTCTTCTTGGCTGAGACTCACAGGCTTGAAACCCAAAGCTGAACATAGTATTCTCAACCTGCCGCTTTCTGGTAACACCTTGTTTAGCTCTCATGCTGACAATGAGATGTCTAGGATGAAATCTGAACTTGACCCTCTAGGAGCGGTCGGATGGAAAAAGAGAGAATATGGGAGATATTCCTATAGAGTCTATGACCACTGCAATTTCAATCGGGGGTTCAAACACCTCATTGGTCTTCAGGACAGCAGCAGCAGCAAACATCTTTGCAAAGTAGGCATCAACAACAGCGCCGTCAGTCAAGAGGCAGATGGGAACAGCAATCATCTGCCCAATATCCGTTGCCAAACAGTGAGGCCCTTGCTCACTTTGCCACTGGATTCAAGCTAGCCTGGCTGATGAGAGGTGTCTGTAAGTGGGGGTGAGTGTCTGAAACGTTTCAGCGCTCCGTCCATCTCCTTGTGTTTGCTGTATTGTTCTACATACACGTTTCTGTCATCAAGCATGCACATGGCAATGCAATGGAATGATGTGATTGCCATTTTTACTGATGCAAATGGTGAACGCTACTTGGATGAGTACATAAAAAAAAATGTTCAAGCGCAGAGTTACCTGGCAGCAGCTAGACCTTTAAATTCAAGCATTTTTTTTTTAATCAACCGTGAGGGCTTGGTGAGCAGTGGAGTAGCGGGTATGAAGCAGGTGAAGGGAACGCCAGAGGAGAGAACAGGTTTTTGAGGAAAAGAATAGCAGCACAAGGTAGAGTGGAAGAAAACACATGCACTCTCATTGAGTGCTTAATGAAAAAGAAAGAAAAAAAGTAGTTCTGTAAATGTGAGCAGTGAAAGGATGCAAGTCAGCCAGTCAAAGGGATGGAAAATCGGTTTTGTTTTCAAGGGGACGAAAAAAACAAGAAGGCGAAGGAAAGCCTTTGAATAAGAAGCAATCAAATGAGTGACAAGCCAAGGAGGTGTTAGCAATATTAAGTATTATAGTAAGCCCACTGTATAGTCGGGTGTGCTTCACAATAGAGTTTGCCTACAGACAGCTAAGGGGTACCTGGTAGGTGAGAAATAAAAAGTCAGCTTTAGTGGGACAAATGCAAATACTTACAGATGTTATAAATAAGGCTCCCTGTTTTCCATTTTTACTGATTTTTACAGATGAATAGAGACGGAAAACGTTCATTTTATTGTCTGTTTTTATTTGTAAATGTGAATGAAAACCGAAATTGGGATGCTTTTTGAGTAATTCTTAATACTGCCTGCCATGATGCCAGGCCAATAACTGTGTGGATTGATAGATCAGGGGGTTACAAAGGAATGGCATTTTAGTAAAGAGGTTTTAAGAGCAGTAGATATGCACAAGGTTGATACTGAAATGTGCATTTTTTCATATAAGTTCACTGATTTATCTTCTGCGGGTGGTCACAGCACTGAAACCTGGCAGACATTCAAGCACAAGTGTTTATCAGTTAAATAAATGTCGAAATATCCTAATTTCAGCTTATTTTTCCACAAAACCCAAAATATGGATAAATACAGATAAAATTTGCAAAAAATAATTATGTATAAATACAGACGGAAATGGCAAAAAAATAAATACAATAGAACCGGGTGCCCTAGTTATAAATAATTGTAAATGTTCTAAATATTTTTTCCTGTTATCCATACCAGTTTGATAGAGAACACAGTAAATTTTGTATTTATTGGTTGGAGTATGAATTTAATTCACTTTTTTTCCTAGGTGTTATATGTAGGTATAGTATCACAATATTCTGACAGTATACCGTCTAAAGCAGTAGTAGCTGAAAAAGCCTAAACCACACCAACTTTTAACGATTTTCCTAAGGTCAAAATGTATTTTAAAAATGTTTGAAAAAGTAGCCATTTACTATTCGAGATTTTTGATATACTTCAAGCTTACTTATATTTAAAACTACTGTCCAAATCGGCTCCTTAGCTTTAAAACGTTTCATGATTTGTTTCTCTTCCTGTATCTGGGATATGATTTTCTGGTCTTTAGTTAGAATATGTAACTTATGCAAAGTAAACCCTAATATGTTTTCACTGTACGTCGGTATAGCTTGGCTAGTTATTCTCCATTAATTGTTAAATGCACATTAAGACAATTCACTGAAAATTACAACTTTTACCCCACTTACTTTCTTAAAAATAAATCCGGCCTTAACTAGATACAATATTTGAATTCACTTAAATTATAATGCTGCTGTGATGTGCACCACAAACAATATGCATGTGAAAATGTACCGGTTGTCTCCAGTATTCAGCTGTAGCTATCTATTACCCTCAAGCATCACTATATAAACCACATGCACCCATGGTAATGCAGCTGATAATTACAGATGTTCAGTGGATGAGCTATTGATTTACACTCAAATGGGTCGAGTGACTGCTGATTATTGGAAACAGTAAATGTTAAAAAGCTGAGTAATGACACCCACCTTGTTGAGGAAATGAAGTTTCCTTACTGGGGTGTAATTTCCAAGAGTATTTGTGCACAAATTAGTAACTATTAACACCGCAATTAAGTTCTGACACTACTTATTCAGCCGTTCTAGGGCGTTCGTGTTTCCTCTATATGATGATGTATGGGCCAACTATTAAAAAAAATTAAGTCTAATACATTTACCCAAAACGTAAAGCTTAAAACTCTCACAGTGGTGTGCCTCATTTACTGACTAAATAAGTTCCGTTTAAGTTGACTGTATATCCATTGAGCTGCACTTAACTGTAGTTTTTAAGTGAATTTCTGAAGTTTTTTTTTTTTACTTCTTATAACCAAAGCTAATATCCATGCATTTATTTAAACCTTTGCCGTCTTTAGTGAGTCTGTTTTTTTTAATATCCTATACCTCATCCAACAGTGCTTTGCAGCGACCCTCTTTGGCCAGGCTCTACCTTTGTCCATCTCACTGCGTAAGGCCATACCTCGCGCAATGGTTGGCCAAACTCACCGGTTGTGCACCAAATTCTTGTGCATTTTTTTTTCCCGATTCACAAATCATTTGTCAGGTGTACAAATTCTGAGACCCCAGAAATCTCCCTGGGACCCAAGGTGTTCTAGAATGTATTAATAGTCTCTCAGGTCCCCCCTTACATGGACCTGGAGAATGGGGTGTGCTCACTCTGCTTCCTCATGATGCTGTTTTTGTTGTCATTTTTCCCATCACGTTGCTCAGTGTACTGTTGGGTAATGGCGTCTGCAAGAGAGTTTTCTGACAGCCAGCCAGTTAGCACAAGCGTCCATAAAACTGCAACAGATGGGAGAAAAAACTCCCTAATACAGGTGCCTTTATTTTTAAATTGGACTGGCGAATCCACGCAGCAACTGTCCAGCTAGGTCTACAATCTAACCGTTCATGCTCACTCATACCACTTTTTAAATGCCATTTTTTTCAAACTACTAAAAGGATGTTAACAACACTTTCTTGAGCAAAGTTATGCTTTGAAAGCAAGTTTTGTTTAATTCCGTTCAGCCACTTCTGCAGCAAAGAGCAAAAATAAAAATCCTAATAAAACGGGAAATGTCACATGTTCAATTATTCCCACTCCTCTGACTCGTCAGTCGTCTGTACAAAACCTGCCTTGCCGAATGCGTATCGAAAAAAAGTTTCACGCAGATTCGTCAAAAAACAAAGTTAGTAAAAAAGAAAAAAGCTTTTTAGTGGAATCTCGGGCCTAACCAAATCTACACACTTGGGATCGACAAGGTGAAATTCACATAGATCTCATGTGTTGCTTTCTGATGTCCCCTACAAGCATCTTTGGAGAATCTTTTTTTCTGTTGCTCAGGTGTTCCCTTTCCGCGCCTGAATGAATTTGCCTCCGAATCCTCACATCCATGCTGATAATGAGATTGCAGCATCTGTTTGTAACCTTAATCTTTGCAGAAAGATATGCTCTGTAAATAGCACATGATATCAGCATCCTCTGCTGGCCGAGAATCAGAACAGCAATTGCATGGGCGTTTTCTGCATTCATCCCATCGCATTCGCGTTGCCACTGATGTGTATGATCTTCAGGCCTCCTGTTTTCCTTACAACAGTGATAACAAACACTAAAGAAAAGAATCACCCCTAAAATTTAATAATTCACTCTTTGGCCTCTGAAAGTGTCTACTTGCACAGTAAACGTGCCTTATATTATACTGAAGGTATTTTTAAATAGCAGAACATGACTTAAGTAGTTTTTTGGTGTGAATTTCCTAACAAAGAATGCATCTTCATGTCACTCTCCGCTTCAGGGCACCCACACACCAAGAATGTTTTGTTACTCTTATTACAATATGCATATACGGATTTTAAACCAAACCGGTTTGGCGGGCTGCTCATGCGCAATGTCGGCGCCTATAGCTTTAAAAAAAGCTATCTTTAACTATCATCTGCTTAGAGAAGGCATTTGGATCACTATACCCCCATTCTTCCTAGATTATTCCCTTGTCGCGAACTTAGGAGTAGAGACAGAATTTAGTAAGACAGTCTTTTGGTGTGATGGCTGTCTTGAGCTTCCCCCTCCAGCCTGTGTTCATGGCTTGTTAATCAATTTCCGTGAGTTACTGATAAAGTCCGGTAGATGCAACAGCATAATATAGTCCACAAGCTCTCCTCTACGTTTTTAAGTGTTTACTCTACATCCTTACAAACTACCTTCCCTATTCTTTCCTCTTTAACATCTTTCCTAAAACTGATGTCATATGTGCGGTGTACATGCAACTTTGAGTCTCTGAAAAAGACGCAGGTTTCAGGGGCATTATGGTTAGAAATTAGCGTTTAAAAAACCTTAAGAAATTTACTGAAAAAAACACGTTTCAGGGACGGTATAGTTAGAAATTAGCATTTAAAAGACTTTCGATATTAATTTGAAAAACCACAGGTTAGAATAACATTATAGTTAGGCTGACATTTCACTCATACAAAACCAAAATAAACTATTCCGTGTAATATAGTAACTGCATAGCTTATGCAATAAGAGTGTAATAGTTACTACAGATAGCATTTCAAATATTTATTAGTGTGTAACGCCCTAATTCTTATATCCTGTGTAGTACAGCTTTGACATCTGCCTATATGATGAGGGTTTTCTTGTAATTTTGCTGTTGCTAATCTTGCAGATAATCATACGGACATGATGGAAGTAGATGGGGATGTTGAAATCCCTCCTAACAAAGCAGTAGTGCTACGTGGCCATGAATCAGAAGTATTCATTTGTGCCTGGAATCCGGTCAGTGACCTCTTGGCATCAGGGTAAGTCATCCTAAAATCATTCCCACAACCAACAGCACAATGCTTTTGCATTTTAATGAAAACTATTGTTCAGTAAAACCTATTTTGTTACTCCTGTGTAGTTATGTAATGTGATTTTGTTTTTGTGCACATTATAATGTAACCTGTAGAGGGTAGAATAAAAACAGGCTTGATCATAATCCCCCAAAGGCTAATGTGCTAAGTCTAAAGCTATTGTGCTTGGTCTTGTTCTCTTACCATGAAACAAAGGCCTGAACAGCCATTAAAAAAGAACTACAAACAAATCCATTTTTAATTGAACCTGCCTGGAAATTGCCTGACGACGTTTCTTGTCGACTGCGTGGTAGCCCTAAAGAGGACCTAATACACATAATTTGTCACTGTAAGATGCTATCCAAGGAACGGTCACACCTAAAGGAAAGTTATCGGTCCATGAAACTACGAACATGTAGATCAGCCATTATTGGAAGCCTGGATACTACTGCTCCAAGAATACACTGCAAGCTGGTGAAGTTCTTGCAGGCATTTGAGAAACGTATAAAAACAATATGAACAATTAATGCTTTGAATTTTTAACATTGTAACATTTTTTTAGCGACAAATTTATAAATTTTATAATTGTGTGTGACATTCATCAAAATTGTTATGGTTGTAATTAACTAAACAATAAAATTTAAATTTCATTAAAAAAATTTCATTTTTAATTTGTGTAGCCAGTGTGTGAAGCACCGTGTTTATATTAACCTATGATACAAACATGGCTGACCCAAATATTTAAATGTATTTTTAAAAGGAATTTGGGTATATAGATATATTGCGCTGCTTCTCCTATTTCATCATGAAAGCTGAAGAATCTTGGAGGGAGCTGTTTTTTTCCTAGTTTAACCCTTTGCAACATATGTAACTTTGAAAACACCTCACACATTAACATATTGGAAGTGTGTGCTACAAAAATGTCAAACTGACCTAATCAAATACCTTCGCAGTGTTCATTACTTAAATTGCTAATGGGACTTCACAGGTCCCTCGGTTGGCCATGGTGGTATCAACTTAGGTTCCTACACACAATGCCTTCTCGGTCTCTTTAATTAAAAAAATAAAAATAAAAAAATCACTCAGTACAGTAAGAAGATTGATCTGTATGACTGCCACTGCTCTAATCTTTATCCTGTTTTAAATTCAACTGGAGGAAAGTCTCATCCTTTGAATCCAGAGTCTGATGCCTTCTAATAATATTTAATTGACTAGGTTGTGTCACAAAGGGACAACATTTCCAGGAATAACCTTAGGTTCCCCGCCATCCCTTGCTGACTACACTGGGAGATTGGATTCAGAATGCTATTAAGATCATTTCAAGTCATACAGATTCTAGACTTACAGGACTTATTGGAGTCCCTGCATTCCAAATGTAGTAGTTTACCACTTCCAAATGTAGTAGTTTACCACTTATGACTGTAAGTTACATTTGTAATGAACTTATTATTTTCAAATGTTTTGCCCTTTTTTTGTATATAAAGATCCAACGTTACATCTTTTTTTCTTGCTCATCCCAAGAGCTAAGTTTAGCTATTTGTATCGGAATTCTCACCAAAAAGCCTTGTATGAATCCCATGCAGCCACACCAATCCAGTCTCGCGCCTAACTTTTTTCATGTACTACTTCAGAAGTTAGTAGCTTCCTGACCAATGCCTATTGAATAGTTTGTAAAGGGGGGTGGTGAGGGGGGGGGGGCTGTATCAAACTTGCATCTGAATGGCTGAAATATGAGCTTTTTATTTAAAAATAAATGAGTATAATCTAAACTTTTGTTTTTAAATGGAATGCATAACCTTTTGACCGCAGCCCACTCTTCAGATTTTATCCAATTCCAAAGAATGAATCATATCAGTCAGTCATGCATACCTTTGTGGTATTAGTACTCAATTTAGTCCTAGTTCTTTCAGCACATTATCTAACCGTGTTAAAACCACGTCCCATTATGAAGGAAACTTGATAATCTAGCTGGTTGGTAATAACATTAGGGACTTTTGTCATCAATATTAATTAAGCTTTTATTGTTCAATTACTTAAAATTGTTACACTATACTAGCAATGTTAAAAGAAAGAGTTAAGATCCCATGCTTGTTACTACAGCCTGGTAGGGCATAAAACCTTAAAACTAATATCACAGTCTGGTTATACAGTACAAGTGCGAAATGCATTAGACTTAAAAGGGAGGTTTGTCCGGGACTCCCTTGCTTCCTAGCCAACTGTTTTCTTTTTGTGGCTATGTTTTCGGCGACAGTGCGGCACGAATTGATTCTATACATTTCCCCAGCTGTGCAACTATTTGAGCTGTATTAGAGGAGAAACACAAGTCTGAGACTTCTCTGCATCGTACAGGCCCTGGGCTCTGCAGATAGGAAGAACTAGTCTGTGCCTCTCACTGGCTATCTTGGGACAACAGCACAGCAGATGGAGCCAGGGTTCCTGATGGTAATTACAGAGTCGGCATGCGGCTATATTGTCCTGCCGGGCCCAACCTTGATTAAAATCCACAATGTGCAGTGCAAGAAGTCTCATGTAAGTGATATTTTTTCAGACTTGGACTGACGGTGCTTGCTCGAAATAAGGCTGTGGTTTTCCCACTATGTAAGAGGCATCCAGTGATGAGAAATTGGATTGATGGTATAAGCTTTTCAGATCTCTTTCGTGTGATATTTTCTTAGCCTGTCTGTTCACTGCTCTTTTCCATGCAGCTACTGGAATGGTTGAATTGTCCAAATTTTGCACCTCAATTTCTAACAATTTTATAGTCGCTGTCAATTGCACCTGCCATGGGGATCCACTTTCTTCGAAAATTGTTTTCATTTGTGCTTATAAAGATGTTGCTGGAGCTCGCAAGATGCTAATATAGTATTTTAAAGTGTCCCCAAGACAGGTGATTTCTGGACGAGTTAGACCATAAGAAAGTTAGTAAGGGCACCGGGAAAGGTTATGTGGCCGTAGTTGATGGAGGGCACTACTTTTGCTTTTAAGACTTTCAGGATAGGTGCAGTGGACGGGCTGTGTAGTCCTCAATTGAGACTTCTTAGGCTGCAGATGATACCGGCCCCCTTGCTTCTTAAATGTTTCAAATATGCTGACTATTTAGCACCTTCGGAAAGCCTGAGACACAAATAATTATAGCTTTTGCAAGTTCTGATTTTCAGGTCACGTAGGCGCCATTGGGCTGTCTTCTTTCGATGGTACTTCCCAAAGATTATTATCTTGGTCTTCTCCTGATTTACCAGCAGATTATTTTTTTGATTAAATCTGTGCAGCGCTTCAAAGACTTTCTGTAGGCCTCTCCTAGTGTGATCCAAGATAACAAGGTCATCAGCATATTGGAAAATTTGGAGCCGCACGTTGGAATGAGTAGATTTGCCCCCTCCAGGGCTTGTCCCAAGTCGGCTGTGTCGATATTAAAAAGTAAAGGGGCAAGGACGCACCCTTCTTTGAGGCCATTGTTGGTTGAAACCTTAGTTGTTACTGACGTTTGGTTGGTTTTAATACGCGCCCAGGTCCCTTCATAGAGAGCAATTATTGCCTTTAACAGCTTTTGGGGAATGCCCCAGTTGATAGATTTTCCCTATAGCTTCATGCGATCAACTCGGTCAAAAGCTGCACTGTAGTCCATGAAACAGCAAAACAAAGGTGGTTGTAAGGGCTGTATCGCGCGTAGGGACAAGTGTCCCAGTGGCAGGATGTTATCTATGTTGGAGCTTTGGGGCCTGAAACCAGTTTGGAAGAATGGAAGAATATTGTGATCTTTTACTCAGGTTTCTAGTACCGTTGGCGTGGTTCTAATTGCTGAATTGGGCTTTGGCATGGCTGAGCTGCTTGATCACTGGGTCTCTGCAAGCCCTGGACTATGTGTCCGTGAAGTGTGTTGTCCCCGGTATCGGGTCCTTGTTCCTTAATTGAACCTACTGGTTTTCTTTGCTCTACCTTCTTGATGTTTGGTACATGAGGTAGTTGCACTATTATTGCCGGGCCTGAAGGACTGTGCAAGACACCCATGTGGGACATTGGCTTTACGGGGCCGTCACTCTTTTTTGAAATGCCCAAAGAGGCTAGTGCTATGAGTGTTAAATTATTTGAGAAATGATGTTTGGTGAAGATCGGAAAGAGCAGTATTTCATCTTTATTAATTTGTGAATTTTGAATATGAGTTGGTAATACGAGGGCACTTTTTGATGACTTAACTTTTTTTTCTTGTTTCTTTAATTTTTCCTTAGCCCTCCTTGAAAGAGGTTCCTTCTTTTTCTGGTTGGAGTTGTTACCCTGAATATGCCTCCCTGGGTTTAAAATTCGAGAGCTGGAATTACAGCTGGATGGGCTAGTGAGAAGTTTAGTGGATACTAAGTCCTTGAATCTCGGGTTTTGTTGGAGGGTTACCCGTGTTGCTTCCAGCTGAGTTGCCCAGAGGACTGTCTGGGTTTAAAGCTGCTAAGTGCCTCCTGTTTGAGTTTTTAATGAGTCTACCAGGCCTTTAGGATTTCTGGCAAACTTGCCCATGTATCCATGAGAGCTGCGCACGAGCATGAGCAAATGCGGTTATTCTTGGTTTCGCTGAGCTTGTTCTCTATGAAGTCCGCCTTGTTGTTCAGTTCCACTAGTCGTTGTGCAATGGTGGATAAAAGGTCGATTTGTAACTCCATTTTCTTTGATTGCCAGAGCAGTGACCTGGCCATGGTTTCAACTGTTTCACCAGGTGGGGTTGCTCCTGGATCGTAAATGACACTACTATCATAAGGACTCTGACTTTGAGTACTTTGTGTAGGGGAGGGAGAGCGCCGGGTACCGTTGGAAATTCTGAAGAGATTTGGGGTCAGCCCCAGTGTGTTTTGTATCTTTGATTCCAGGTTTTGGAGGAATATCGGTGATAGATAGATATCCCGGGTTTTGCAGCCGCTTTGACACACGTGTTTTAGTTGGGCCGGATCCTGTGAATGCAAGCAACTGGGTCTGCACGGGAGAAAGTAGGTTAGGTTGTTGCTGACTTTATTTGGGCTGTCACTACTTGCTCTAGGTTTCTACGGGTTGATACACTGCTGTCACCGACTGGGTCACTTGCATGTCTGTGTTTCTTTCCTGAGGGTCGTCACGGGCCCGAACAAGATTGAGAGCGCGGTCTTTCAATGTTTGTGCTTCCTATGTTCGTGCTTGTGTTGCAGGGAGCTTATGGTTGGACTGGCTCCCTGAAATGTGGTCCATACCGTTGCTGGTCTTGGTTCTTCTTAGTTGGTCTGTCGGGGCAGAGGCGCTCTGTGTTCGGCGGACGTTTGTATAAAAATTGGGTTATGAGACCTACCGATGGAGACTTTAAAAAGGCCTTTATGTTGTGGACTGCGGTCCTTACACCCCTTAAGATTCTAGGTGATACTTTAGTCTGGGGGAGTGGCTTTGCATGGACGTTCTCTTGGTGCTGAGCGATTTAAAAAAGATTGTCATTCTTCAGTGGAAATGTTTATCAGTAAATCTTGGGTTTTACCGATAACTTGAGCCTAAGCTTGCACCTTGAGGTGTGGAATTTAAATAAAGTTGTTGTTAGAATAATGCCCGCAGAATCTGCCACGTCCTGCCCACCGGTGAGTACCCAATAAAAACAACAAAAGCAATGTTTACAATGGTCACGGCTCCTGATGCACACCAAATCCGTTTGTTACTTTGTTGGAACCACGTGTTGCATAGTGCACGGCTCAAAGGGGTCTTAGATAGCCCTAAGTTGCTCCTGCTCTCTTGATCTCTTCAGTTATGGCAGGAAATGGTAGTGGTGGTGGTGCTCGCGCCCACCGCCTCGCGCCAAAGGGGAGAAAGTACTCCTCACAGTACCTGCCACTACCCACGCCCCCCCCCCCCAAATTGGGGGCGGGGAGAGGCTCACGAGCCGCTCTTCATGCGCGGCGCCAGCAGCTGCTCACCCCTTTCACGGCTCTCGCTGTCTCTCTCTTCCGGTTCAGAAAAAGGGGTGGTGATGAACAGAGTGTCTGAATTAAGCAGACCACTCTTACCCAGTCCAAAGATCAGGGCTTGATCCATCACCGTTTTTTAGCTCACTGCACCATCCCAGCTCAGAACCTGGCTACATGCAAATTAGTCTGTCCCTGGCCCAGTGCATGATGGGAACAGGGCAAACCAAACTACCAAGCCAATTCTTATAATGGGAAGGAAACAAGCTTCCGGGGACCGGTTTCTGGCATTTCAGCCGTCGTCGGCCCGGCTTGCTTGAATCCTGATGGTGCAATGAGCAAGGGACTCACATCTGAGTATACCCTTCCACGCTTATGGTGGACAAAATGGTTCAGAAAAAGGGGTGGTGATGAACAGAGTGTCTGCCCTGATCTTTGGACTGGGTAAGAGTGGTCTGCTTAATTCAGACACTCTGTTCATCACCACCCCCTTTTCTGAATCGTTTTTGGCCACTATAGGTGTGGCAGGGTATACTCAGACATGAGTCCCTTTCTCACTGCACCATCAGGATTCAAGCAAGCCGGGCCGAAGACGGCTGAAATGCCAGAAACCGGTTCCCGGTAGCTTGTCTCCTTTCTGGTGAAGAATTGGCTTGGTAGTTTAGTCTGCCCTGTTCCCATGATGCACTGGGCCAGGGACAGACTGATTTGCATATAGCCAGGTTCTGAGCTGGGATGGTACAGTGAGATAAATAACGGTGATGGATCAAGCCCTGATCTTTGGACTGGGTAAGAGTGGTCTGCTTAATTCAGACACTCTGTTCATCACCACCCCCTTTTCTGAATCGTCTCTCTCTTCCGGCCGCAACTCTCCACCGCACATGGCATGCGGCTCCCCCAACTCGTTCTCCACTGATTTTCTGGTATGGAGGAGCATGTGCCCCCTCTGCCGCTCTGCACCTTGTTGGGGGGGGGGGGGGGGGGGGGGGTAAAGAGGTGCTAGTCGCGGCTCCCACCGCCGCTGTGCCCACTGTGGGGTGGGGAGAGGTGCTCCTCGCGGCAAAGCCGCCGGTCTACCCATTGTGGAGGAGGAGAAGTGCTCCTCGCGGCTCCCACCGCCGTTCTGCCCTCTGTGGAGGGCGGGTGCTCCTCGCGGCTCCTGCTGCCGAAAGGGAGGGACCCGCAGCTGCACACTCCTGATTCTGTCCCAGCGCGGCCGCAGCACACCACCACTCGCTGTTAGACACAGCTTTCGGGTCAGTGGCAGTAGGTCTCAATGTTCTCAATTGTCATCAATATTTGGACCATAAAAAGAGGCACACGTTGGTTTAATTGAGTGAATCTTACTTTAGCAATAATTCCCATGACAACACCACCCCCCACCCTCCCGTGCTGAATTGTTTATTTTTGGCTACTTGAGGTAGTTTATGTTTAGGAATACATAACCTTTTTAACTGTTGAAATTAAGAAATACTGAAAATAAGTAGAAACAAGCATTGGCATAGCCAATAGGTCTCGCCTTTGGGACCGTATAAGTGTCAGCTGCTGATTGCGCGCTTCCTCTAAAAAGCAATTATGTAAGACAAACACTCTGGTGCACTGCAGCGGCTCAAGCACTAGTGCCCACAGAGAACGACACACTGCAGTGAGAGTTACAGGACTCTCAGGCTGCTTCAGGGGCAGCTCGCTCCAGTGTCTGCCATTACAGACAAAAGGCGCCGTGGAAGAAATCACCGGACAAGAGGCAAAAACGACGGGCAGTGCATGAAATATACGGACGATTGGTCACCCATGGGAAAACACACTTCAGAGGTGATGATAGATAGTGTGACCCTGGAGTCATGGTATGGGGGTTATCCTGGGGGAAGGGAGGTCAGGATTAATTGGTATTAGGGGGGTCAGCGGAGCTGTCGGAGGACCCCAAAGGGGGGATCGTTGGAGATCCCAGGACGTGATTCCAAGCAATCCTGTATGTGGGTAGGGAAGGTGAGGGTCTCCTCGGGTGAGGGTATAATAAGAACCCGGAGCAATTAGTGTGTGGCTTGCGGGATTCTGGCGACTACAGATGGCAGTGAAGATCAGGGGCCTCCTAGCTTGAGGAGAGAGCAAAATCTCCTGTGAGGATGTTCTGCGATCCTATAGGAGTGGGTGCAATGAGTCCCGGGATCAGGGAACCCCGGGGGTCAGTAAAAAGTCCGAGAGTGGGACCATCTGTTTTCTCCAGGGTTCGGAGGCAGGAGAAGCACAGCAGGTGGTGGAAAAGTCTGTTTTTTCTTTAATTTTGCAGTTTTTATAAAGCGCCAACTCGACTCGAAGGTATTGAAGCTCTTTATACAAGCACCAGTTATTAACATTATTTAAGGACACATTAATTTCTGGTGAACACGGGGTGATTGTGATTTGCCTAGAATCACAGGGTGTTGAGCAGGAGCCGAGACTCAAACCTGGTAGGCAGCTCTGGCCCCTCTACCGCACATAATAAAGCGCTCGAGACAACCTGCTGCCACCCCTAGCATGAACGGCGGGGCTGGTAGAGGGTCCACGCACAACACATTCAACATCGGGGGACTCCCTACGTGGGCTTTCACCTGCAGGGGTTCGAGCCCCGGGAGCAGGCGCCGGGCCCTGCATCTCCGCAACACGTGGGGATGTGTACCAAAGACAGAAGCAATACGGCCTCCCACACACACGCATAAAGAAACGACAAACATGCACAACGAGCGTACACAAGCAGATCATGTTCTCACGAGAAGAAAAAACACCTCTGCTTAATTAACTAAACAGTCACTGAAAAGCAAAACAATTTTACGTACTTTAAAAATGTGTAATATTAGCAAAATTGTTATTGTGAACAATATCCACCTATTAATAACTACTGCTCATATTAATTATGGTGTTCTTAATTGGCCAAGATAAGAAGTGGGGCTCTACAAAACTCGCAAATATGATAAACAGTACTCGTTGCAACCCACAATCCATATAAGATTAAAACTAATCATTTTTAACTGACCATAAACATACACGTTTATGGATTCACAAAGACCTAATGTTAAGGCTCTAACATATAGTAATGCGGGTTAATACACATTCCCTATTAGTACATTTTCTGGATTGTGATTTTCTGTGAGAATGTATTAGTCTTCGAACAGTTTTTCCCTTTACGCTTTGACATTTGTTTGGTATCGGAAGTTTTCGTTATTTATTTTATGAAATTCGCAATAAATGTGATACTAAAACAGCACACAAACGAAATATGCTATAGTCCCCGTCAGTGGTTCAAAACAAGTCCTGTATTTTGTTCTGGGAATAATTCAGAATAGCAACTTTCGTCCAGACATCAATGGTTGTGTGTATGTTGGAGAGGGTGTTTTACAATATAGGCTATGGAATACTTCACAATTTTTTCCACTGCTAATACTATAAAAGCATTTCAACAGCTGGTAACTAAGATTTTCGTTCATAATTGATTAGGATTTCCTACAGACCTCACATTTTGTATTGTACCAAATGATTTCCCCCTTCTGAAAATAATAAAAGATTCTCAGCTTTTATTGTTCACGCTCAACAGCGCCCCAGCCCCTTTGGGGGTATTTCTCTCTTGCGCTGTGGACACAGGTGTGAGGACAGTGTGCCCCGACAGCCCTGAAGTTCATTTCAAAATCAAAAGGCTAGAAAGTGTATATATTCCGGTAATGCACGCGGGTTTTTAAAATTTAATTGGCCAGGAGACGGCCACTGGGGTTGCACAAGTTCGATAGTGTGCCAGGTCCATGTCTGCCAGTTCCCCCTATCGAGCCTACAGTCGGTGTCCACCATCTAAAAAAGCAATTACTACAGCTCTGCGGTTTCCAGGCACCTGTTTGGGATGAAAGGGGTCTGTGGCTGGTGTCAAAGCTCCCCCCACCTGTGGCTTCCCGGGAGCCTGGGCGTGCATCACAGGCGAAGCTCTGGTTGTGCATTCTTTAGGCAGCATATGCGGGGCAGAAGACACTGCATGGGAGACTTTGTATAGAGTGATCCTTTCAATCCTGTTGAGGGAGGCTGCAGCAAGGCGCCGTGATGAGAAAAGAAAGACGCACAGCCGCATTGCTGAACAAGCACGCGAGTGGTGCGCGCACCACAGCAAGACATCGGTTTTCTATTATTGCACCTGCGTCCGTGCACGATAATGGAACACAGATGTCGCCCGTGCGGGTAACTGCAGGGAAGAGGCCGTGGGTGGAGCAAAGGCGGGACATGCACCCGCCTTTGCCCAATTGCGTGTTGTCTTTCTTGGAAAGACACACGCAAAGCCCAATAGCCTGTAACGAAAGCTGTCCACACGTACAAGCTTGTGGTGAGCTTTCTTAAGCCCCTTACATAAAGTCTTGCCAGAGCACAGAGCAGCACATTCGCGCTGCTACAGGCACGACCTAAAAACTGCCATTTATGACAGTTTTCATCTGTAACTTTGTCACAATGTCTGATTTACAAAAGCAATATACCATTATGTCTCCTAGACCCTTCTGGTTGTGCGGATATATAGGGTTTGTAGGTTCTCCAAGAGCCCAAAGTAACCCAGAGCCAACAACTCAGCTGCACCGTACATGGTTTTTCATTGTGTTCTTAGTGTTTACCAATTCTTATGGTGAAATATGTGGATTGAAAAATTGATATCAAGGAAACCTATGTATTTCTGAAATGAGCACACGATATGGAGTTTAGGAGCAGTAGTTATTTGCGCATCTCTGAATTTGTGGGTATCCGTCCTAGCATATGATTTAGAAGGTATTTTTCGAAAGGTCTTCTTTTTCCAAACTGGCTTACATTTCGAGGGCGCAAATGTAGCAAAATCCAATTAGGAATAACACATTTTCTATTCTATGCTCCCACCTATGTACCGATAAAAATGGCACCTCACCTGTGTGGGCAGGTCTAGTTCCTTCAAAAGGAAACTGGCTAAATCACAACATGGGCGCGTCACATTTTTCCACTGAAAACTGTTTTTTATTTTTATTAGTGGGGAGGCACCTTGGGAAACATAGCTAAGTTGCACATTTGTGAAAATTGGACGCCTAGGGAAATCCAGGGTGGTGTTACGTGTGTGGGTGTCACCACGGTTTTTTTTAACTCTGGTTCCCTAGCAAACCTCAAACTTAGACTAAAAAAATCAATTTTTAGCCATTTTTCTGTGACGGAAAGTTTTGGAATCTCCGGGGAGCCACAAATTTCCTTCCACCTAGCAGTCCGCCTAGTCACCTGATAAAAATGGTACCTCACTTGTGTTGATGGCCAAGGGACCTTGACACAAAAGGCATTGATAAAATACCTGGGGATCTTTGTCTCCGAACCTGATGTCTGGAGGCCCTATTTTTTTTAGTATTGTACTGCTCTATCATGGAGGGGATTCCCATCCCATATTTTTGGGCAGGGGCTAAAATCATCCCTATTTATAAGAAAGGTTCCCCATTGTTGCCTTCTTAACTGGCAGGGGAGGGGGTTGGGGGATCGGGGGACAAAATATATATATTTTTAAAAACACTTTCCTCCTCACAGCTGCCGTCCCTCCTCCATCTTTTCTTCGCTTGCCGACTAGTCCCGGAAGCTAGAAGCTCACAAGCTCCCCTAAGTCAATCACAATGCTGCAATGCAGCGCTCTGATTGATCTGAGCGCAGTGGTTCAGCGCCCATCCGGGGACTGGGAACCTGTGCATGTTCTCCAGCCAGTATGTGTAGTACCGACTGGTGGAGAAAATACTAAGTGCTCTTGACTGTTTGGCCGGCCAAACCACCATGCACTCTTATTGTGCACAAACTACTAAAAGTTATGAAAAATGAAATGATAATAGCGATGTTATTACCTCCTTATTTTTCCTATTTCCTGCTCTGAGAGCAGTGGGTGATGCTCCTCTGCCTTAGAGGAGGAGCCCCCCTGGTTCTCAACACCTTTCAAGCAGATTTTAGGCAGCACATATCTACTTTAGATCAAGTATATTGGAAAACTGTTTTTGAGGGTGGCAGCCTCTATTTGATTTTTGTTGATTTAAAGTCCGCTTTTGACTGGGTCCAGAGAGATCTACTCTAATGCGTTTTGGCCAATAAGGGGTTACCATCCTACCTTTGCCACATAGTTAAGAGACTCCATGAAAAGATTTTTGCACAGGTCCGTTGCAGCAAATTGGAGGATATCTGTGAACCCTTCATAGTTAGGGGGCTTAAACAGGGTTGCGTGCTGGGCCCGATACTATGTAGCTTGTACATTAATGGTCTCACAGACGCACTGAATACTATCTACAATGATGCACCTAGGCTTTCCTCTGTAAATGTGCCCACATTGATGGTTGCTGATGGTATCCTCCTTCATTCAAAAAACTCCAGTGGGTATTCAAAGGGTACTGGATAACTTCCATTCTTTTTGTTAGTCAAGAGTTTAGAAATTAACATCAACAAGACCAAATTAATGCTCGTTAATCCTTCTCACTAAACACGCCCAGTCCCTAGTTTGAGTGGTCGTGCCATATTGCAAATCAAAAGCTTAAATTAGCACAACATCCGGGTGGGCTTTCTAAGGTGTGTAGTGGGTATTTTTAAAAACCAATTAGCCCCACCATTGAGATCTATAATAACAAGCTTTAGGAGCTACTATGTATGGGGCAAGCTCTGGGGACACAAGCCTGTAAGTGACATCCCGACTATTGAGAATAGGTTCATCCGGTGATTGTTGAACCTCTCCTCTCCCCAGTCCCCTATTAGTCCCCTTAGATTAGATCGAAGTCTTAGATCTATATCGGAAGTAACTGGCCTTGGGCCTCTTAACTTTTGAAGTAGAATTTGGGCCACCCGAGCTGATTTCTTATATGTTGACCTGGATAGGCATTTAGGGGATATTAGGGATAGTCCTCCTGATGAGTTCTTGTCTCTGATCTTTTATTGAAAGATTTCTAGGGCATAAAGACATCTGCAGACTGGAGGATGTTCTGAACTAAGTGCAACTGACCGTAGCAGGAAGTTATATACTCTGTTTAGGCATTGATTACTTGCTCTGCGCACATTTACTAGCCGCTGGAGAGGTGAGAGGCAGGTTCTGGTAGAGAAATGCTCTTTGTGCAGTACAGCGGAGGAAACCTAGACCCACTTTTTAATTTGTTTTTGTCCAGCTTATAAGAAATACAGGTGCAAATGGCTAGTACATCTTTGCAGGCATGTAGACACACCACATTGTTTGGAGGCGTTTAGGATTTTGAAAAACGATATATATCCGCCAATTGTTTTTGCAGTCTCAAGATATTTTCAATGTGGTGCCTACGAAAAAGGGTTTTGTAATTATTGGTCTAGTCTGTTACTTTCCGATTTATTTGCAGTGCCGATTATGATACTGTTTCATAATTTGGAGCAATATGATTTGCCGTACTATTACTTAACTACATTTTACTTGTTTTTAGACAAGAATGAAATTTAGATTTTAATGTTGAAACGATCTTAGTTCGGAGACATCTAGGCGTGTCTTAATATCTTTTTTGTCATTGTAACGAGCGATGCTTTTAAATTGTTTGTAATTATTGTGATGGGTTTAATGTACATTTATGGCCCTTAGGGCCACAGTAAAGAATAATAAGTATTAAGTGAATATAGACTTGCAACCTGTGGTTTCGGAGGTCAGGTCAGTTAAACTGCACACAACCTTTGAAGGTGTAGTGATTACTGCAGAGAAATCATGGCTCCATCTTATTTCGGAAGGTTGAAGGATGGATGGTCTCCAGAGCTCCACGGCCGGAGTGAGTCAGCTGCCATGCTCCCTCTGAGCTGAGTGGGGTGTGAGACTAAGGAATTGAGTGGGGCCTGAGACCAAAAAGCCGAATGTAGTGCAAGACGGAGTGAGTGATGTGTGAGGTGAAGGAACTAAATGAGGAGCCAGTAGGAGCTCTCTAGAAAGTCCTTTTGGAGCCTAATAATTTTTTGAAGCAGTTCCGCGCCCCTGAAACATACCTCAGCACCAACATCACACAGTTGATAAACTAATTTAATTCCGAGTCCCAGAAACGTGACTCTAATACAAAAAAAATATATAGAATTTTACATCTGCTAGGTTGTCTCACCCTCTTAATCTGTAACATATGACTCCAGTCTGCACTGGTTGATTTTTGGTTAGCTGCTCTTAATTTACTTTAAATTCACTTGAAAAAGTTTAGCAGATGTGTAACCCGCAGATGTATTGTAAGAGAGCTGTAAGCTTTTGATTCAAGTTAAAATTCATAATTAAGAAGAGCTTGTAAAATGCATCCTATTTTATGTAGTGCTAAAATAGGGAGCGTCTCCACACCTGCTGGTGTGGATGTAAGACGTGATCCCCACGATTGGCATCCTATATCTGATCAAGTAATAGGGCAAGATTACATTTACGCAGTTTACTAATCAAGGTTGGTTCGAGGCATGTGGGCTGCTGAATTCATATCTGTGCATAGTCCGCCACCTAGTGTTGGGTCCGGATGATTGCACATTGTTGTCCTGGAAGAGTCTTCGAAGTATCACGAGATAGGTGGCTCCTCCCCTGGACTACAGTGCGCATGGGCATCGCCTCCATCCCCAGATTGTTTTTTTCCGCCATAGGGTTCGGATGTGTTTTCGGTTCCCTCCTTCGGAACCGATAGTTGTTCGATTTAACTTGAGACCAAAAGGTCTTTAGGCTGGGCGTCGGTATAGTTGCGTTCGGGTTCTCTTACTGACTCTCAGCTCCAATCTCCTACTGCCCTTCCACGTGCTTCGACGCGGACGGGCCTACACTACCGCATTTGCTATGGAGCGGACTCCATTCAAGAAGTGTCCGCTATGTCACTCGAAATATTCGCACCTCGACGTGCACCCCGTGTGCAACACATGCTTGTCACCGGATCACCGTGAAGACACCTGCATGGCGTGTTCAAAGTTTAGGAGTAAGAAAACTTTGAAGATTCGCCGGGCTAATCGACTCCAGGCACAGTTGTCGGCTTCGGCACCCCCACCTGATGACATCTTTCAGGAATCGATCGAGGAGGAGGACGACGTACAAGAGTCGGACTCTGGCCCCGCGTCCGAGGAAGAGACCTACGACGCGGACGAGGAGGCCTGCGACGAAGTCTCCGGTGAGGTAGGGGACGACGAACTGATTTGTGCCACGATGGGAGATAGCTCAGAGGAAGAGCATCCCCAACCGGACTCCGGGGTTTCCCCCCGTCATACGGCCCAGGTCGAGGGATCGCCTTCGGGCCTTACCCGAGATCTTACTATAAGTCCTACGTCCCCGCCTCCGGGCCCGGTCACGGACATTTCTAGCAAGAAACCGAAAGTGAAGCCAACCGGTCCCGCACCCTCGGATGCGAAACCGAAACCGAAACTGGCGTTGGTGAAGAAGGTTCTGGAGGCGTCAACTTCCACGAAACCCAAAATGGCCGACTCGAAGAGCCACGCCAAGATGGCCGACCACAAGAGCCGCGCCAAAATGGCCGACCCGAAGTCCTCTGGGTCGGCACCGAAGGTGAAGACTTCCGACGCGGCTGCGTCGGAACCGAAAGGGGTCGCGGACCCGAAGACGGCTTCGAAGAAGCGTCACGCCGACGGTGCGACAGGCCAAGGGGCGTCGGCACCGAAGAAGAGGCCTGCCGGCGACCGGGCTCTCGGAGACGAAGAGTCGCTCGAGACGGTTCAGCCCTCGGCATCCCTTACAAAGAAGGTGGGAGAATCCTTGAAGCGGATCCAACAGTCCACTGTGGTTCCCAGCCAGGACACTGTCGTGCCTAGGCCCACGCCGAAGCCTGCCAAGGAACAAACGCCCATCCGTTTTACCCTTCCTCCCAAGTCGGCGCCGAAGGCCTTCGCGCCTAAGCAGGGCGGACATTCTCAGGAAGTATTGACGCCGAAAGCTGCCTTGGTGGTGTCGAAGCTTCGGCTCCAACCGCTCGCGGTGGAGGAACGTCGAGAG
Source organism: Lissotriton vulgaris (assembly GCF_964263255.1). Taxonomy (NCBI): domain Eukaryota; kingdom Metazoa; phylum Chordata; class Amphibia; order Caudata; family Salamandridae; genus Lissotriton; species Lissotriton vulgaris. The sequence continues at coordinate 190,546 of NW_028255800.1, read as the reverse complement.
GTGACCATCGACGCCAACACCGGAAAATTGTCGCTCCTCAAACGAAAGATTACGTCGGAGCCGCCATTGGAACCTTTTAGGATTCCACTTAAGAGCAAAAAGTACTCTGCGGACTCTTCGGCTCTGATGGAACCTCTGTCTCCACAAGCCATGGAACGCTCGCCGGCCCATTCCCCAGTGCCTGATGTGGACGAGGAGGACGACGAGTACAACTATCCTGCGTACTCGGATCCGGAAGAGGAGCAGGTGCCCTGGACGGCAGGAGGCGACACGGACGACCTGCAGTCAGGCCAGGACACTCAACTTTTCGCCGCGAAGACGTCCCCGACGGAGGACTCGGCGGCGTTTAATGCATTAATAGAGAGAGCTGCAGCGAACCATGACGTCGAACTGCACTCAGACCCTGTGGATGCGGACTTCTTAGTCGACACCTTCTCGGTAGCCGAAAAGCAAGTCAAGACGCTACCTATGCTCAAAGGGGTGCTGAAGCATGCACAGGAGGTGTTCAAGGAGCCCACCCGGGCGCGGGTGGTCAATCCTCGCATCGACAGGAAGTATAAGGCGGCGCCCACGGATCCCACGTATATTAAGGGACATTTGCCATTGGACTCCCTGATGGTGTCCAACGCTCGAAAGAGGGCGAATTCGCAGACTACTGGTGATGCTCCTCCCCCAGACAAAGAGTCAAAAATCTTTGAGGCATCAGGCAAACGCATTGCTGCACAGGCAGCAAACATCTGGAGGATCTCTAACACCCAAGCCCTGCTTGCACGTTATGATAGGGCCCATTATGACACATTAGAGGCCATCCTACAACACTTGCCTGACCAATACAAGGAGGCGGGGGAGATGCTCATTCAGGAGGGTAAACTCATTACTAATGCATCCATCAAATGTGCCCTAGATGTAGCAGACACTGCCTCCAGGGCTATCAATACAAGCGTGTTACTTAGACGCCATGCCTGGCTTCGAATTTCTGGGTTCAAGCCCGACATACAAACCACATTACTGGGTCAAACGGTGAATCCTGACCATCTGTTCGGCCCTGAGGTGGATGCCTCCCTAGAAAAAATGAAGAAAGATACCGAAACTGCCAAGTCTATGGGGGCTTTACAAAGTCAGCAGTTTCGGGGTGGTTCCTTTCGCCGCTCCAATTCAAGAGGCACCTCAAGAGGCCAGGCATCCCAGCCCACGCAATACTACAAGGGTAACACCCAGTCCTCGTATAACAACAACAAGGGCAGGGGTGGCTACAGAGGCAATAATATCAAAGGCAGAGGACGTGGAAACAATGCCTCCAGGTCCACCGCCTCCAACAAGCAGTGACGTCTTGTCACTTCCCCCCGATCACACAACACCTGTCGGGGGGAGACTACAGCAGTTCCTGCCGGCGTGGAGGTCCATCACCACGGACAGGTGGGTGAGGTCTCTTATCCAGTACGGGTACTGTCTAGAACTTACATCCATTCCACCGGACATACCGCCAAGAGGCCGTGCTATGTCCGACGAGCACTTGACCTTGTTGCAGCAAGAAGTACTAATCATGCTGCAAAAAGGGGCGATAGAGCTCGTTCCATTGCAAGAACGGGGAACAGGGGTTTACTCCCTGTATTTTCTAATCCCCAAAAAGGACGGATCACTCAGGCCGATCCTGGACCTCAGGCCCCTGAACTGGTACATCAACTCAGAGCACTTCCATATGCTCACATTGCAGCAGGTGCTTCCCCTGCTTCAACGGGGGGACTTCCTAGCAACGCTGGATCTGAAGGATGCCTATTTCCATATTCCCCTGCATCCTTCACACAGAAAGTATCTCAGATTCAAGATCTTAGACCAGCATTACCAGTTCAGAGTCCTGCCGTTCGGGGTCACCACGGCACCAAGAGTTTTCACCAAATGCCTAGCGACTGTAGCAGCGCATCTCCGTCGCCAGCACGTCCATGTCTTTCCATACCTAGACGACTGGCTTATTCAGGCAAAGACGGAACAGCAGTGCGTAGACCACGTGTCACGCACCATTCACCTCCTGCACGATCTGGGATTCTCTCTGAACTACCCAAAGTCCCATCTCCAGCCCGCCCACGTGCGACAGTATCTGGGCGCGACGATCAACACTCTGGCGGCCACTGCGCAGCCGAGTTCAGTGGGAATCGCCGGTATCCAGGCGCTGATCCAACGATTCAGACCCCAGACCTCGCTTCCAGCGAGGGTGTTCATGCAGTTGATAGGCATGATGGCCTCCTGCATCTCCATTGTCCCGCACGCGAGACTACATATGCGTCCGCTTCAGGAGTGCCTGGCACGTCAGTGGACTCAGGCTCATGGGCAACTGACAGACCTAGTGTTGGTGAGCGGTCGGGCGTACAACTCTCTGCATTGGTGGAATCCACAAAACCTTTGCAAGGGCCGACCATTCCAAGAGCCTGTCCCACAGATCATCCTGACAACGGACGCCTCTCTCCAGGGATGGGGAGCGCATGTACTCCATTACACAGTGCAGGGACTATGGACACTTCAGCAAAGGAAGATGCACATCAATGTGTTGGAACTGATGGCAATCTTCATGGCCTTAAAGGCGTTCAAAGTACATCTGTGCAACAAGGTCGTGTTGATCCGGACGGACAACATGACGGCCATGTACTACATCCAGAAGCAAGGGGGAACACACTCTCCACAGCTGTCTCATCTGGCTCAGAGCATGTGGAAGTGGGCCATTCAGAGGAACATCTTCCTCATGGCAGAACATCTCCCAGGCAAGGACAACCAGATGGCGGATCTGCTCAGCAGACACAGCCATCAGATGCACGAGTGGGAGTTACATCCATCAGTACTCCAACCGTACTTCCAAAGGTGGGGTCATCCAGAGATAGACCTGTTCGCCACAAAGGAGAACGCAAAATGCCAAAGCTTCGCCGCCAGGTTCCCACACCCCCAATCACAGGGCAATGCGATGTGGATGAACTGGTCAGGCAGATTTGCGTACGCTTTTCCCCCAGCACCTCTGATACCGCTGGTGGCACGCAAGCTCAGGCAACACTCGATGACGCTCATTTATTTATTTATTTATTTATTGACATTTGTAGAGCGCGGCGAATACCCGTGGGCGGGGCTCGCCAACCATGGTACACCACGTTTCTGGAACTCTCCGTGGTACCGCATCAACGGCTTCATCTCACTCCCAGCCTTTTGACGCAGAGCCATGGCGACATTCAGCACCCAGATCCGCAACAGCTCAACCTGGCGATCTGGCTCCTGAAGTCCTAGAGTTTGGCTACCTCAATCTTCCTCCCGACTGCATGGACATCATTCGGGAGGCGAGAAAGCCCACTACTAGAGCTTGTTATGCGGCTAAATGGAAGAGGTTTGTCGTCTACTGCGTGGAGCACAGCATTGACCCGCTAGACGCTTCCATTCAAAACATCATATGCTACCTCTTTCACCTGTATCGGTGTAATCTTGCCTACTCTTCCATCCGCATTCACCTGTCGGCTATGGCAGCATACCTCCAAAATAGGCAACACCTGTCACTCTTTAAGGTCCCTGCTATCAAGGCTTTTCTGGAAGGACTCAAAAGAGTCATTCCACCAAGGACTCCACCAGCTCCGGAATGGAACCTCAATGTGGTTCTTACAAGGCTGATGGGTCCCCCCTTTGAGCCACTACACTCTTGCGAACTGCAGTTTCTGACCTGGAAGGTGGCTTTCTTAGTAGCAATCACATCGCTACGGAGGGTTAGCGAACTGCAGGCGCTCACCATCCAAGAACCTTTCTTCCAGGTACATGCCAACAGGGTGGTGCTCCGCACTAACCCTAAATTCTTGCCCAAAGTGGTCTCACAGTTTCACATAAACCAAACTATTGAATTGCCGGTGTTCTTCCAAAACCCAGAGACGCTGGCGGAGCGGATGCTCCACACTCTTGATGTGAAGAGGGCCTTGATGTATTATGTGGACAGGACAAAAGATTTCCGCAAAACCAAACAACTTTTTGTTGCTTTTGCCACTCAACACAAGGGAAATGCAATCTCCAAAGCAGGAATAGCTAGATGGATAGTAAAGTGCATTCAGATCTGCTACGCTAAAGCAAAGCGCACTCTCACTATACCACCGAGGGCCCACTCCACTAGGAAGTTGGGGGCCTTTATGGCATTCTTAGGTAACATTCCCTTAGAAGACATCTGTAGAGCAGCCACATGGTCTACCACTCATACTTTCACTAAGCACTACTGTGTAGACGTGCACTCAAAACAACAGGCAGCTGTTGGTCAGGCTGTTCTAAGAACGCTTTTTCAGACTGCTGCAGCTGGCACGGGCGGCCGCCGCTAATGGAGGGACTGCTATGTATTCTATGCACAGATATGAATTCAGCAGCCCACATGCCTCGAACTGCAAATGCTACTTACCAGTATGCATCTGTTCTTGGCATGTAGGGCTGCTGACATTCATATCGCCCACCCTCCTCCCCGGCGCCTGTAGCAGCTGCAGTATGTATTCATATACAAACATATGCTCATAGCATGGTCATCACTCACTTCTTCACTCCATCTCTGCCTATGGCTAAAAACAATCTGGGGATGGAGGCGATGCCCATGCGCACTGTAGTCCAGGGGAGGAGCCACCTATCTCGTGATGCTTCGAAGACTCTTCCAGGACAACAATGTGCAATCATCCGGACCCAACACTAGGTGGCGGACTATGCACAGATATGAATGTCAGCAGCCCTACATGCCAAGAACAGATGCATACTGGTAAGTAGCATTTGCATTTCAGACTTCACTCGTCCTTTGTGTTATTGCAGAAAATCAAAAATGTTCTTTTTCTGCTGAAAATAGCATTGAAACCTCCTCATGATCCACACATTCTTTAGTTGGACATTAAATGTTTGTAATCTTCTCTTTGTTCTACAAATAGTTCTGGTGATTCAACTGCAAGAATATGGAATCTTAGTGAAAACAGCACCAGCGGTTCTACACAACTGGTACTACGGCACTGCATACGAGAAGGAGGGCAAGATGTACCAAGCAACAAAGATGTGACGTCTTTGGATTGGAATGTGAGTCAATATCTCCAGCACTGCGTGCATTTCAGTTAAAATGCTTCTCTATAATGATACGGTTATAGTTTACTTTGCCGAATGCCACTTATATGAAGACATTAGAACTGTGTGCGTGACTAAAGGGTTGGTTGCAGTTTATAAGCTTAGTGGGCAATTGCAGGTTGCTGTAAAAACTAAGCTTGGTGTTTTATGTTCAGTACAATGGGGTCAAGCATTCCTTTTAGCACAGCTTCATTTAGTAGAAGTGAAACTGTGACTTTAATAATGCATAAACTAACTTTTTCAGCTTTGTTTGCTGCAATAATATGTGAGCGATTGAAATTAGTTTTCAAAAAGTACTTCATTGGATGTGCAAATATTTTAATCGATTGCACTTTTTTTTTTAATTCCCTGAATTATTTTTTACTCTAAGTAACGTTTCTGTCTTTTACTGGCAGAGTGAAGGAACGCTTCTTGCAACGGGGTCATATGATGGATTTGCCAGGATATGGACAAAAGATGGTAAATAATATATTTTACATGTTGTAAATTTGGATGAATATATATCTGTCAAGCTCCCTCAGACGCTATATATCCTGTTGTCACCATACATATGTGATCACCTTTACACACACTGCCTGTGCTCCATTGTTGTGCCACTCCGTACCTGGATAAGCTTCGCTATTATTTTTACTGCAATACTTTTTCCTGTTTTCTCTTCTGTGAAACAGTCCACTCTCTTGCAGATAGCTTGTACCCACATTTCCCCCTGTCCTTCTAGTCCTACCTGTGCTCTACTGCTTTGTAATACCTTTCACTCCCTTGCTCTTCAAATTCCTCCCTCCCCGTTTGGGATCTGCCACTAAATACCATCGACGTTTACTTCACAGAAGGCCTAATGGCTTACACCCCTGTTTTTGCACCCCTCCCCCTTCCTCCCATGTACAGATTATTTTTGTACCGTTTGAAACAGACGACCTTTCTTTTATTGTTTTTTTGCATTACGTGTGTGTGTGTGTGTGTGTGTGTGTGTGTGTGTGTGTGTGTGTATATGTTCGAGGCATATGAGCTGCAGATTGCACACTGTGCATAGATCGCCACCTAGTGTTGGGCATGGATGTTTGCAGTTTGTTGTTGTCCTGAAAAGTTCTTTGGAAGTCACAAGATAGGTGACTCCTCCTTAGAACCACATTGCGCATGGGCATCGGCTCCATCCCCAGATTGTTTTTTTCCGCCATCGGGCTCGGATGTGTTTTCTGCGCTCCACTTTGGAACCGATTTTCCTTCGGCGCGCAATCCTCCCTCACTTCGACAGTATTGTTTCGATCGCGCTACATCGATGCGATTTTCTACCACTTCGAAGTCTTCGATTCCGGTCGTCGACGAAGGCCTTCGGGCCTACCTAGGCCTTGCTTTCTGGCTCATGGAAAGAACGCCATTCAAGAAGTGTCCTCAATGTGGGTCGAAGTTTCCGCACACCGACCTACATGAGGTGTGCAACCTTTGCCTTTCACTGGAGCAAGAGGCCAAAGACTGTTACGCGTGTGCCTCATTCCGCTCCCAGAAAACCATTTGTGACCGACGAACTCAGAGAACTATGGCTCGCTCGTCGGCTTCGATCCCCGACGACCTCTTCGAAAAGGGAGCCGACGTGCCAGAAGACCAGCACGCCGAAGAGAGTATCGGATCCTCAGATGCCGAAGACTCCGACGTCGAGTACATCACTCCAGCTCAACGGGTCGTAAGACCGTCGACCCCAACCCTTCCTCGACACCCTCAAAAAAGCCTTCGGTCACACCCTCTCACCTTCGGGCCCGGGTGCACACCGAGACACTGCTTCCCATGCCCCGCCTTCGGGCCCGGCAAAGAAGCCCACTAAGCCTTCAGGCGGCTCAGGCTCGAGCCAGCCTATTCCCGGTGCCAATTCTATACCGACACCGAAGAAGAAGCCATCTTCCTCTACTACGCCGACCGTTGCTCAGACACCTAAGCACACGGCACCGAAGACTGGCAGCGGCTCATCGATGCCGAAACCCGCACTCGGAGCCGAGTAAAAAAAAACGTCCAAAGCCCCAGATTCACACGCGTCGGAGCCGAAAAAACACCCGGAACCGAAAAAACAAGTTCCGATAAAAGACATTGCAAAAGGGCACCCTCCTAAGCCAAAAGATTCAACACCAGCTACCGACTCGGTGCCAAAAAAACCTACGGAGCCGTAAACTTTGACGCCGAAGGATTTGCCCCACTCAGAATAACTTTTTACACCGGATCCCAATCAGAAAACTCTTGTAAAGGATCCTAAAACCGGACAATTGACTCTCCGCTCCAAGAAGAGACCACTTGAGGTGCCAGCACCTCCTCCCCCTCCAAAGAAGAAGGACATTGCAACCTCTCCATTAAGGGTCCCTTCTCCACCACCTCCCAATATTGTTCCTCCTCCTACACCACATCAACCACATCATTCACCTACAACATTTACTAATCCAGATGATGATGTAGACACAGATTTTGACGACATGGGTGGGGGTGCACACGACCCAGCAGGCACCAATAGTCACCCTCAGTCACCTGATCCATGGAATGATTACAACACCCCTGATGTGCCTTACGTCCCACAAGATGATGTATACCCTTCCAGACCTTCTCCAACAGATGACACTATAGAGTTTAACCTACTAGTCCAAAGAGCTGCACAATATCATGGGGTGGACTTACACACCGATGCAGTGGAGGAAGATTTCCTATTAGACACTTTTGATAACACACACAGATCTACTGCCATTTTACCAATGCTTAAGGGTGTCATCAAGCACTCACCAGAGGTTTTTAAGGATCCTGTCAGGGCTAGAGTCCTCAATCCTCGCATTGAGAAAAAATATAAAGCTGCCCCTACAGATCCAGTTTATATTAAAGGTCCAGCACAATTAGATTCTCTAGTAGTTTCTTTTTTTTTGTGTTAAATTTGTACTTTATTGCACGTTCAATGAAAGCACACAGCACTGTTCGCCCACAACCCGAAGGCCGGCGGCAACAGTAAATAGTGTCCGGTACAGTGTTTAATAGCATCATACACAGCCTTAGTGCCAGCATCCTGGAGGCCTGGCGGCGCAGACAGAGAAATTCTCATGCATGAATAGCACTGCCATGTAGCAAGAATGGAATGGACAATCTGTACATCGGAACCCAGAACCGTAGAGTAATGTGCAAATACAGAGCAGCTAGAGTGATTGTGCAGAAGAAGTCCTGAAACCAATAAACAATTTTCACTAAGTAACAGCACAAGAAAACCCATACCCTGACAAGCCCCCTACCCACCAAACAACCAGCCTACCCGTACCTGTGTCCACCCACCCACCTGCCATATCTGCAGAGTCTGAATGCTAACAGTGTGCCTACAGCCAGAGACCCTATAGGCCCCCCATGTGTGCGAGTGTCTCCACTGAAACAATCACCGAGTACTACTCTCCCTGTGTAACCTCCCCGGGGGCACCCACCCCCCATATCACAGCTAACTGCACCAAGGGACCAGGCGACCACCTCACAGAATAGGACAGTCAAACGTGTAGTATGTCTCTCTCCGACGCCTCCACCCCTCCCTCCTGTATCTCATCCAGCTCCTCCCCCTCAGGTTCCGACTCCCCGCCTTCCTTGGCACACAGATATTCCCTATATAGCCCCCAGAAATTCTTAGGCCGACTCTTCGGGGGCAGCAGTTCGTTATAGACCTCCGACTGCGTGCAGCAGTACAGTAAATCCACCACCCAACGCCTCTTAGTAGGTATCGGCCCCCTCATCCAGCACAGTGCAACCAGGCGTTTGGCAGTCAGCAGCGCAATATCCGCCAAGCGCCGCACCGCCACCGGCAGTGGTTTGGAAAAGCCCAGCAGTGCCAGTGCCGGGTACGGCAGGACATCCATTCCCAATATCACACTAAGTTCCGAGAATACCCCCTGCCAGAATGTATGAATGCTAGGGCAAGTCCAGGCCACGTGTAAGAAATCAGCTGAGGGAAAGTGGCACCGCTCGCACTCCGCCGAATCCCTCAGTCCGTACCTGTGCAACCTTTCCGGGGTGTAATAGACACGCTGCAGATACTTAAAATGTATCAATCTATGTCTGCTATTAAGCAAAATCTTTCTAGTATTCGTGCAGCAGTATTGCCACATCTCATCCGTGACTGTCAACTGGAGATCGCACTGCCAAGCTAATCTGGCCTTGGAGAGCGGGTACAGCTTGTGTCGGTCCCCCAGTTTCTTAAGATTCGTGACCAACTTACTGGACGATGGGTTTTTGAAAACGTAGATGAGCTCCGGCACCTCCAGGGGTTCCGACATTTCCGGGCCCAGTAACACCTGTAGCGCCCTACGGACCCTATGATATTGAAAACTGTGCAATAGCGTCTTCCCAGGGTGGGATTGAAGGACCTGTTGCAGCGTCTTTACAGTGCCGTTCAGGAAGAGATCCCCCATCTTTTCTATGCCCAAGTCCCGTAATGCCTTAAGGACCCCCTTCTCTGTCAGTGGAGCCAACCACACCGCCCATTCCACGCGCATGAGGGGCGAATACAGCAGCTCGCTATCCCGCGAGCGAACTAGCTCATGCCAAGCGTGGTTCGTAGCCGCAATGGAGTCTAAATTCCCAACCCTACGGTCAGCAGGGCAGCATATTGTGGCTGGGAGCGGAGTGGGATCCGCGAAGAGGCGTTCAAGTTTCACGTGTGGGATGCCAGGGTCCCCATGGACCCAAGTGTGTAGATGAGCCCCCTGCGCTATTCTATAGTACCGCTCCAGATCTGGAGCCCCCAGGCCCCCTCGTTCATAGGGGAGCATTAAAGTCTGCCATTGGACCCTCGGTTGTTTGCCCCCCACGCAAGCCTGATAAGCGTCTGCGTAAGCTGCCGGAAAAATGCCTTTGAAAGCACCACGGGGATATTAGCAAAGAGAAATAGAAACCTGGGGAGGACCACCATCTTCATAATCGCTATTCTGCCCATCAAGGACAACGGAAGCCTGCACCACACTTCCACATCATCCACCAGTCTAGAGTACGCTACACCATAATTCTCGCGTATCAAGGTCTCGGGATCAGTGTGGACACGGATCCCCAAATAGCGAATAGAGTCCGTGGTCCACTGCAACGGGTACTCCGAGTCAAACGGGTGGGTCACTGGGGTCAGGGGTAACGCCACGGACTTGTCCCAGTTGACCCGCAAACCAGATAGAGCTCCAAACCTCACCACTTCCCGCAAGACAGACGCCAAGTTCTCCTCCGGTTCCCGAACATATAGCAGGGTATCGTCAGCGTATGCCGATCTGATAGGTAGAGAAGTTGATCCCTTCAAACCCATGGTATTCCCTGATAGCGCACGCCAGTGGTTCCGCCACTAAGGCGTACAGAAGAGGGGGCAACCCTGTCAGGTGCCTCTGCTGATCTCAATCGGAGCAGTGACCGAGTTCCCTATCTTCAGCCGGGATGTCGGCTTGTAGTACAAGGCCCCTAGCATCTGCAAAAAAGGCTCGCCCAGCCCATACTTACGCAGGACCCTGAGCATAAATGACCACTCCACCGAATCAAAGGCTTTTTCCATGTCCCAAAAAATAGCGACAGCCTTATTCTCTTGCCGGACATGCTGAATGGTGCCTAGCACAGTACGGATGTTATATGTCAAATTCCTAGCAGGGACAAACCCAGCCTGTTCCGGAGCAACCAAGTCCGGGACCAGCAGAGCCAGACGCGCAGCCAGGACTTTCGCGTATAGTTTGGCGTCTACATTAATCCGGGAGAGCGGCCTATACGAGCCACATTCGTTGGGGGGTTTCCCCGGCTTCGGGATTGTAATGAGAAGTGCTTCCCTCATAGATTTCGGCATACTACCCTGTTGGCAAATGTCATCGAAAAGCAGCATCAAGTGTGGTATAAGTTTATCTTGGAAAGCCTTGTAGAAAGCCACCGTAAGCCCATCAACCCCCGGAGCACTGCCTGACCTCATTCCCTCGAGTGCCTCCGAAATCTCCTCTTTCTGAATCGGTGCCATAAGAAATTCTCTCTGCCAATTGGCTAGGAAGGGCATCTTGATATAGCTCAGGTAGTCATCTATTTCCTCCTCTAGGTGACCTGACCGTGATCTGTACAGTTCAGTATAGTAAGCGTGAAATTCCGCCAGTATATCTCCTTCCTCCGTGACCACCCCACCACCAGATGTTAGTAATTCCTCAATCACCAATGGCGGTCTGCTATTACGCATAAGTTTAGCCAGTAGGGAACCAGGGCAGTCTCTTTCCCCATAGGTGCGTGCCGTGGCATATTTCCCCATGTGCTATATTTCCCTATCCGCCTCATCATGGAAATCTGCTAGTAGGGATATAAGCCTCTCATTCGTGTCAGTGTCTTCTGCACGCCCCGTTTGTCGCTCCAGATCAGACAGCTGCTTTTCTAAGTACTTCAACCGCTGCCTGATAGCTTTGAGCACCCCTGAGTGTTTGGCCATCGTCATACCTCGTATGTACACCTTGAACGCATCCCAAAGAACCTGTACACTATCCACCGACCCCACATTAGCCGTGAAGTAAGTGTCAATATCTTCAGCTAACTCCCCTCTGAAAGCCTCATCCAGAAGTGAGTATGGGGGGAACCTCCAAGTGAACGGGGGAATTCTCCTAGCCGGTGCCTCCAGTAGCACGAGCAGTGGTGAATGGTCCGACAACGTGCGGGGCAATATTACACATCCCTTCACTGAATTAAGGAGGGAGTGGGAGGCAAACCAATAATCAATTCTCGTGTGTATGTTATGATAGGCTGAGTAATGAGTGAAACCTCCCTTCCCCGGGTGTCTATGGCGCCACACATCCACCAGGTCAAGCTTCACCATTTCCGCCTGCATAAGCAACGCCGAGGCCGCCGGGCATCTGGAAGCGCCAGCCGACCTGTCCAGCTCTGGGTTCAGCACAAAATTGAAATCGCCCCCCCACAGCAACCTGGAACCCTCATACTGTCTACATAGATCGGCTAGTGAGGTGTAAAAGGCAGGCGTATCATAATTGGGGCCATACACATTCACAACCAGCAGATCTTGACCTTTCCCTACACAACGGGCAATTGCATATCGACCCTCCGGGTCCACAACCATCTGCTGTAATTTCAATTGCGATTTGGGATTAGCCCATGTAAGCACACCCCTTGCATGTGTAGTAAACCCCGCTGCAACACAATTGCCTCCAAGTCCCCTGGTCAACAGCATAGGGCTGGATAGAGGCAGGTGTGTCTCCTGGAGCAGTGCAAGGTCAACCCGGTGTCGCTGTAAGTATGCCAGTACCTTCCGGAGTTAACGAAAATCATTCAACCCCCTCACATTCCAAGTTAGCATTCTGATAGAGTTGGGGCCACTCTCCGACCCTAAAACCTCAGCGTCCGCCATTGCAGAGTAATGAGTGTATCAAATTCGCACAGTTGGAATCGCAGACACAGTCCCGTAGAAGGCCGAACAAAACCCTCCCCCCAACTGTCCCAATTTGTCATAGTCAACATGTTCAACAAAGGAATAAAAGAGCATCCACCCACCCACCCACAGCCGACCATCCCCAACCCGGTCAGACAGGTCCCGCCACCACCCACCATCCCCCCCCCCCCCCGAACTACCAACTAACTCTACAGACCCTAAGGGGCTCTCAAAGGAGCCGAAAGCCGAAAGCGCAGGGGCAGAGGTTCCCAGCCAGACAACAGCACAATTGGGTCCGGGACCTTAAACTTCAGTTACTCCTCCACCCCGCCCCAACCAACATTCGGCACCCTCGCCAGCTCAAACCCTCATAGTCAAATAATGAAACTCCCGCACGCGGGAGGGCCTTCCCCACAGTAACAGAGCGTACTGCCACCAAACTCCCCAGCACAATCATATTAGTTCAGTGAGTAACCAGGAAGATCTCACCCCAAGATTGTGTCACAGTGGGCTCGCATCGTCTTTACAAGAGCCAAAGTTCGATAGGGCACAGTCAACCCATAAAGGAGGCCGTACTCCCATTTACTCCTGGCCGTCCATGTTGGAAGCAGCATCGGCGTCCTCTCGTCGACTCCTCGGACTGTTGCGCTGTTCCTTGGCCCACTCCTTCAGGGATTTTTCAGTTCCGTAGGATCGGTGAAAAAGTGCGAATGCCCCTGCCTGTTAATACGGAGTCTTGCAGGGTACAACATGGCATAGTCAAGCCCAAGGTCTCTCAGTTGTTTCTTATATGGGGCGAAGCGCTTCCTTTCCTCCTGCACTCTCGCCGTGAAGTCCGGGTAGAGGGAGATGTTCATGCCCTCAAATTGCAGATCTCCTTTCTCCCTGGCCAGCCGAAGCGCTAGGTCCCTGTCACGATAGTTCAACAGCTTCGCAAAATTCGGCCGCGGTGGGAGTCCTGGTTGCGGCTTCGGCCCCAGAGTGCGATGAGCCCTCTCGACGATAAACATAGGGGAGAAGACCTCCTCCCCTAACAGGGTCCGCAGCAGCTTCTCCACGAACAACACCATTTTACCAGTGTTGGTGCACTCCGCCACCCCAGTAATGCAAACGTTGGAGCGCCGCGAGCGCGCCTCCAAGTCCTCCGTCTTGTCCTGAATGACTTGGAGTAGCCTTCCGAACTGCTTGCGATCTTTATCCCATTCCGTCTGGGCCTCCTCTGCCTCCGTCAGCCGCCTTTCCGCCATATCCAGCCGTTCAGCATGCTTATCGACTCTCTCGGACATGCGGTCCATCCGGTATGTCAATGCATCAATTTTAGTACCAATCGCCGCCATGCTGTCTTGCAAGCCTTTTTCCATCGACACCAGCATTTCGCGTATGACCGCACACAAGAAGCTTTCGGAGGCAGTAGGCCGCGCGAGGCGTCCGGGGCCGGTCCTTCAGCACCCTTCGCTTTCCGTTGATCAAACGTCAGTTTGGGCTGGGTTCTGTCGCCCTTCCCCATGGCGTTCCTGGTGGTCATCCAGTCGAGGTGCCCAGCCGCCAGCAATACACCACCAGCGGTTGATAGGAGGGCAAACAGGAGACACATAGGCAGTGGGCGCCAAGGGACGAGGTGTTGCGCAGCAAGAAATGCGCCCAAGATGGCGGCCGTCCGCACGGTAGTGCGAGTAGGCCCAGCCGCCAGAGAGGTACACCGTCAAGCACTCTCCCGCAACCACACCGTTCCAAGACCGGGCAGATGGGTCACCACCTCTCCAGATCGCAGCACACCTACGATCCTGCAGCTTTCTGTAGGTAGCGTGGGGTCCAGACACAAGCCGACAGGGCGTTCCCCCAGCAGGTCGGCGGCCAGCCAGAAACTTCCTCCAGTGGCCAGGAGCACCGCAAACACCAGCACTTCTGCCCCCTCCGAAACTTCACAATCGAATGCCAGTTCACCACAACGCCGCCCGGAAACAGGGCGTATTAGCGCCGCTCAGGACCAGTTGCTCGACTGCAGGTTAGGTAGACCGGCCCGCTTCAGTACAGCGAACCGCGCGTAGTGTGACGCAGCACGGGCAGCCCCTCAGGATAGTCCGTGGATTACGGCCTGGTCTGTCTCAGCACCGTCCTCCGAGCAACAAAGCTCCACCACACCGGATTTCGACCGGGTAAAGGACCCCCGCCGGGCCGGAGCGTAGGTAGGGAGTCCGCCTCAACTTTTAGAGCTAGTTAGGCGCCAGAAGGATAAGTTTGACGGAGTTTAACGGGGCTCAGGCGAGGAGCTCAACGCTCACACGTCTTTCATGGACACCGGCAAGCTCCGCCCCCCCCTTCTCTAGTAGTTTCTAATGCACGTAAATGTGCTAATTCCCAGACATCAGGTGAGGCCTCACCACCAGACAAAGAATCTAAGCTCCTTGACGCCTCCGAACAGCGGTACAAGCAGCTAACATCTGTTGTATTGCCTATACCCAAGCATTGCTGGCAAGATACGACAGGGCACATTACGACGAACTAGAGTCCATAATGCAGCACCTACCAGACAAATACAAAAACAGGTCTAATGAACTTATACAGGAAGGTAAAAATATCACTAATACTTCCATCCGTTGTGCCCTAGACGCTGCAGATACCGCCTCAAGGGCAATCAATACCAGCACCCTACTACGTAGACAAGCCTGGCTACGTATTTCAGGTTTTAAACCTGAGGTACAAAACTCCATCCTTAATCAGCCATTTGATGAAACACATTTATTTGGCCCAAATGTTGACGTGTCTTTAGAGAAAATAAAAAAAGACACCGATACAGCACAATCTATGGGAGCCTTGCAGCAGCAAGCTCCCAGACGTTCCTTTCATCGCTCATCATACAGAGGCAACACAAGGACTACTCCTCAGAAAGTCCCTCCACTTCCTACAAAACTCCTTGTCAATCCACATTCACTAAGGGCTACCAGAGAGAGGGTTACAGGGGTAACAACAGCAGAGGCAAAAACAACAACTCACGCTCTGCCTCTACCCCTACCCAATGACTTTCCTTCCCTCCCCCCAACATTCCACTCCTGTGAGTGGGAAGACTTCAGCAATTCCTGCCTGCCTGGATCAACATCACATCAGACAGGTGGGTGCAAGAAATTATTCAGTCCGGTTACTGTCTAGAACTAACATCTACCCCCCCCCCCCCCCCCCCCCCCCCCCAAACATACCACCCAAACAGCGTCCAATGTCACAAGAACAAATATCACTCTTAAAGCAAGAAGTACCAACAAAACAAGGGGGTTTACTCTCTATATTTTCTGATTCCAAAGAAGGCCTGCTCTCTAAGGCCTATTTTAGACCTCAGACCGCTAAACATATACATACAGTCAGACCATTTTCACATGGTCACACTCCCAACAAGTCCTTCCGATCCTGCTGCAAAACGACATCCTGGCTACTCTAGATCTCAAAGACGCATACTTCCACATTCCCATTCACAAGGCTCACAGGAAGTATCTCAGATTTTTAATAGACGGGCAGCACTATCAATTCAAAGTACTCCCATTTGGAGTTACAACAGCACCAAGAGTATTCACCAAGTGCTTAGCAGTAGTGGCAGCGCATCTACGAAAACAACACATCCATGTCTTCCCGTACCTCGACGACTGACTCATAAAAGCCAGCTCATTCAATCAATGCGTGTAACACATTCATACCACCATCCAACTGCTCCACAACTTGGGATTCACAATAAACCACACCAAGTCTCATCTACAGCCTTCCAAATTACAACAGTACCTTGGTGTCACAATAAACACCTCAACAGCGCTAGCTTATCCCACTCTAGCAAGGATAGCCAGCATGCAAACACTTCTAACAAAGTTTCAGCTACAACACTCCCTCCCAGCACAAGTGTTCATGCAAATCATAGGGATGATGGCCTCTTGCATCTTCATAGTATCCCATGCAAGATTTCAGATGCGTCCTCTCCAAGAGTGCTTATCACATCAATGGAACCAGGCTCAAGGTCACTTAACAGACATAGTGTTGGTAGACGGTCGGACTCATCGCGCTCTGCAGTGGTGGAACACCAAAAACCTTTCCAAGGGGCGACCGTTCCTAGAGCCAGTTCCTCAGATAATCTTGACTGTGGATGCATCGCTCTCCGGCTGGGGAGCCCACCTACTTCAACACACCATGCAAGGCAGGTGGATTCCGCAACAAAAATTACTCCACATCAATCATCTGGAGTTACTAGCAATATTCCTAGCACTAAAAGTTTTCCAGAAGCAAGTAGCAAACAAAGCTGTGTTAGTACGCACAGACAACGTGACAGCAATGTATTACATACAGAAGCAGGGAAGCACACACTCCCTGCAGCTCTCTCAACTAGCACAAGACATATGGAGGTGGGCTATACCTCAAAGCATATTCCTCCTAGCCCAGCATGTTCCGGGAGTACAAAATACTATAACGGATCTGTTAAGTCGTCAGACTCAACAGACCCACGAGTGGGAACTTCATATGCAAGTTCTTCAACCATTCTTTCAGATGTGGAGACAACCTCAGATAGACTTATTTGCCACCCACGAAAACGCAAAATGCCCAAGCTTCGCCGCCAGATATCCACACCCACTGTCAAAAGGCAATGCGATTTGGATGAATTGGTCAAACAGATTTGCGTACGCTTTTCCACCTCTACCACTCATGCCACTAATAGTACGCAAACTACAGCAGCATTCTCTGACCCTCATCCTAGTTGCTCCAACGTGGGCCAGACAACCGTGGTACACCACACTGCTACAACTGTCTGTAGTACCGCATCAAAAACTGCACCTGTCTCCACACCTCTTAACACAGAAGCATGGAGAGATCAGACACCCCGACCCAGCTCAGCTCAACTTTGCGATCTGGCTCCTGAAGTCCTAGAATTTGGATATCTGAACCTTCCTCCAGACTGCATGAATGTCATTAAAGAAGCTAGACGTCCAAATACTAGGGCATGTTACGCGGCCAAGTGGAAATGATTTGTGATATATTGTCACAACAACAATATTGATCCCCAAAATGTGTCTATTCAACACATCATAGGATACTTACTGCATCTCCAAAGACGTAACTTAGCCTATACGTCTATTAGACTACATCTTGCTGCAAAAGCAGCATATCTGCAAAACAGACAACATCTATCTCTGTTCAGAGTGCCTGCCATTAAAGCCTTTATGGAAGGCCTTAAAAGAATAATCCCTCCCAGAGTACTACCTTCGCCTGTGTGGAATTTAAACGTTGTTCTCACACGGTTAATGGGACCTCCCTCTGAACCTTTACACAGATGTGAATTACAATTTTTAACATGGAAAGTTGCTTTCCTAGTAGCTATTACTTCTCTGCGGAGAGTTAGTGAACTACAAGCACTAACCATCCAAGAACCCTTCTTTCAAATGCATAAAAATAAGGTAGTTCTACGTACTAATCCAAAATTCCTGCCCAAAGTAATTTCTCCATTCCATCTCAATCAATCTGTGGAACTGCCCGTTTTCTTCTCGCAACCACAGACAGCAGCAGAAAGAGCTCTTCACACATTAGATGTCAAAAGAGCATTGCTATACTACATAGAAAGAGCTCAACCTTTTTGTCAGACAAAACAACTTTTTGTGTCTTTCTCATCACCACACAAAGGTAATCCCATTTCAAAATCTGGGATAGCTAGATGCATTGTCAAATGCATACAGATTTGTTATCACAAGGCTAAACGTACATTATCTGTTCCTCCTAAAGCCCACTCTACAAGAAAAATAGTTGCTTCAATGGCATTTTTAGGGAACATTCCCCTAGATGACATCTGCAGAGCAGATACATGGGCTACACCGCACACATTCACAAAACACTGTTGTGTAGATGTGCAAACAAAACAAGCTAATGTGGGCCAGGATCTTCTCAAAACATTATTCCAAACTACTGCAACAGATAGGGGTGGTCGCCGCTAAGAGTGGGTACTGCTATACAATCTAAGCACAGTGTGCAATCTGCAGCTCGTATGCCTCGAACGGAAAGTGCTACTTACCAGTATGCATCTGGTAAGAGGCGGCAGACCCAAGAGCAGAGGACGGCCCGGGACCAGTGTTCGATTCCCGGCGCGGCAGGTTTCTGGACCAGGGTCAGCGGACTCGATAATTCTCTCGCCTCGGTGCCCACTCTGATCAGCGATCACACTCGGCAACTCTGGGCATTAGCTTGCCTCATCTTCACTAACGGCCCCACCAGACCGCCGGGGATGCCTGGTCTCACCCTGGAGATGCCCATTAAGGGACCATCTCTCAGGGAAGCCAGGAAGGGTTTCGCAGCGGTCGAAGCGCCTTGGGACCCTACGGGTAAGTAGTGCGCTATATAAAATGCCAATACATTCTTGGCATGTAGAGCTGCAGAGTTGCACACGCCCACCCGCCTCCCCTTGTCTGTTCCAGTATTATCTTAATTAGATACAAGTTACATGGGCATCCTTCCTTTTCTTGCAACGCTCCATCATTTCCCTACTGGCGAAAAACAATCTGGGGATGGAGCCTATGCCCATGCGCAATGTGGTCCTAAGGAGGAGTCGCTTATCTCGTGACTTCCAAACAACTTTTCTGGACAACAAAAAAACTGCAAACATCCGGACCCAACACTAGGTGGCAATCTATGCACAGTGTGCAACTCTGCAGCTCTACATGCCAAGAAAAGGTGCATACTGGTAACTAGCATTTTCCATACATATATAGTCGAGCCTGCGAGACCATGCGCTCTTGCTTGCGAGACAGTTATTTCCAAAAAGAGCTTGGAACTCTCGCATTGCTTACCATTTGTTTGTTCAGCATCCCTCTTCTTTGCAGCCTCTTTAATTGGCCCTTGCAGGCCAAACGTTATTTGCTATCCTATCTGTGAAACAGGAATCAAGCACAGATTGATTCAAGTTAATCAGTGCCTGTCCGCTGCTCCCTATGTGATTGAGGTACTATTTCTTTCCCTCTCTCCCTGCCTGCTGCTCCTTCCATAGCACTTTTTTACCCCCCTTGTTTAACGCTGCTGTCACGTTAAAGGCTCTTCGGAATAACCACAACATTGCCTGTCCCTCCCCTTCTGTTTTGCCATATTTTCACAGATCAGTTAGGTTGCTGTAGCAGTAGCCTATTGTCGTTTTTGATGGGATTACTCTTTGGGAGCTGGTCGGGAGAAAGGGATTAAGGAATTAGGCTCTGGCCATTTTATGTCCTATGGAGATCTGAGGCACTCTGCCCTCATTTGCTTTGTTGCTGGCATTCAGAAATCTTCATTAACAAAGGGACAAAATTTGCGTTAGAACAGAGTGTGGGCCTCTTTAGGCATACCACTGAGAGACCAGTGTGATGGATTTACTCCCCACTTAATGAAATATGATTTACATTTCCAGTTTTACAAACTGGAAATGTAAATAATTGTGTTAAGAAAACATGGTTTCCTTATTGTGAAAGTCAAAAATTGGTGAGTACCTGCACTCACTGAGTGCAGACACAGCCTTCAATCAAAACGGATTGAACTACATACTTTTAAGGGTCATACAAGACTAAAAAAAATAATAAATCTATAAACACAACAAAAAATGTTTTCCATTGGAAAGTGAAGCCCTGTGGCTCTTGCCTGCAGTTCTGTTTTGTGACAACTGGTGCATTATATTGTGTAGACTTTCCATGCGGTTTACACTTGTTTGTATAGCGCTGTGCACACAATTACCTTTTATAGCTCTTTTTAAATAACTTTTATGGTGCTGCACAGTAGCCACAGCAGTACAACGCCTTCGGGCCCCACAGGTTTGGGACATTCCAAGACTGGGTTTTCGCTGCTGGGGTTCGTCATCTGAGTCAGTTGGGCCCTCTGGATTTGGACTGACTCTGGTATCAAATCCACAACCTCTACCCGGGCTTGGTCCTCTGGCTGCTGACACGTGTTCGGCAACAAGGCCAATCGGACGCTCTTGAGCTCTTTAACTTTGGACGAGTGAATGAACTATGAACTTGTCTGGCGCATTTGTGCCCTACTATTCCTGCTATATCCTCGTGCCACAGACGTAAGGAGCCCTCTGTCCTGTTAGATTTGTGCCCCCTTCAACTACTCCCTGAAAAGAAATGCTCAAATTGGGTCAGGTCCTGTCTACCTTAGCTCCTGGAGACTGGATGGCAGTGTTGGACTTGCAGGATGCTTACTTCTGCATCCCTGTCCTGCCAGTCCACAGACGTTACCTGTGGATTACAAGGTGCCATGAGCACATTGTTTGCTGTGCTCCCGTTTGGCCTCACCCTCTGCTCGGGTGTTCCTGAAAGCGACACTTTCTCCACTTCAGAGAAATCTGTTAAAACTTTACCAATGCTAAAAGGTGCCCTTAAACACGCTGGGGACATTTTCAAGGAAACCACTAGAGCAAGTGTTATCAACCCCAGGATTGAAATAAAATACAGACCGGCACCTGTGGACCCTACATATATTAGGGGACAGTTGCCATTGGACTCTCTGGTGGTCTCAAATGCTCGTAAGTGAGCCAACTCGCAAACTACTGGTGATGGTCCTCCTCCAGACAAGGAATCAAAAGTATTGGAAGCTTCAGGGAAAAGGGTGGCTGCTCAAGCAGCTAATATCTGGAGAATTTCCAATACAGAGGCCCTATTAGCCAGATACGATAGGGCGCATTATGACACTTCAGAGGAACTGCTTCAACATTTGCCAGAGGCCTACAAAGAAGGTGCAGAAATGCTTATCCAAGAAGGGAAGCTCATAATAAACGCATCCATCAAATGCGCGCTAGACGCAGCAGACACTGCAGCCAGGGCCATTAATACAAGTGTCATGCTCAGGAGACCTGCTTGGTTGCGAATCTCTGGATTCAAACCTGAAATTCAGACCACATTACTAAATCAGCCTGTAAACCCTAATTTTTTATTTGGTCCTGATGTGGACACAATCTTAGAAAAGATTAAAAAGACAGACAGCCAAGTCTATGGGTGCCTTGCAGTCCCAACAGTTATGGGTAGGTTCCTTTCGACGCTCCAGTAACAGAGGAGCCACGCGAGGCCAGGCATCACAACAAAGTCCAAAACATAAAAGGAAGCACGCAGACCACCTATAATAAAAACAATAGAGGTGGATACCGTGGAAACAGCAGCAAAGGCAGAGGACGAGGGAACAACACCACCAGATCCTCCGCCAATAATAAACAGTGACGTCTTGTCACTGCCCCCGGACCATGTAACACCGGTCGGGGGGAGATTACAACAGTTCCTGCCAGTCTGGGAGAGCATTACCACAGACAGGTGGGTGAGGCAACTTATTCAGTACGGCTATTGTCTAGAGCTCACTTCCACTCCACCCAACATACCCCCAAGACAGCGCCCTATGTCCGCAGAGCACATGGACTTATTGCAGCAAGAGGTTATCAGCATGCTGCAAAAGGAGGCCATAGAACTCGTCCCCATACAAGAACAAGGAACAGGGGTATACTCGCTGTACTTCTTAATACCCAAAAAGGACGGGTCTCTCAGGCCCATACTGGACCTCAGGCCCCTAAACCAATACATCTTGTCAGAACATTTTCACATGCTCACCCTACAACAGTTTCTGCCATTGCTCACTCAGGGAGACTTCCTGGCAACGCTCGACCTAAAGGACGCATACTTCCACATACCAATACATCCTGCACACAGGAAGTATCTCAGGTTTACCTTACAAAATCAACATTACCAGTTCAAGGTACTACCTTTCGGGGTGACAACGGTCCCCAGGGTGTTTACCAAGTGCCTGGCGACCGTAGCAGCGCACTTAAGAAGACACCATGTCCACATCTACCTATATCTGGACGACTGGCTCATCCAAGCAAAGTCAGTCCAGCAATGTGGCAGCCACATGTCTCGCACTATTCACCTCCTCCACAGCCTCGGATTCTCATTGAACTACCCAGAGTCCCATCTCCAACCCGCCCACGTACAACAGTACCTGGGGGCCACGATAGACACTCTGGTAGCAAGGGCACAGCCAAACTCAGCAAGAATCAACAGCATTCAATTACTGTTACAGAAATTCAGACCCCAACACTCGCTCCCAGCAAGGGTGTTTATGCAGTTGATAGGCATGATGGCCTCCTGCATCTTCATAGTCCCTCACGCGAGACTACACATGCGTCCGCTTCAGGAGTGCTTAGCACGGCAGTGGAACCAGGCTCGGGGAGAATTGAAAGACCTAGTGTTGGTGACCGGTCGAGCATATCACTCTCTGCATTGGTGGAACCCACAAAACCTTTGCAGGGGACGACCGTTCCAAGAGCCTGTGCCACAAATAGTGCTGACAACGGACGCATCTCTCCTGGGCTGGGGAGCGAATGTCCTCCATTACACAGTGCAGCGGCTATGGACGACACAGCAAAAGAAGATGCATATCAACCTGTTGCAACTGATGACAATCTTCATGGCAATGAAGGCGTTCAAGGTGCATTTGTGCAACAAAGTCGTGTTGATCCGGACGGACAACATGACTGCCATGTACTACATACAGAAACAGGGAGGAACACACTCTCCACAGTTGTCACACCTAGTGCAAAGCATGTGGAAGTGGGCCATTCAAAGGAACATATTCGTCATGGCGGAACACCTCCCAGGCAAAGACAACCAGATGGCGGATCTGCTCAGCAGACACAGCCACCAAATGCACGAGTGGGAGATACATCCCTCAGTGCTGCACCCGTACTTCCAGCAGTGGGGTCACCCAGAGATAGACCTGTTCGCCACAAGGGAAAACGCAAAATGCCAAAACTTCGCCGCCAGGTTTCCACATCCGCAGTCTCAGGGCAATGCGATATGGATGAACTGGTCAGGCAAGTTAGCATATGCTTTCCCCCCAGCCCCGCTCATACCACTAGTGGCACGCAAACTACGACAACACTCCATGACACTCATCCTAGTTGCTCCGACGTGGGCGAGGCAACCATGGTACACCACGTTCCTAAAACTTTCCGTGGTGCCTCATCAAAGGCTGCGCCTAACTCCCAGTCTTTTAATGCAGAGCCACGGAGACATTCAGCGCCCAGATCCGCAACAGTTGAACCTTGCGATCTGGCTTTTGAGGTCATAGAGTTTGGTTACCTGAACCTGCCTCCTGACTGTATGGATATTATCAAGGAGGCAAGAAGACCTACAACCAGAGCATGCTATGCAGCGAAGTGGAAGCTATTTGTCATCTATTGTACCAATAACAACATAAATCCGCTAGATGCATCCACTCAAAACATCATATGTTACCTGTTACATTTACATAGATGCAATCTAGCCTACAGCTCCATACGCATACATTTGGCTGCGGTGGCAGCTTATCTTCAGAACAGGCAACACCTTTCACTCTTCAGAGTACCTGCTATTAAAGCTTTTATGGAAGGACTCAAACGAGTGATTCCTCCAAGACACCCACCTTCGCCTGGCTGGAACCTCAACGTGGTTCTAACCAGACTAATGGGCCCACCTTTCGAACCTCTACACTCTTGTGAGATTCATTTCCTAACGTGGAAAGTGGCTTTCTTAGTGGCGATTACATCACTTAGGAGAGTTAGTGAGCTGCAAGCCCTAACTATTCAAGAGCCATTCATACAAATTCATGCAAATAGGGTAGTGCTGCGTACAAACCCTAAATTTATGCCGAAGGTGGTCTCTCAGTTTCACATCAATCAGACTATCGAACTGCCAGTGTTCTTCCCAAATCTAGATTCAGTGGCAGAAAGAGCTCTACATACCCTGGATGTTAAGAGAGCTTCCCTGTACTATATAGACAGAACGAAACCTTTCAGGAAGACTAAGCAACTGTTTATTGCCTTTTCACCACAGCACAAGGGCAACCCCATTTCAAAATCAGGTATAGCCAGCCAACCACCGCTAAGAGGGATACTGCTGTACATTCTATGCACAGATATGAATTCAGCAGCCCACATGCCTCGAACGGAACATGCTACTTAACAGTATGCATCTGTTCTTGGCATGTAGGGCTGCTGACATTCATATCGCCCTCCCTCCTCCCGGGTGCCTGTCGCAGCTGTAGCACTCAGAATTATTCTGTAGCATGGACATCACTTACTGTATCATACTCCATCCCTGCCACAATGGCGAAAAACAATCTGAGGATGGAGAGGATGCGCATGCGCACTGTAGTCCGGGGGAGGAGCCACCTATCTCGTGATTCTTCGAAGACTCTTCCAGGACAACAATGTGCAGTCATCCGGACCCAACACTAGGCGGCGATCTATGCACAGATATGAATGTCAGCAGCCCTACATGCCAAGAACAGATGCATACTGGTAAGTAGCATATTCCTTTCTTTGAACCGATGAGAACCTTCTGCAGAATATCAGGACAGACTGAGTCCAACTTATACTAGTCTCTCCGGATTGGACACAGTATGGTATCCCAAACTCCTGAGCCTCCGATCAGGCTACCCCTTTGAGAGGATCTCGTCGCAGCAGCAGGGCCGGGTCCAACACCAAGCCTGCGCAACCTCTTCCTTCATTTGTGAGGATTAAGCAGGGGCATTTGAGAGTGTTCGATCTCCCTCCCAAAGTACATAAGGTCATCTTGGCAGCCAGGTGTACTTTGCCAAAAACTGTGTACACCTGTAAGTTTGTGACTTGGTACACTGAAAATATGTTGATCTACAATCTGTACCTTGTCTAAAGTGTTGCTGTTTGTATTGTCATAAGCCTGGCAAGACCTTGCTCTGGGCACAGTTAAGGGATTTATTACTGCCATCTGTTTTTTGCGGTTGCCAGATCAACCATCTCTATTTAAGTAAGTCGTCCATTGTGAAATGTTTTCTGAAAGACCTGCAGCACATTTCCTAATGAATCATTTGCTATGCCCAAATGGGATCTTAATTTAGTTTTAACCTGTTTGATGTGTTCCCCCTTTATATCTATTCGTACCTGCACCTTGAGACTTCTGACCATCAAGACAGACTTCTTGGTGGTAATCACACCATTCAGCCGGGTCAGCGAGATAGAGGCTCTTCATCCTCTCTACACCAGATTCTTCCCAGACAAACTGGTTCCCAAAACCTGTGCCTCATATCGTTGCCAAAGGTGGAAACTCATTTTCACGTTGGTCAAATCATGCTGCTGACCTTCTATGCTCCCCCTCCAAGAAGGAAGCAACTCCACCACCTGCACCCCAAAGGAGCGTTGTCATTCTGTATCGATCGCATCAAAGAACACTGGGTAGACCATCAGCTCTTGGTTGGGTTCACTGGAGTGTAGAAGAGGAAAGGCAGTGCACAAATAGACCATCTCTGGATGAATTGTACTTTGCATTATGATCTGCTACGTACTGGTAAAGAAGCAACCTCCTGAAGGTTTACAGACTCAGTCTGCCAGAGTCAAAGCTGTGACCACTGCATTGGCTCGCGGAGTCTGTCAGCCATTTGTCAAACTGCTGCATTTGCTTCTTTGCACCTTTTTTACTAAACACTATTGCCTTGTCATTCAGGTCAGTTGTGTTGGACTTTTTGATTCAAGTCAGTTTGCAGACACACCTCTGTGGAGGGATTGGTTTGGGAACTATCCTAAGGTAAGGGATCTATTCTAAGGTAAGGGATCTGCAGCTAAAAGTCTCTATCAGATGTACAAGTTACTTATTCGATACAGACTCTATCTAGCTGCAAATTCCTTACTGTCACTCCAATCTTTCCCATTCTCAAACTAGACTGTTCCACCGAAAAAGATTCATGTAGGTCCTTAGAAGGCTTTCAGACCAGTGTGCAGATTCTGACATGGCTCCTTTATTCTGGCACAGAAATAGTCATGTAAAGAAACTGATATCAGTGCACTTGGGTGGTGCCTTTATAGACACCTTGCATGTCACATCTGGTGTGCACGACACTTCTGATGCTGACATGGAGCTGATCAGTGCCGCCCACTGTCTCTCAGAAGTACTTTCCAGATCCAGTCCGACACCTGGGGAATAATCTAAGGTAGGGAACCTGCAGCTTAATAGTATCTCAGATGAAGCATTACCATAGATAAATAACTTCATCTTTGTCCTCAATAGTTCAAGCTCTTTTTAAGAGCCATACTAAGCATTCTAACGAGTAAAGTCTATCTCGAGAGAAAGTGATGGTACTTCTGAAGCTGCTTCCTCATTACCAGAAGCTGCTTTTTCCAGCAGTGAGAACAATCATGAAATTGCTGGGGCTGATGGCATTGTGCACTGCTGTAGTTACAAGTGCCTGACTCTAAGTGCACCATTACAGCAGCGTCTGTCCAGTTAGTGGTCACAAGCTACAAGTCCGTGGGAAGATCTAGTGTTGGTAGAGCCCAGAGTACATACAGCACATTTTCTAATTGGTGATACAGCAAAAATGGTTACTTGGCAGGGGTCACTTGTCCACCCTTAGCCACTGGTGACCATTACTGCAGATGCCTCCTAGGGGGAATGTAGAAGGCATTTGGCCAGCCAAACTGTTTGCAGTCATGATACTCAGTGCTGCTGGAAATGTCTATCCAACCACAATGGAGGATACACTTGAGCAGACCTAATTTAGCAGCGTCTGAAACATCCAAACCTCAAGGTGATGAGCCTTGTGAGTTTGTAGCGGAAGTCTTGCAGTTAATCTACACCTTCCTGAAAAGTGTAGGGCCGTTTTAGGAGACATACTTACACCTAACACAAACAATTTGTACTTTATTGTAACAGTTGAAATCCACACACTCGTCAGGCCTTAGTTAATGACATTAACTGCTTTCTGTTACACCTACAGAAATCAAGACTGACATGCACATCTATTAAAATTCACTCAGCAGCTGTAGCCACTTATATGTAGAACAGACAAAACTGATCTTTTATTTAGTTGTCAGATGTTAAAGCATTTATGGTAGTCCTACGCATGAAATGGACAACACTCCTTTCAAATTCTGCCGTAACTGCCACCACAAGTACGCGCAGAAGGACCAGCACCCGGTCTGCAACCTTTGCCTACCGGTCGACCACGAGAGCGAGGACTGCAACGCCTGCTCTGCCTTCACGCCGAAGACTCTTCGAGTGAGAAAGAGACAGAGGATAGCCAACGCCACCATGCAGGGCAAGGGACAGCCACCGTCCTTTCGAGACCTGGGGCTATCATCGGAAGAGGGGGACAACGCCGCCGCCGAAGACGACGGCTACACGGACTTAGAGACCGATATTACGAAGACTCCAAAGAAGGTAGGAGACTCTACAGCCCCTAAGGCACAGAGAGACCCGACTCTCAAAAAATTGAGGGCAAAACCTCGAAAGCGCCGACGCCAAAAACTTCGGCGTCCGCGGCTACACCAAGGCACACCGGATCCTCTGAAAAGGACTCCCAGGCGCCGAGATCTGGAGAACAGCAGAGGACGTCGAAAATTGGCCCGAAAAGGGAGCGTTCGACACCGAAGGAAAGGGACCCGAAGGGCGCTTCAGCGTCGACTAAGGACCCGAGAGCCAGCTCGGCACCAAAATCTTAGACGACGATAGTGGGCTCGGCGCCGAAAAGAGCGGCCGATCCGATCGACGCAGACCACACGGACGAAATGGAGAAAAAGAAAAGAGGCCGAGATGGAATACATCCTGCAGCGGAAAAAAGATTTTGACGCCAGGATGAAGGAATACACAATCCCAGCGAAACCTAGGGTACAGGTGGTCGAGGAAACGGAGGAGTACTACTAAGACGTCGAAGGACACTCTGAGGGGGGGGGGGGGGAGGGGGGGGGGGTGGTCGAGACCTTCGATGACCAAGAAAAGGAGGAGGCCTTCTACTACGAGGATTTTAAAGACGACGACCGCAGGACACTCCTCGGGTCTGCATCCTTGGAGACTCAGGAAGTAGACTGGCAGGACGCCGACACCGAAAGTCTAGAGGAAGCAGTCGACACGCATCCTTCGAGGCCCTCGCCGCCAGATGACAAAGGAGTCTACAACACAGTCATCAGAAATGCGGCTGCAGTTTTCAAGGTGAAACTCGACGAAGAAAAGCAGAAACCATACTTCCTTCTCGAGACTATGCTCCCTACACAAACAAGGAGCCAGTTCCTGCCCATGCTCGACAGTGTCATGGCACAGGGAAAAGAGGCTTTCAAGGAACCAGCTGCATGCAAAGCCGTCACTCCCAGGACGGAGAAAAAGTATAAACATTCCTCCAAGGACCCACCCTACATTCAGGGATCAGTCTCAGCAGACTCCATCATCGCAGCCACAGCAAGAAAGAGGGCCAATGTGCCTACCACTTCTGGCCCACCTCCAGACAAAGAAAGCAAGAGGATGGACCTTGTGGGGAGAAGAATTGAATGGAATGCCGCAATGCACTGGCGCATGGCAAATTCCAATGCATTGCTCAACAGGCACCAATACCAGATCCTGGAAGAGCTGGGCCAGTTAATAAAGAACATGCCACAGGAATTCAAGCAAAGAGCTGAAAACCTTGTCGAAGAGGGGAAGAATGTAGCCAATTCTTGCCTCAAGACTGCCCTGGACGGACCAGACACCTCCAGCAGGCTCATGATGATGGGCATCACGGAGGGAAGACAGGCCTGGCTCAGGATTTCGGGCTTCAAGCTAGAAGTACAACATCGTAGATCCTCAACGTTCAACGGAGAAAGGCTGTTCGGGGCCCCAGTTGACGAGAAACTCAGCCAACTGAAAAAGGATAACTAGACTGCAAGATCCATGGGGGCATTACAGTTCAGAGGTACTAAAAGGGGCACCCCGTCACGAAGACCTAACGGGAGGGGAGGAAACCAGCCAGGGACATCACACCAGGTGTTCCAGCAAGCCCACCTAGCAGACGCCCAGACACAGCATGGGCAGCAAAAACAGTCCTGGCAGTACCAACCAAGAGGCCAGTCCTTTCGCGGGAGAGGGAATGGACATGGGCAAAATAAGAGAGGGGGACAGCAGCCCGCCTCTAAGTGACTTAATAAAACTCCATGTGCTCACCCGAGCAAAACTCCCAGGGTGGAGCAGAAACACATCGGACAGGAGTTACACGAACTAGACACCTCCGTACATGTAAGACCAGTGGGAGGAAGACAAACACTTCTTCAGGGAGTGGAAGAGTATAACATCAGACAAATGGGTACTCAACATCATACAGTACGGGTACTGCATTGAGTTGGAGGGAAAGCTAACGGACAGGAAGACAAAAAGAAAGCCACTAGCAAGGTAAGACCTAGAGCTCCTTCGGGAGGAAGCAAAGGATCTCCTGCAAAAACAAGCCATAGAGCCAGTACCTTACAGGGAAAGGAACAAGGGCGTATACTCCACATACTTCCTAGTACCAAAGGTGGACGAAACTACGAGGCCCATCCTGGACCTAAGATTCTTAAGTTCGTAAGAATGCAGAGGTTCAAGATGACCTCCCTACAAGAGGTACTTCCTCAATTGCAAGGCGGGGACTTCATGGTCACCATAGACCTAAAAGAGGCCTACCTGCACATTCCAATGAACAGGGGCCACAAACACCTCCTCCGATTCATCATCGGAGAAGACCACTACCAGTTCACAACCCTGGCGTTCGGGCTCACATCGGCACCAAGGGTTTTCACAAAATGCCTCGCAACAGTCTCAGCACACCTACGAAGGGAAGGGATACACGTGTACCCTTACCTGGACGACTGGCTGATCAAAGCAAGCTCATACAAAACGTGCAAGCAGTACGCACAGAGAGTGACCAGCACTGGGGAAAATCCTCCCTGGAACCAGAACAAATAAAAATCTTCCTGGGAGCACAGATCTACACCTTACAGAGCAAGGTGTTCCCCATCGAGAAGAGAATGATAGCGCTCGTGAGGGAGACGCAGCTCTACCAGAAGGGGCAAGTGAGGACAGCAAGCAAATTTATGGGCATAATGGCATCATGCATACACCTAGTGCCAAACGTACGGCTCCACATGAGACCTTTACAGGAATGGCTACAGGAGCAATGGTCACAAGCTTCAGTTCGTTGGGATGATCTAGTGGTTGTAACGCACGCAGTGCAGAAAGAGATGGCATGGTTGAACATGGGGAACATAACAAGGGGGAAGCCTCTGACGCAACCAACGCCAACAGTGACCATTACCACAGACGCGTCTCAGAGGGGATGGGGCGCTCACATAGAGAAGCTCTAAGTAAGATGCCTGTGGACACCAGCAGATGTGGTCAGACACATCAATTACCTGGAGTTAAAGACAATTTTCCTAGCCATAAAGGCCTTCCAAACAAAACTGTACAACCAGAGTGTGCTGATCCAGACAGACAACACAACAGCGATCTTTTACATCAACAAGCAGGGGGGACACAATCAGCCCCGCTTTCGAAACTAGCGCAGGAGATATGGAGATGGGCCATCCCACGCAAGATAGACCTGCTAGCCATACATCTACCAGGAAAGGACAATATGTGAGCCGACTGGCTCAGCAGACAGACATCGGCATCCCACGAGTGGGAACTCCATGCACAAGAGACGAGAAAGCTCTTCGACAGGTGGGGGACACCGTCGGTAGACCTATTTGCAACACGCCAGAATGCAAAATGCCAAAACTTCGCATCCAGGCAGCCCGGGGAGGGCTCCCTAGGGAATGCCCTATGGATAGACTGGTCCAGGACATTTGCTTACACTTTTCCCCCCGATACCGCTGATGCACAAGGTACTCAGCAAGTGCAGAGCGAGCAACATGACCCTGATCCTGGTGGCACCACAGTGGGCCAGGAAGACATGGTACTCGCAGATCATGGAGATGACACTGAGTGCACCCCACAGATTCGGGAGGAGAAAGAATCTTCTCTCCATGCAAAACGGGGAAGTGCTGCACCCAGGGCCAGAGAGCCTGAGCCTCGTAGCGTGGCTCCTGAGGACATAGTTTGCGCATTTGAAACTGCCAGAAAGCACCCTGAGGGTACTTCGGGAGGCACGAATACCCAGCACACGGAAGCGCTACGTAGCGAAATTACACTATGGTGCAGGAGGGAAAAGCTACACAATAAGATGAAAAAGGACTCAACAGTGCTAAAGTACCTCGCACACCTGCTCGACAAAAATCTGAGCTCATCCTCACTGAGGGTTCACTTGGCAACGATAGTCGCTTACACGAGAGGAGAAACGTTCAAGAGTTTCTTCACATCACAGGTCGTTAAGAGATTCCTGGAGGGAGCAAAAAGGATTGCACCACCAAAGAGGCTGCCACCACCTGCATGGAACCTTAACCTAGTCCTGACGGAACTCATGAAGGAACCTTTCGAACTGATTCACAAGGCCTCCCTAGAAATGCTGACCATGAAAACCGCTTTCCTGGTAGCAATCACTTCACTGCGCAGAGTGAGCGAACTGCAGGCACTACCACTACAGCAACCCTACATACAGATACACAGCCATAGGGTGGTGATTAGAACGGACCCACACTTCATGCCAAAGGTGGTGTCAAGGTTCCACTTGAATCAAACTATACAGATTTATTTATTTATTTAGTGTGTTTTGTATAGCGCGCGGCTACCCCAACGGGGTCTCTCGGCGCTTCTGCAGGTTTGCTGTGTCTTACATCAGTGATTTTAACAAAAGAGGAAGGTTTTCAGCGCTTTCCGAAAAGGCATCTCCTCCTGAATCATCCGGATGGAAAACGGGAGTTTATTCCATTGGGATGAGGCACAAACCTGGAAAGTTTTTCCTCCGGAACGGGCTTTTGTAAATCTGGGGGTTGACAACAGGTGTTTTGAGCTGGACCGGAGATGTCTAGCGTTTCTATAAGGGCGGAGACAAGAAGAAAGATAGGCAGATCCTTTTCCCTTGATAGCACGATGTGCCAAAGTAAGGGCTTTGAATCCTGCCCTCTTTTGGATAGGGAACCAATGTAGACTGCGTCAATGTGGTGAAATGTGTTCTCGGAGAGAGATGCCACAAACCAGTCGGACTGCCGCATTCTGGACTGTCTGAAGTCGATAGCACAACCCGGAAGCGAGCCCTAGGTACAGGCCGTTGGCGTAGTCTAAGTGTGAGGTTATTAGTGCCTGTACAATGGTTTTCCTGGTGTTACTAGGGACGAAATTAATGAATTTCTTAACCATCCGGATTTTTGAAAAACAAGCAGCAGATACCATCTGTACCTGGTTGTGGAACGAGAGACATGAGTCCCATCTGACCCCTAGGTTTTTTACTGAGTCCTTGGGGGAAGGGGGGAGACTCAAGTCAAGAGGCCACCAGAGGTTCGAATCCAGCGGGGAGGGTTGGTGGAAAAAGAGGACCTCTGCATTTAATCGCAGGAAATTGAAGTCCATCCAACGGGCGATCTTCCGGAAGCAGTTTTTTAATGGATCGAATGTAGTATGGGTGGGAGTTTCGTAAGAAAATAAAAGCTGAATATCATCAGCATAAGAAGTTGCCTTGATTCCTGACTGAGATATAAGCTCAGCCAGGGGGGGGAAAATAAACATTAAATAAAAGGGGACTCATTGAAGAGCCCTGAGGGACTCCCCACTTAAGCGGTCGACTGTCAGAGGTGAAGAGGGGGGTGAAAACTGCCCGAATCAGATTGGAAAGGAAAGAGGACAGCCAGTCCAGTACCTTGCCTTGAATGCCTTCAGACCGAGACGATCGAGCAGGACAGGGTGAGAGACGGTGTTGAATGCTGCAAGCCGCACCAACACCGCCCTCGAGCCCCCGTCCAGCCTCCATCGCACAGTCTCATCCATCTCTATCAAGGCGGACTCTGTGCTGTGGCCTGGTCTGAACCCATATTGCGAGTCGTGTAGAAGGTCATGGGTTTCAAAAAAGCCTGCTAGTTGCTGATGTACCAGCTTTTCAAGGACCTTGGCAGGGGGGGCAGCAAGGAGATGGGCCTGTAATTGGCGGGTTCATCTGGGTCTGCACTGGCTTTCTTTAGAATAGGAACCAGTTTGGCATGTTTCCAGGAATCGGGAAAGATACCAGTCTTGAGAGAGTCGTTCCATATGCCGTTTAGCGTAGGATTAAGAAGCGGGGCCAGAGCTTTGTATTGCCTGGCCGGCCATGGATCGGCTGGTGAGCCGGATATAAACTTTTGAAGTTCTCCCAGAGAACTGTCAAGGGTGATCTCATCAAAGTCCGAAAACACCGGTGTGGAATCGGGCAACCGGTTTTTCAGTGGTGCCTAGATGGTTCTTACGAGAAAAAGAGTCATAGATGGTTGCAATTTTTTCTTCAAAGTAATCAGAGAGGCGTGTGCAAAGGGATTGTGATACCGGGGATTGGCGTTTGAGGGCCATGGGGTCAGTAAAAGCTCTAACTGTATTAAAAATTGCTCTTGTGGAGCCTTGTGCTTTATTTATTATCTCCTCTAAATAATTTCTTTTGTGATCAATTATTTTCTTCCGATAGTCTTTAAAAGCTTTTTTATATTTGAGTTTGCTGTCAGGGGAGTAAGAGAGTCTCCGTTGACGCTCCAACAATTTGAACGCGGATTTATTCTTACGGAGTTCATCTGAGTAGCAGGGAGAGGAGGGGGCAGCGCGAAAAGTTTTTATAGGCCTAGTGGGGGCGATGAAATCAATGGTGGAAGATTTACAGCTATTAAAATTAATAAGTCTGGTGTCCAAATCCTGGCCATCCATAGGGGCAGTAGTGGAGAGATGAGTAGCTATACTGTCCAGAGAGATCTTAGTCCAGTTACGGCCAACCGTCTTGACCGGTAACATGGGTCTGTCCTGGTGATTTAAAGGAATGGAAAAGGGAATACAAAAATGGTTTGACCAAATCACTGGGTAAGGATCGTTAATAGAAATATCCATCACGTTGGAACAGATGAGGTCAAGTGTACGACCGGCCTTATGAGTAGGGCAGGAGATCAGTTGAATTAATCCGCCATCTGTTAGGGTAGAAAGAAAATTAGAGCTAATCGGGTCAGAATCATTCTCCGCATGAATTTTAAAATCACGAGCAAGGTGAAGTTCGCATAGCGGGAGCTGGCCTGGAGCACAAAGTCCAGAAGGACCGGTGAGAAAGGATGTCTTAGATTTTGGAGGGCTGCATACTAACAAACCAGAGAATGTGATATTAGAAGCCAGTTTGATACAAAATGGTAATGCTTCTATGGATTCAATTTGGGTAAAAGGGAAGGCAGAGGTAGTCTATTGAGCCCTATAGACAATAGCGACACCTCCACCATGATTGTGCCTCTGTCTGTTGGTGCATAAAATATTATAATCAGGGGGAATTGCCAGACACAGGGCTGGATTAGATTCCTCCCAGAGCCAGGTTTCCGTCAGGAAGAGAAGATCCCACTTGTTGTCCATCAGGGTCTGGGCTATGTCTAAAGAATGTTTAACCAAGGAGCGACAATTAATCAGTCCCGCCTTGAGAATCAAGTTTTTACTAGCCGGGGTGGGCTGAGCAGGCACTTTCAGGAGAGGGCAACGAGTCTCTAATTTATCGATTTTCCTTCCAGAGTTACAATGGAGGCACGGATAGAATGAGGTCAAAAGGTCTGGTGGCAAAGTGTCCCCAATAGTACAGTGGATCTTGGTCGCCGAGTTTCTTCCTAAAACCGGCAACAAGAGCTGAAAGGGCACTGCACACTCTGGACGCCAGAAGGGCAGTCATGCACTACATTAAGACAACGAAGGAACACAGGAAAACAAAGCAGTTCTTTGTGTCCTTCGCGAACAGTTTCATGAGGAAACCAGTAACTAAAGGAACAATTGCGCGATGGATCGCCCAGACAATACAGTTCTGCCATAAGCAGGTGGGGCAGGAACTAACAGAGGGGACACATGCCCACTCTACCAGGAAAAAAGGAGCTACAATAGCTTTCCTAGCTAACACACCAATTCAGGACATATGCCTGGCGGCAACATGGGCTTCTGTGCACACGTTCACGAAGCACTACTGTGTGGATATACAGATAAACAAGGAAGCACAAGTCTGACAAACGGTGCTTCAACACATATTTAATAACCAACGCTCATCTTCCACCCAGCCGCACAAACATGAGAAACCGCTACAAAGTCTATGCACAGCATAGTGAATCCAGAAAGATTCACGCTGCAAAACGAATCGTTTCTTACCTAAGTCTCTAATTCAAGCCTCGCCAGATGAACAGTAAAGTGTATTCAAGAATATTAACACTAAAGTGAAACATACTCTTTACACTGCACTTTGAGAATATAGTCACTCAAAGACTTCTGACTTTCTTGGCTGTATGCCGCTCACGGACATTTGTAAGGCAGCTAATATGGTCAACACGGCACACATTCACAACTCTTTGCCCAAAAAGAGGCACAAGTCAAGCAAGCAGTACTTAAAACATTGTTCCGGACATCTGCTTCATCTGCTGCAAGCCACTGTTTTAGAGAGAGAGCACAACATTTCAGTCTATACATTTGATATACAGCTGCACAGCCAACAAACTGAAAATGTTACTTATTTGAAACTATCCGTTTGTAGCTTATGATACAGTAGATTTGTGTGCATCCTCCCGCCTCCTTGGATGCAACTTTTGTATTGGATATTCTATATACTACGGAATCCTTCTCAATTTACCTGTAGACATTTACTTTTTTGCTTGTCTTCACGCCACCTAATTTCACTTACTGATTTGGGGTTAAAACAAAAAGTAAGAGGCACTCTTTGCCATGGTGCATTGTACATTTCCGGGAGGGATAACAACTCACTCTGAAACCGTACGGTTTACTTGAAAAAATATAATTTACAATGTTCAGGCCTACACTATTATGAATTTGCGATGCATGTGAATCTTCAGCACCAAAAGATGCAAACTGATAGTTGCAGGTAAATGTGTTAAAATGGCATGTTTTATCTTCCATAAGATCAGTAATTTGAAAAGTGCTCCAGTTGCTGTGTTGGTAAGCAATTTTTCAGAAAGCCAATTGAAAAGTGGAGGGAGTTAGGCAATTGTGCTGTTGGAGGGAAAGTATAGAACCATAGTTTTTAAAGGAGTTCAGCTTGAATAGTCAAAAATCCCTCCATTGACTGATTGCGGTTTCCTTGATATGTGAGTAAAAACGGGGCCATAGAAGTAGGAAATAAAATAAGATTGGGTGACATTAGTATAAAGGTGATGGGCAAACCGTTATAAATATGCCAGAGATTATCGTGCATGTGAAAATGTCAGGCAGAGAAGAGTGCAGAATGAGTTGGGGCCTGAGGGCCGAACTTCTGGTGAAGACACGTGGATCTGTTTGCACCAGGTTCTAAGATGGCTCTCTTCTTGAATACTGCGTGGGGTAGTTAGACAGGAAGGTGGGAGCCTCCTGGGTCTGGTAGTTCGTTAAACGAATGCATCGACACCAATGATCTATGTGGTCACTGGTCCAAATCCTGATGACTCCACTCTGGTTTTCATCCTTCCACTGTTAATAAAATGAGTGCTAGCTGTCTAGTACGGGCTGTCAGTAGCACTAAGGAACTCCTTTGTCATGTGCCCAAGTTAGACCTAATCGGAATTAGTATAATTCTTGCATGTACACAAATACTTCTCCTAAAGTTGTCTTCTCTTTGCCACATTAACGTTTGACACGAATTTGGCATTCATGACGCTTAGACTGGTTTCGCACAGACATCGACATTGCTGGCACAGAACACTTCACGTTAAATACTATCACACTGCCTTGATATTAGTACAAGGCCTCTCGAGCATTAGATTTGTTTATTAATACATCCATATGGTGACACAGTGGCATCAGGCAACCAATGGTTGCCTGATGACAATCTCTGCCCAATCCAAGGATGCCATTTTAGATAATAGCCTTTTGCTCCTAATATAATCAGGAGACACTTCTGCGGATCTCAAGGAGTCCCTGCATGCTGAAATTTTCACCTAGAAGCTGACGGACATCTCTGTGAGCAGTGTTCAGTTCTTGACCAAGATGGGGGCCATACACTTTTACCCACCAGGTAAAGGGGTGAGGTCATCCAGAATGGGGTTTTCTTGGCAGACCATACATTCAAACCCTAGATACGTAAGGGTACGCTAGATAGTTATAATCTTTAGTATGTATGCGTATTGGGGCTCGAAAAACCATACAAATGTTACTAGACCTGCAGGTCTAGTAACTTGAATAATCTACTTGACCTACCTGTAATACATTTGACCCGTAAACTGTTCTCAAACTGTTCTCCTAGGCAAATAATTTGTTTTATGGAGCCGCCTTTTTCTTCATTATCACATCAGAGAGAATTAATGAATAAATGATTACGTGCTTGTATAGGGCTTGGCTACGCGGGGGCATCCCAGTGCTTTGGACCGAGCACGAAAACACCGCTCACTGAAAAAGGATGGTCTTCAGCAGTTTCCTAAATGCAAGATGGTTGGATTCCACCCGGATACAGTCTGGAAGCTGATTCCAAAACTTGGCTGCGTGGAATGAGAAGCGTCGGCCACCCATACGCGTCTGCTTGATCCTAGGAACTATCAGAAGGTTTGTGTGGTTAGATCTGAGAGTTCAGGGGATTTGATGGTGAACAAACATGGGGCGACGAAGGGCCGGGTCATTGTCAACGGTTGACTTGTGAACCATGCACATGGCCTTGAACCGAACCCTCTCCTGCACCGGCAGCCAATGGAAAGCTTGCATTGCTGCCTTATCAGAACTACATTTAGGGACATCCAGAAGTAGTCGGGCCGCACAATTCTGGACAGACTGTAAGATTTTAATAGTGCCTACTGGTGCACCCAAATAAACCGCATTTGCGTAATCCAAACGAGATAAAATGAGTGTCTGGACAAGGAGGCGTCTAGCCTTTAGCCTTTGG
This sequence comes from Lissotriton vulgaris, assembly GCF_964263255.1. Lineage (NCBI taxonomy): Eukaryota > Metazoa > Chordata > Amphibia > Caudata > Salamandridae > Lissotriton > Lissotriton vulgaris. Next base: position 152,349 of record NW_028255800.1, on the reverse strand, counting down.
GGGAAGTAGTGCCAGAACCTTCCTTAAAGATCTAAGCAGACCATAGCATGTTGCTGCCACCTTGCGTGCCTGTACTTGGAAACCCAAACTAGGGTCCAACCAGACACCTAAGCTCTTAATTTGGTTTTTAGGGGAGGAGGAGAGCCCAGACACTCCAGCCACCAAGGATCCAGATTAATGGGGGCCTTTTACCCTAGCATCATAATTTTAGTCTTTGACCCATTCAGCTTTATTGTAAATTGTAAATTGTTGTGTCTTGTAAAGCGCACTGCTACCCGGAGGCCTCGTAGCGCTATAGACCGCTGGGGAACCCGTCCTGGCTTTCCCTGTGAGATAGTCCCTCCTGGGGGTCTCCAAGGTGAAACCAGGCATCCCCGGCGTTTGTGTGGGGCAGTTGTGGAGATGAGGCAAGCTAATGCCCAGAGTTGCCGAGTGTGCTCCCTGGTCGGAGTAGGCACCAATGCGAGAATTATCAGTCCGCTGATCCTGGTCCAAGACCCTGCCGCGTCGGGAATCGAACCCTGGTCCCGGGCCGTTCTCTGCACTCGGGTCTGCCGCCTCTAACCAGTGAGCCACACCTCTCCACTAAGGAAGGAGGAATCCATCCATGCAAGAACCTTAGTGAGACAGGGGGAAAGATTATTTAACTCTGTCTCAACTACGTCAGCGCGTGAAAGGGAAACAACCAGCTGCGTGTCGTCGGCGTAGGTGACCAACTGAACTCCCCAGGGGAGAACCACGTCAGCCAGAGGCCTCATATAGACGTTGAACATGATAGGGCTCAAAGAGGACCCCGGGGGAACGCCATATTGCAGGGAGATCTGTAAAGAGGTTGCTTCATCCTCAAACACGGCGAAGGTTCTGTCCGCAAGAAAGGAATGGACCCATTTAAGGGCATTCCCTGTGGTTCCTACCTCCCTCAAGTATCTTCAAATATGCAAGTTCACTATTTTTGCTCTACAAAAAACTATTTTTTTTCTAATCTAAACGTTTGCTCCATGTGTAAGTATCAAGTCCACATATAGGGTACACATGATCCCTGTCTTGCCTCTTAGTCCTCTAATAGTATTGTCATCTAGGTAGGAGCAGGAATATTTACCAGATCATGTTTAAAAACTCACTTTTCATAAATATATTACTAAAGCATGATCTGGTAGTGCGCTGTCATTTACAGATAGCACATTTTACTTTGAAATGGTCAAAGAAACTTTCCAACTAACATGTAGTTTTACTGATTAAACTATACAGCACATAAACAATGTTTGCAAAGTAGTTTTCAGCAAAAATATTTTACATTTGCACATCGCCAATTAGTGTTGTAATTGGTTTTGATCCTATAAAAATCTTTTTCCCCCCATAGAATTCGAAAATGTCTCCATATCTAATGAAATTTATTTTTAATATTTGAATAGTGCACTTAATAACTATTTCAGTGTTGTGAAAAAGTCTAAAATCTTATAGCCTTTCCTTTCTCATGCTTTGTACAGCACAATTGTCACACAGTTCACTTTACAAAATCCTCTAACTTTCGTCACAGAGAGAAAATTAAATGTAGAAAGACAAACTGACTTTTGACCTCGGTCTCTTAAAGCTATGCAAATGTTATGTTATGTTATAAACCGTTTTGTAGCGTGCTCTGTTACTGGTGAGTATCCTGGCGCGGGGAAAGGGTCAGAACGGCAGATAACAAGACAGCGAAGAATCCTCCTAGCCTGCACTCGTGAATAGGTGAGTTTTCAGATGTTTTTTAAAAGCAGTCACTGTCGGCATGGAGCGTAGATGGAAAGGGAGGGCATTCCAGGCCCGAGCCACCACAACCGACAGTGACTGACCGCCCAGTCTGGCACGTTTAAAACGGGGAAGAGACAATTTAAACAGAGAGGCAGATCTCAAGGTGCGTGCCGGAATGTACCTTGTGAATCTTCTTTTCAAGTACGAGGGGCCTTGGTCATGAATTGCACGAAACGCCAGCACCAAAGATTTAAACCGAATACGTTGTGCTACGGGAAGCCAGTGAAGCGAGCGCAACTCCGTGCGGACGCTCTTCCACCTGGGGATGTTAAATAATAGGCGTACAGCCGCATTCTGAATAATTTGGAGGCGTTTGACCAGGTATGCCGGAATGCCACTAAACAGTGCATTCGCGTAATCGAGGCGAGCCAGTATGAGCGCTCTGGCAACCGACTCTCTGGCCTCCCTGGGGAGCAGGGGGAAAAATTTACGGAGCATTTTCAGAGTAGCAAAGCAGGTGCCGGTGAGTTTTTTGATGTGGTGCTCAAATCTGAGATCCTCCGTAAACCAAATGCCCAGATTTTTTGCAGGTCTCCCCATCTCTGTTGGGCAAGGAATGTTGGAGGGCCAGAGTGTGCTCTTAAATGAGGGGGGGAAGGAGCCGTAAAAGAGCACCTCGGACTTGTCCTCATTGCACTTCAGCTGGGCCTGTGTTAACCAGCGAAATACTGAGGACAGACACAGGTGAACTGTAGATGTGTCCAGATTGTCGTCTGGCCAGGTAAACAACAATTGGGTGTCATCAGCATACCCTAAAATTTTAGCCCCGAACTGTTCAGCTAGGTATACCAAAGGTGTAATGTACACATTGAACAGTAAGGGGCTAAGTGTGGACCCCTGCGGGACCCCTGTAAGCAAAGGTCTTTGCTCCGAAGCATGCGGAGGCATCCAGACCTGCTGGACAAGATGAGATTTAAAGACATCTGTATTGCTCATTTACTTTGTCAGCAAGCAGAACACCTGTTGTCAGGTCGCCAGAACGAGTGAGTAGGCCCTAAAAATAGCTCGCCCTGATTAAATCTGATGCGTCATAGCGAATGGGCGCATGAATCTTTCGAGCCCTGCATATATAACCTGTCTCAACAAGATGGTGGAACTTTGTTTTATTCTCTGTGTTGACACTCTTAATAACGTTTATCTGCTTCTGTCTATTAATTATCACAGCCCTTATATTCCATACAAGAATCACAACGGTTCAATAAATATTTAAACTACCTCTGTGTATTCTATGTATATTTCTCTGAACGAAAGAAAGCATGAGGGACTGAGCAAAAGTTTGAAGTCTGTTACCACGGTTCCTGAGGGAAAAGAGTTGTCCTGTTCTGTGGTTGCCAGAACTGTTTGCTCCCTGTTCAGGTTTATGGGGACGAACAATGGCACTGCGAGCTAGCTGGTCCAAGGGGCAACATAACCTAAGGGGGTGCATGGAAACAGTCTGGCACCATCTTAAGTTTGTTGTCTGCAGATGTGCAGTTCCTACTGATTGGTGGAAGCTACATGACACCTCAGGTGAATATGTGCTCTACAAATGAGATTTGTTGGACTCTGGAAAAGTGGAGTCTTGTAGTTGACTCTTCTCTCAGTTGTTACTAGCAAGCAGAGGCCTCACTTTTGAGTTATGTAACCAAACAACAATGGAATATGCTTTTATGGCACGCTACTCACTCATGAGGATATCCAGGTCCGCTTTAGCAGGTGTAAGAGGCCAGCCCTGGGGGCTTATTAAAAAATTCAGGCCTTCGGCTGCTTGCCAAAGTTGAGAAGAGAGGAGGTGATTCTGATGTGTTGTGGGAGGTCGGTCCAGGCTTTAGGAGAAGGTGTGACTTGGACTTTCCTCAAACTCCTCTTTGTTTTAAACTCTTACCTCAATGGCAAGTAAGCAAAGGTGCTGTTAGAACAGAAATCGCTGTTGAAACCTAATCTCTACACTAGGACAGGATTCTCTTTTGCACACTGCCACCAAGAGACAGAGCGGTGTTGCATTTGAATAATCATAAATGCTATATAAACAATTATAAAGCGGTGAAGGAATGTTGTGCAAGGTCCTCTGACTGCAAGCAAAGAAGTTTTTCAAATGGTTTCTGGGCAACCAAATGTGTATTGCTGTCATGAAACTATCACAATGTAGATGTAGGATCTCTGCTAAGTTTACCTTTATCAGACTTACATCCCCGTTTTAAAATCTTGACCTTTGGATTTTGAGGTGAGGCATACTTCTACTTCTTTCTTCTTAAGTGCAGTGGGGCTTCATGTACCCCCTCAGTGCAATCTCACTTTTCAGCGCTCCATTGTGTTTGTGCTCTACAAATACTAACACATACATACGGACTCCACTTCTGCAGTAGTGGTACCAAGCCTTCTGCCTAAAGTTTTAAAACATGATGCAAAATAAGAGCAAGATCTTTACCTAAAGTTTGAGTTATTTTGTCTCAATTAACCGTGCAAATATATTTACTCATACCGTACCCCTGCACTATAGGTTTATTTAGTCTAGTCCTTCTATCATACAATGTGGAAACTAAGGAGTACAGCCAGTACCTCATTTACATGGGTAGTGTTTTGGCGGGAAGGCTATATTCAGTTCCAGTTCACTTTTTTAGCCCTTTTTAAATTAGTTCTTACCGGGAGGGTTTATTTACATTGTGTTGATGCAGATATTCTTTGGGGATGCTTGTTTTAATTAAGAAACGTTTTTCACATTGGTATTCTCACATATTGTTTGCTTATATTCTTCCAGTGTGCTTGATTGAGTCTTTGTTTAGTCGAAATTTACTGCATGTTTGAGCATTGTAGCTTTCCTCTGATTGCTTGCCTTAATTTGATGATTCTTCAATAAAGGCTTTATATAAATCCTTCAAAAGCTTGTAATTTCAGCATTGTGATTTCAGAGTCTTTGGTTCTTAACATGTTCCTCCAACGTCTTAGGCAACCTCGCCAGCACTTTAGGACAACATAAAGGCCCTATATTTGCATTGAAATGGAATAAAAAAGGAAACTTCATTCTCAGTGCTGGTGTAGACAAGGTGAGATTATGAGATATTCTTGTAATAACATGAAATGAACTGTTATTTTTAGTATGTGCATGACTAGTTGTATAACAGAAGGTATCACATGACTTTTATTGAGTCATTATTACTGCTTTGCACACTAGGTTTGGTGTAGCATTGTTCACTGACAATGTAATCTCACTATATACATTTACACTTTTTTCATAGTTCCCGCTTGCTGCCAGGCACTGCTAATTTCGCTCTATCCTAAATCACAGCTGGAGTGAATGTCTGTGAACGGTAGTTGAAGATTATCAGATCAGCCATAAAAAAATGAAATAGTTTCATGGGTAAAGAAAATACATTTTGCGGCTAAACGTAGGAAGGACAATTACTCTCATTTTTTTTTTTTGGTAAATATATTTTTATTGCAGGAATTAGTTATAGTTACACATTGGTCAGCGATAAGGAAATCAGTGATGGTAACACCAACGGTGAAGTAACATTAATACACGGCCATTTAGCCCACAACCTGGAGGTCGGGCGGCAATTTATGCTGAAACGATGTATGCGGGTCCAGCGGCCTTCTAACTATGACCATTTATAAATTAAAGTTTCACTTCTGCTTTTCTAAAAGAAACCCCCCCCCCCCCCCTTTCCAACTAAAAAAACACTCCCAGAAGTCTAATGTCCAATCATCTAGTGCAATAATCAAACAGTGCATTAGGAAGCTTATGATGCTCCCTTCTCCCTCTGTCCCCCTCCCCCCTCCCACCCCCGCCATCGCTGTCCTGGTAGATATGCAAAGAGCGTGTGGTAGGAGACATTACGCATCCTGATGAGAATACCGTGCCTATATCGCACTACGGAGACGTAGGCTGCCCATCGGCATCACTATCGGTGTCACTGGGTGTGTTGTGATCGCGCAGGGCCTACACCAATGTCTCCCACGCCTGTGCTGATTCTAGCTCCTTCTCATTCTGCTGCCGCCTCGCTAGCTGATACCACAGGGTGCTCTCTCCCTCAGCCCATTTAAGAAATTCATTGCGCCATTTAGTGCCCGTTGGACCAACTCGTGCCTTCCAGTGTCGAGTTATTTCTCGTTTCGCCAGGAGTAGCACCATGTCAATAAATTTACTGGTAACTTTGTTTTTGGGGGTATGAGGAAACCAGTGCAAGATCCCCACCGCAATGTCAAATTGTAGGGACCGCTCTGTAACCCTGTTAAGGCTGTCCCCTATCAACGTCCAATATGAGGGCAAAGCGGAGCAGGACCATAGCATGTGCATAAGGTCAGCCCCAATCGTCCGGCATCTCGGGCAGGCCGCCGTGTCAGAGGCGAAGTATTTTTGTATCTTCTCCGGGGTCAGGTAGGCGCTGGGCAATATGTAAAAGTGGACCAATTGGAACCGAGCGTTACACGTGCTCTTCCAGGCCCGGCACATCAGCTGGGCCCACGTGGTCTCCGGGATGTCCCTCCCTATGTCTGCTTCCCACCGGGTCCTGAGTGTGTCCAATGGAGGTAACGGCTCGTTGACCATCCTGGAGTACAAGCACGTTACAGCTTTGATCGTTCCCGCCGCCATCATGACATATTGACACGCCGCTGACAACTGTGGCTCCTCAAAACCATTCTGCCAGTGCGCTTGGAGTGCCCTCGTGACCGCCGCATGGAGCAAGAAGTCGCCCCGGGGGATGTCAAAGCGGTCCAGGAGCGTCTGGAAAGGCAGCAGCACTCCGTCCTCATAGAGGTCACCTATGATCTGTATGCCCGCGTCCTCCCAAACCCGTAGTTGTGACCAATCGCCAGCATGTGGTAATGCAGTGAGCATCCCAAGTGGGATTTCTGGGGCGTAGGGGTGTTTCATTCCCGACTTGCGTTGCACCCGGTTCCAGCACGATCTAATAGTGCGTTCCTCCTGTGTGAGGTCCCTCAGAGCCAGCCTCTGTTGCAGTGCAATATAGGATAGAACGTGTCTGGGTATGCCCAGCCCCCGCTCCTCCTCTGGGCCTCGAAACTCCTGTGCTATCTCCTGGGTGTAGGTCTGCAGTTGGGCGGCCAAGTAGTATGCCATTTCCCTCCTGAGGCACAGCCGGGAGAGGAACCACGCTGCTCAAAATTGCTATTTTGCACGTATTGAAGGCTTTTTAACATTGTTTTACCTGTAACTTCCTGATTCCCCAGAGCGGAGCCAACGCTCAGAGGGAGTGCCCTCCTCAGCCGCCATCGGCCACGAGGAAGCGAGGGACACGCCCCCCCCGTAGCCACGCCCACTTTCGGGATATATAGCGCGCTGACTACTAGCCAGCTGTATGCCATTTCCCTCCTGAGGCACAGCCGGGAGAGGAACCACGCTGCTCAAAATTGCTATTTTGCACGTATTGAAGGCTTTTTAACATTGTTTTACCTGTAACTTCCTGATTCCCCAGAGCGGAGCCAACGCTCAGAGGGAGTGCCCTCCTCAGCCGCCATCGGCCACGAGGAAGCGAGGGACACGCCCCCCCGTAGCCACGCCCACTTTCGGGATATATAGCGCGCTGACTACTAGCCAGCTGTATGCCATTTCCCTCCTGAGGCACAGCCGGGAGAGGAACCACGCTGCTCAAAATTGCTATTTTGCACGTATTGAAGGCTTTTTAACATTGTTTTACCTGTAACTTCCTGATTCCCCAGAGCGGAGCCAACGCTCAGAGGGAGTGCCCTCCTCAGCCGCCATCGGCCACGAGGAAGCGAGGGACACGCCCCCCCCGTAGCCACGCCCACTTTCGGGATATATAGCGCGCTGACTACTAGCCAGCTGTATGCCATTTCCCTCCTGAGGCACAGCCGGGAGAGGAACCACGCTGCTCAAAATTGCTATTTTGCACGTATTGAAGGCTTTTTAACATTGTTTTACCTGTAACTTCCTGATTCCCCAGAGCGGAGCCAACGCTCAGAGGGAGTGCCCTCCTCAGCCGCCATCGGCCACGAGGAAGCGAGGGACACGCCCCCCCCGTAGCCACGCCCACTTTCGGGATATATAGCGCGCTGACTACTAGCCAGCTGTATGCCATTTCCCTCCTGAGGCACAGCCGGGAGAGGAACCACGCTGCTCAAAATTGCTATTTTGCACGTATTGAAGGCTTTTTAACATTGTTTTACCTGTAACTTCCTGATTCCCCAGAGCGGAGCCAACGCTCAGAGGGAGTGCCCTCCTCAGCCGCCATCGGCCACGAGGAAGCGAGGGACACGCCCCCTACACCCTCCCAATAAATGTGTATGCACAGGAAGCGCAGCGGACGAGCGCAGCGGGCGCGACGAAGGCGCGCCGAAGGCGCGCATAAGGCAAGCTCGTCTGCGCTCGTCCGCGCCGAGTCCGGGCCGGGGGCCAGTACCCCTGCCCCCCCACCAACCCATCGCATCTCCTACAGTGCGCACTTCCTCCACAGTCTGGGGGCCCCCAAGGACAACCACTGCTGTCACAGATTCTTCGCCGACAACCTACCTCAACTATGTCCAGAGTGCCGCCAACCCCTCAAACCCACTATAACCGTCAAACCACTTGACAATTTTCGGATGTTTTTGCTGAACTGCCGCTCCCTTCCCAAACATTCAGCCGAAATAATGTTGTTAATAGATGAATACTCACCTGATATTCTGTTCCTTACAGAAACCTGGCTTTCCTTGGAAGCGGATCCAGCCATAATAGCTGCGCTTCCTGCAGGGTTTCAAATCCTGCGCCAGGACCGGCCAAAAGGTAGGGGAGGTGGCTTAGCCATAATATATAAAGAACAGTTCAACTGCAGAGTGGTTTCTGAAACCATTCTAGACTGTGAAAGTCTCTCCTTTCATATGGAACTGTCACCCAATAAGTGCCTTTCAGGCACCCTGATCTATCGACCACCAGGCCCCCCGAGACAGTTCCACGTTAGCTTACCCACTAATATATCCGAACGTATCATTTCCTCACCCAACTTTATTTTGTTAGGTGATTTTAACTTTCACTTTGATTCACCCTCCGACCTTACTGCTTCAACTCTAACAAGCGATCTAGCAGCTCTGTTACTTTCACAACGGGTTACCCTGCCCACACATGTAAAAGGCCATTTGCTAGACCCAGTCTTTACCAACTGCATCGATCTCCTCACCAGCCGCCCCATACCCCTTCCATGGACGGATCATTTCCTGATCCCTATCAATTGGACTATCCCTAAGCCCCCTGAACATACCCCCATTACTAGATTCAGGAGAACTTGGTCCCATCTAGCGATTGACAGGTGGACCAACGCACTCACAGAGACCCGTCCCATGATCACGGAGAACCCTGATTCAGCCAATTTAGCCTACGACAACTGGATTTCCCAATCACTGGACATCGCTCTCCCGAAAAAGGAAATCACGCTTAAACGTCCCCACAAAACCGCCCCGTGGTACACGGAGGAACTGAGAGAGAAAAAACGGTGCTGTAGGCAACTTGAAAGACGCTGGCGAATTGACTACTCAGTGGCTGATAAAACCCACTACCGAGAAGCTATTAGGAACTACAAAAACCTGATAAAAGAAGCCCAGACCGCCTACTTCTCGGAGAAAATTGTCCTTGCCAAATCGAAGCCGAAGGAAATTTTCAAAATTATAAATCTACTCACTAAACCCCCTCCTAGTCCATTAGTGGACAAGCCCGTTTCCCACTGCAATAAAGTCGCAGAGTTCTTCCATCAGAAAATTAGTTCCATCTACTCGGCCTTCCCCCGGACCAACTCCCCTCTGTCAATTACGCCTCCACACCCTGTTGAGCCAGCGTGTAATTCTCAATCACCCACGCTGTGTCACTTTCCCCTTCTGGAATTTCCCCTTCTAGAATCCTTAGCACGCAAAGTCACATCCGGTTCCCCCAACGATCCTGCCCCCCCAGAGATAATAATGACAGCCGCCCAAACCACCCTACCCACACTAAGGGAAGTGCTAAATACCTCCATCTCCAAGGGCATAGTCCCCACAGTCTGGAAGCAGGCCATGGTGAAGGCCCTGCTGAAAAAGCCCAGTCTGGACCCTACGGATATGAGCAATTACCGCCCAATATCCCTGCTCCCCTGGGCGAGCAAGGTCCTTGAGAAATACATAAATCTCCAACTCACCAACTTTCTAGAAACACACCTTCTTCTGGACCCCACCCAAACCGGCTTCAGACCCAAACATGGGACCGAGACCGCCCTCCTCATGGTCACTGAGGAGGCAAGGAAAATCCTAGATCAAGGAGGATCAGTGGCAGTGATCCTCCTTGATCTCAGCGCGGCCTTCGATACGGTCAGCCATGTCACCTTGCTGGACCGTATGGCCCAGGCTGGGATCAGGGGCAGAGCCTGGTCTTGGTTCCGGTCTTTCCTGGAGGATAGATCTTTCCGGGTGTTTGATGGTGATTCAGTTTCCACCAGCATTTCCCTGAATTGTGGCGTCCCCCAGGGATCCTCTCTGAGTCCGGCTCTCTTTAATCTGTACATGAGGCCACTGGCTGATGTCGTCCGTCCGTTCGGGATTAAGATCATTTCCTACGCGGACGACACGCAGCTAGTGGTCTCCCTTACACAGGAGACCAACCTACCTGTACAGAGCGGACTCAGAGAGTGTCTAGAGGAGGTGAAATCCTGGATGTCCCTATCATCCTTGAAACTAAACGGTGACAAGACCGAGCTTATGGTCCTCGGCAACTCGGTCTCCAGTCTCCCGACCACCCTCTGGCCATCCAGCATGGGCCCTCCACCTACCCCCAAAAACAGTATTAAAAGTCTGGGAATATGGATGGACAGATCGCTCTCCTTCGATGTACAATCCACCAAACTCTCGGCCACCTGCTTTGGCATCATGAAGATGCTTAAAAAGATCTTCCCCCTTCTTCCTATGGAAGCCAAGCAAGCAGCGATACAAGGCCTGATTCAATCCCGCCTTGATTTTAATAACGTCCTCTACCTCGGAGCCCCAGAATCCACTCTGAGGAGGTTGCAGATAGCACAAAATTGTGCTGCACGTCTGCTACTTGACATCCCTCGTAGGCAGTCAGTCAGATCCGGGTTGGTCTCCCTCCACTGGCTACCTGTGCGTCAAAGGGTGCTGTTCAAGGCCCTATGTATAGCCCACCAGTCTTTTTGGAACTCTGGACCCAAGATCACACAGGACCTAATCCATCACTACAGACCCAACAGGAACCTAAGATCAGATCAGTCCTTCTTGGCAGTCACCCCGAGAGTAAGGAGATCTAGAGCGGGAGGCAGGTCTTTTTCCTACAACGCAGCGAGATCCTGGAACACCCTTCCACCGCATCTAAGATCCAACTCTAACCTTACGACATTCCGCAAACATCTGAAAACCTTCCTGTTTAATTCAGTCTAATCCGCCCCCCTCTCCCGTGTTCTCTTCCCCTCTGTCGGATCTGGCATTCTCAGCGCTTGGACGCCCCTGGGCAGCAATTCGCGCTATATAAATCCACATCAAATCAAATCAAAATCAAATATGTTTCAAAGTCGGGTACTGCTAGCCCCCCCCCCTCCGCTTTAAGTCTCATTAGGGTCTTAAGCGCAACTCTGCAGCGGCCCGATCCCCAAAGGAATGCCACGAGCAGTGAGCCCAAGTTCCGGAAGACGGCCGATGGGATCCAGACCGGAAGCGTCCTGAAGTAATAGAGTAGCCGAGGAAGCGCCACCATCTTCAGCAGTGCTATACGTCCTGCCACCGATAGCGGCAGGGTGGCCCAGAAGGACATGCTACCCTTTAGTGCCCGGACGCATCAGGAAATGTTGCCCTCTAGGATGTCAGCAGGGCCATGATAGACGTAAACCCCCAGATATTTGAGGCAGCTAGGTGCCCATCTGATAGCCCTAGGAGTGTCTGGTTGGGGCTCTCCCCTACGAACCGGGAACAAGCAAGTTTTCGCCCAGTTCACCCTGAGGCCCGATATCTCACCGAAAGCAGTGAGTACTGTGTCTGCACCAGCCAAGGCCTCTCCAGCATCCTCTAGGAAAAGCAACAGGTCGTCAGCATAGAGGGAAATGTACTGTCGCCCTGACAAGGTCCGCAATCCTCTATAATAGGCCCCGGTGCGAATCGACAGCGCCAGGGGTTCCATCGCGAGCGCAAAGAGCAGTGGGGATAGTGAGCAGCCCTGCCTCGTACCTCGCTCCACTGGGTACTGTTGGGAAATCAGCGGGCCTGATCTTACCCTATCTATTTTAAACAACAAGGGGACCCCAATTAGTATCAGCGAGGGACCTCGGGAGCTCAATTATAAGGAAACAACAATGGTCCCTGGCAAGGAGACAGGTGAATGAAAATGAATATAGACTCGGTCAGTTCTATATTGGTGAAGACATGCCCAGCCGGGCAGCGGTCCTCAAAGTTTATATTTAGATCAAGGTATGTAAAAAACAATAACACCTTCAACAGTTCACGTACGGGGGGCACAAGCCTGTACCCAACCACACGAATACACAGACAAGGACATACACAAAGGGCTTGCAAGGCAAAATCAACAGTCTCTGCAGAATTCCAATTTTAAACAGAGAATTTCTTGTAGGTACCATTACACAGTATTGTATAGTCAATCATTCCACAAGTATATGGTACACAGTGGGTCGACGACGTTTCAGACCCCCTCACTAGATGATGGGGTCCATCATCAGGACAAGACAATAGTTGCCTTTTAAATTATAAGCCTCTTTAGCCTACAGGAAAAAAGGGGGGGGAAAACAAAGGATACATTAAGTATTTTGCCCATAATAATAGTGACTATGTGCGGTGGTTACTAAGCTAAATCGCTTCTAACCTGGTGGAGACAACGAGTGGGGTTGTGTACATGTCAACAAGCATGTGACAGGCATGTGACTGGGTGAAGAAACATATACTTTTTGTGACTGAGTAAGTGCAGCAGTGTTGGTGAGTAGTACTAAGAATAAACGCAGGGGTGGCCATAAAGTCGAATAAAAAACGGCGCAGTGGTACGAGTGGAATTCACAATTAATGCAGTTACGGCGGTACATTTTACATGGCAGAACATCATATTCAAGTGAAAAAACGGCGCAGTGGTGCGGAGTGATTTACAGAAAGAGAGATGTAGCAATACACATCCAGTATAACCCAAGGGTGGGAATTGTAAGGCTTACCAAAGGGGCATATAGTATGCAAGCTCACATCAGAGCGCGCAGGCGAGTGGGTGAGACAGGACCAGTTTTAGACTTGTTACCCGAATTTTCGGTTTGTCTAAAGGAGGAATGGTAGCGAATGAGACAAGAGACATTCAGTGGTTTAAGCATTTGCGGCCAGTGAATTGGTCAGGCAGCTTACCAGTTAATCAAGAAAAATAGTCCATGGGTCCAAGGGCGGGGGAGAATAATTTCCATTTCCGCAGTACCTGTATGTATACGTTTTACGAGCGGAAGTCAGGGAAAGAGAATATCACAGTGCATAACAGTAAAGCCGGGTGGGGCTTACCTTGTCGGCCGGATAATACCGGTGGCGCAGTGTCGCGCTGGGGTCCTGGAACCAGGATAGCCTGCGGGTAAGGGAAGGATTGTTAGCCTGGCAGTGCAAAGCGCAGAGCTCTGGGAGTGAGCAGGGAACGCGACTAAGACTTACCGGGTCAGTCGGCAACACTCGATTTCCTGGTTAGAGGAAGTCATGTGAGCACGGCCATTATAAAGTGCTCGACTATTAAGCTATGGGCACGGAAATAAAGGAAGGACCATGACCGGGCGGCCATGTTGGGTGGAGCGAGTAGGTGCAGCAGATAGAATAAGACAGCGCTGTTAGGAATAGGTGCAACGCGGTGACATTTGTGAAAAGTGATTACAAATTGTGAAAGTGGCGAAACCAGCAGCAAATAAAATTAAAATTAGAGTACATTGGTACTACATTGTACATTGGTAATACTTAAAAGTTTCTGCGAAGACCAGAGTGTTTTGGTGCATTCACATATATCTTTCCAGTTGAAGAGCATGTTCAGATTAGTGTAGTCCAGTCCTCTTGTTGGTTGAGGCCAGAGTTCAAGCTATCTGTCCTTATTATCCATTTTAACTCCTCCTTATTAAGAAGGAGATTCAGGTCACCTCCTCTTGGTGGTATTGTCATTTGGCTTATCACAGTCCAGCGGATATCGTTTTCAGAATGTTCTTTGGACGTGAAATGTTCAACCAACGGAGCGTTAGGGGTCTTACAACGTATTCTGCTCCGGTGTTGTGAAATCCGTAACTTGATTTTTGCTTAGTTTGTCCAACATAAATGAGGTTACATGGGCAAAAAATTGCATATACAACATTGCAACTGTTACAGTTTGTGAACGTCTTCAACACATTTTTAGTTTCCTTGTAAACAAATTCCTTACTTTCAACAGTAAAGTCGCATACCACACACATTCCACATTTCGCATGGCCCCTGAGGCGTGTCGTTGCCCAATGGTCATTGATCGTTCTTTTAAGTGGGGTAGGGGAAGGTAAGGCTGCCCTCACTAAATGATCTTTAATGTTTTTGCTTTTTTTAAAAGCAAAAAGTGGGCGTTCCCAGTTCAATTGTCCTGAATTTAGAATATGCCAGTTTTTTTTAATGGTTTTCGTGACTTTGTTGGACACACTGGAAAAAGTTGTGACACAAACGAGTTTGTTTGTAGTAGGCTTAGGTTTATTTACCAAGAGGGTCTCACGTGAGCAATACCAGGCCCGCTTCATAGAATTTTTTATGAGGCGGCGAGGATAGCCTCTTTGTCTCCATTTGGTGGCTAAGAGGCTGGCTTCATGGAAATAGTCCTCTTTGTGGAAATTGTTCCTTCTCAGCCGGAGGAACTGAGAGTAAGGTAAACTATCCTTCAAAGCCCTAGGATGACAACTATTATAGCTAAGAAGCGTGTTTTTCTCAGTGGGTTTGTGGTATAGAGAGGTTTAATTTTATTTGCTGCTGGTTTCGCCACTTTCACAATTTGTAATGACTTTTCACAAATGTCACCGCGTTGCACCTATTCCTAACAGCGCTGTCTTATTCTATCTGCTGCACCTACTCGCTCCACCCAACATGGCCGCCCGGTCATGGTCCTTCCTTTATTTCCGTGCTCATAGCTTAGCCAATAGTCGAGCACTTTATAATGGCCGTGCTCACATGACTTCCCCTAACCAGGAAATCGAGTGTTGCCGACTGACCCGGTAAGTCTTAGTCGCGTTCCCTGCTCACTCCCAGAGCTCTGCGCTTTGCACTGCCAGGCTGACAATCCTTCCCTTACCCGCAGGCTATCCTGGTTCCAGGACCCCAGCGCGACACTGCGCCACCGGTATTATCCGGCCGACAAGGTAAGCCCCACCCGGCTTTACTGTTATGCACTGTGATATTCTCTTTCCCTGACTTCCGCTCGTAAAACGTATACCATACATACAGGTACTGCGGAAACGGAAATTATTCTCCCCCGCCCTTGGACCCATGGACTATTTTTCTTGATTAACTGGTAAGCTGCCTGACCAATTCACTGGCCGCAAATGCTTAAACCACTGAATGTCTCTTGTCTCATTCGCTACCATTCCTCCTTTAGACAAACCGAAAATTCGGGTAACAAGTCTAAAACTGGTCCTGTCTCACCCACTCGCCTGCGCGCTCTGATGTGAGCTTGCATACTATATGCCCCTTTGGTAAGCCTTACAATTCCCACCCTTGGGTTATACTGGATGTGTATTGCTACATCTCTCTTTCTGTAAATCACTCCGCACCACTGCGCCGTTTTTTCACTTGAATATGATGTTCTGCCATGTAAAATGTACCGCCGTAACTGCATTAATTGTGAATTCCACTCGTACCACTGCGCCATTTTTTATTCGACTTTATGGCCACCCCTGCGTTTATTCTTAGTACTACTCACCAACACTGCTGCACTTACTCAGTCACAAAAAGTATATGTTTCTTCACCCAGTCACATGCCTGTCACATGCTTGTTGACATGTACACAACCCCACTCGTTGTCTCCACCAGGTTAGAAGCGATTTAGCTTAGTAACCACCGCCCATAGTCACTAATATTATGCGCAAAATACTTAATCTATCCTTTGTTCCCCCCCCCCCCTTTTTTCCTGTAGGCTAAAGAGGCTTATAATTTAAAAGGCAACTATTGTCTTGTCCTGATGATGGACCCCATCATCTAGTAAGGGGGTCCGAAACGTCGTCGACCCACTGTGTACCATATACTTGTGGAATGATTGACTATACAATACTGTGTAATGGTACCTACAAGAAATTCTCTGTTTAAAATTGGAATTCTGCAGAGACTGTTGATTTTGCCTTGCAAGCCCTTTGTGTATGTCTTTGTCTGTGTATTCGTGTGGTTGGGTACAGGCTTGTGCCCCCCGTACGTGAACTGTTGAAGGTGTTATTGTTTTTTACATACCTTGATCTAAATATAAACTTTGAGGACCGCTGCCCGGCTGGGCATGTCTTCACCAATATAGAACTGACTGAGTCTATATTCATTTTCATTCACCTGTCTCCTTGCCAGGGACCATTGTTGTTTCCTGATCTTACCCTAGCCATCGCCGAGGCATATAGCACCGCAGTCCAGCGCAGGAACCCCTCCCCCATCCCAAAGCAACTAAGCACTCTACGGAGGTATTCCCACTCTAGGCTGTCAAAAGCCTTCTCCAGGTCAATTGAGAGGATCATGGGTTGGGGGACCTCGTCGTGGTCCTCCTCCAGCAGGCGGAGCAACCGACGGATGTTCATCGTAGTATTACGCTTGGGGATGAAACCCGCCTGGTCTTTATGCAATAGGGCCAGGATGCTGCTTAAAATCTTATAATCAACCGTAAGCATCGAGAGCGGCCTGTAAGACGCCGGGTCGTTGCTCTTCTTATCGGGTTTGAGCAGGGGGACCACCAGGGCCTCACGCATTGAACCCGGAAGGTGCCCCAGACGCTTCGCCTCTCTGTAGACTATCAAAAGCCGCGGGGCCAGGAGGTCAATGTAGGTGGAGTAGAACTCCACTGGAAGTCCGTCCAGGCCTGGGGTTTTGTTCAGTGCCCTCTTTTTTTATGGCGCTGCGGATCTCCCCCAGCTCCACGTCTCTCCCCAGTTCCTTCGCCTGTTCAGGCTCCAGAGCGGGGATAGGTAAATCCTGTAAGAAGTCATCAATGGGTGAAGTGTCCGGTGACATCCTACTTCGGTACAATTCTTCATAGTAGTTCAGAAAACAACTAAGGATTTCGGGTTGGGTATAAACCTCTATGCCCTCTGCATCCCGCATAGCTACTGTGGGAGAGGTGCGCCTCGTAGGGTTAGCCAGCCAAGCCAAGAGCGCTCCCGATTTATCACCCTCTGCGAGCGACCTGGTCAGATAAGCCTTACAGTCGAAACTACGTAGCCTTTCAACTTCAACAGCTACAGCTTCCTTCGCCGCCGCAGTCTGTTGTTGAAGCTCTGGGCGGTCTGGACGGAGGAGCTACATCTCGCGGAGTTTCCGATCTACTTTACTAAGGTCTTCCAGAAGGACCCGTCGCATCCCCACCTTCTTCGTTATGCAATAGCCCCTAATTACCACTTTAAATGCATCCCATTCCGTGGCCCTTGCCCTAGCCGTACCCTCGTTCTCCGCGAAGTACGCAGCGATTCTGTCTTCCAGTTCACTCCGGAACACCAGATCTTGTAGTATCTCGGGGCGTAGCCTCCAAGTCGGAACACAGAGGGTACCCGGGAACCACCTAAAGTCGGCCAGTAGAGGGTTGTGGTCGGAGATAGTCCTCGTTAAATACTCAGACCTCACGGCCGTGGAAGGTAGTTCTGCCGATCCCAAGAACCCATCCAACCGCACATGCAGTTTGTGCATGCCGGAGAAGTGGGAGTAGTCCCGGGCATGCAGGTGCTGGGCTCGCCAGATGTCAGTCAGTCCCCATTTACTCTGCCATTCCAGTCTACCCTTGGCTACCCGGTGGGTTGGTGAGTCCGGAAGGGGAGGGTGAGATCTGTCAAGATCAATGTCCACCACCGAGTTGAAATCCCCCCCCAATCAAAAGAGGCCCCGATAGATAGTGGGCCAGAGAGCCCGACAGCGCCGCAAAAAAGGCCAGCTGGGCCACGTTAGGCACATAAATGCTGCATATGTTCAGATCCTTTCCCCCCAGTTTGCCAGCTATGGCCACAAACCTCTCCTCCGGATACACAGTGTTTTGTTACCTGCAGGGGAACCCCGGCCCGCACCCAGATCAACGGGCCCCTAGCATAAGCTGAGTATGTGGTGTTGTATAACTGCTCTCTCCACCTACGCTGCAATGCTAATCCCTCTGTCTTCGTTAGGTGTGTCTCTTGTAGAAGCGCAATCTGTACTCCCCTACGCACCAGGTATGCGTGGAGTTTATGTCGCCTGGACATGAAATAAAGCCTGCCCACATTCCAGGTTATGCACTTCAAAGTGGATAGATCAGCCATTGTCCCATGGTACTTCTCCAAGTCTCCCCCAGCAATGTTCAAGTACAGGTAAACACAGTGAATGCCACGCACCGATGGCGTGCCTCTCCCCCCCCCCCCCCCCCCCCAACCCCCACCACCTCCCCCTCCGTTGAAGCCGGCTCACCCGAGATCACCCTTGGCCATCGAGCAGGTCCTCTGCTGTCTCTGGGGTTATCACAGGGAGGTTCACACTATCAGTCTCCGAGTACTCCGTGTCCGTGTGGCCCCCACCTCCGCCCGGCTCCAAGTCTTCAATTATAGGTCCGCCTTGGGAGCCTGACATACTGGATACCATCTCCAGCACCCCCCGCCGTTCCGCTGTAGTCTCCTGTCGAGGGTCGGCCAAGTCTGCCTCGGCGATTCCGGATCCTCTTAGACCTCCGCTGTAGGCCTACCTCCGAGGTAGTCGAGGAGGACGACCCAGGGCCATCCTTGCCAGCTCCGTACAGTTAAAGCCAACTGCACGCGTCATCTGGGGTATCGAAGAATTTGGTCGTGCCATCCAGGATGATGCGGAGCCTCGCCGGAAATAGCAAAGAATACTGGATGCTCTCACTCCTCAGTTCTCGTTTGATCGCTAAGAAGAAGGTTCACCCTGCTATTTGCCACCTGGTATGGTCCATTTTGTCTGGCGGCATTGAGGAGCAAATCTCTGTCGCGGAAATGTAGTAGCCGCGCTACCACCGGACGTGGGGGTCGGCCCAGTTGCGGCGGCCTGGATGGCACCCTGTGCGCCCGTTCTAGGGTGTAAAAGGAGGAAAGCCCCTCGGGTGCCACCACCGACCTGAGCCAATCCTCCAAGTAGGCCACCATGTCACCACCTTCGATTTTTTCCGGCAGGCCCACCACACAGATGTTGTTCCTTCTATTGCGCCTTTCCGCGTCCTCTGCTCTTCTCTCTAGAGCATCTATGCGGGTCAAAGCGTCCTTCATGGCGGCAGCTAAATTTTTTTGCGCAGGTTCCAAGATTCACACCAAGCTCTCAACTTCCTTGACTCTGTCCGAGAGCTTACTGTGGTCCGCCCTGAGCAGGCCCAGGCTCGTTGCGACCTGGGCAATGTCCCGTTGGAGGGCCGACCGCGAATCAGTGATCGCTGCCAGGATCCTGTCGAGTTGTTGCTGGAGGTGTGGATTCCCCGACATCTCCGGATCCAATTGATCTTCTTTATCAGGCGCCTACACGTCAGAGGCAGCCTGAGTGCCACCCTTAGTACTCTTTGGCTTCACCATGGCGGCCTCGGTCTCCAGCGGTGGACCCTGAGGTCGCCCAGTCAAGGACCCGCCAATCGGTCTCCGGTATGGTGGCTGGAGATATCACGACTGCTCGTAAGCCAGGCGCACAGAACTGGGTGCTCGCCCAAGTGGGTTCATCCGACCGCAGAGAGTATAGGAAGTCAGTGATACCTGCCAGTGGGTCTTCGCAGGCTCGGCGAGGTTGCCGGGATCAGGCAGCAATGGCGTCCGTCGTTGATGCCACGTGGCGTGGGCACCAAACGAGCCGTCTCCCCTGCCAGGCCGCAGTGGCAATGGGCCGGGCGAAGGCCGACAGCACTTCCCCTGGAAGCAAAAGGGCGGAAGGGGAGGGGGGAGAAGGGTCACTATCAGGTAGTAGTGCACAGCCGGGGTCTTCGATCTCCTCGAGACACAGTCACCTTCGTCACCAATTGCAGGCCTTTCCGACCACCAGGTTCGGCCTACGTGGATACTGTGACTAGGCCGAGCTCCGTCCAGCCACTCTCGCTGTCCCCCGGGATCCGGTCAGGGCTCAGAATTCTTCCAGTGTGGTTAAAGTGGGCCCACACGCTGCCAATTCCAAGGACCAAGATGGTGGCGGTCTCTGCCGTCTTGAGCAGGACGAGGTGTCGGGCCGCTCCCCCTTCCCTCCGCGGCTTTGCGGCGTGTTCAGGGCTCGGCTGAGCGGCGGTCTCGATGGACACCGCTTGGAAAGTTCACCGGGGTCTCCAGCCGCTCAGGCAGTCGGCATTGGCGTCGTTCCTCCAGAAGGGGAAGGAAGAAGGTGTCATCTGAGTCGCCGGTCCTCCTGGGTCCACGGGCCGCTTCAGGACCACGGAGATGGAGCGGGCGCCATCTTGAGCTCCGCGCCGCTCGCCCCGTGGGCTCTCGTTCACCTCGATCGGGTCTCACTGCAGGACTCCAAAGTCGCCCCCCGGTTCAGCACCTGCAGCACTCAACGATCTGGGGGCTGGGGTGCCCGTATCGCCCGGGGATCAGGATTAATCGCGGTTCGATCGCGGAGCCGAGCGCTCAGGCGACCTCCACCATCGGCGCCCAAGCCACGCCCTAGGACAATTATTCTGTTTTTACTGTTTTTTGGGGAAGACACTGTACCTCATTGAAGCAGACATTCCAGAATGCTATTGCATAATTTTTGCTGTTGCATGTACTCTCAAGATTGTATTTCCCAGGCGTTCCATGAACTTGCTTTTGAAAGGACATGCTTAGAATGAACATCAAGGGGCTGTTTTATTCCACGCCACTTCTCCACTATTCCCCTCGTCACTGTAATCCACTGTACAGCACAATGTCATGTCTTCTCTCTACGATGACACATGCTGTTTTATGGGTTGTAGCACCGTTTTGGTACCTGTCACTGTAGGGAAGATTTCTGTAAACCCAGTCAGACCTTCCATTGAATGAGAAAATGATGGGAGCTCCTCTAAAAGCCTGCCTCACCCTTTCCTTAAAGCACACTTAAGCTTCTCAGGCCCCCTCTCTTTGAAAGCCTGGCTCAGAGTTTCCCGAAGAAATAGAGCCTAGTACCCAAACAGAAATACCCTATGGTCTCTACCTCCAGCATTTTGTAGTGAAGTTGAAAACTATGGAAGGTCTTCATAGTTGCATGGATCAGCATCTCTTCAGCTTCTTTCAGCTGGGTACGCTCTTTAAGACCGACCCCTTGACTCATATGTTGCTACCTCGATATTTGATTTTTAAAGTTTACTATTCAACATTCGTATCGGAGGTCCATTGTTGACTTTCAAGCATGACTCCAAAGTAGTTTATTTTCTTATAACTTGATTTATTAAATAAAAAATAACCAAAATCTCTTTACCATAAAGTCTGTAGAAAAATAACTTAGTTAGGATACATCCGTCTTGCACCATGACCAACCCCAAGTATCGTTTAAAGTTAGTTGTCCTCCCCCTTACTTGATTTCTCTTGTTCTTTCTCTCTGTGGTGGGAAGCCTTTCTGACTGGGTTTGCCTGTTCTCGCGAAGAGTTGTGATGAGAAGACTCAGATTAAGATTTTTAAACAAAACCTTGAAATGAATAATGCCCATCCTTTTTGGTCACAGCTCATCTATTTGTACCTGTTCCCATAACTTGTCTCAGGATATCTTTCCCTTGGGTAAATGTAATGGGTTCACTAAGATTGAGACTCCGACGCATGGTTGTTTTAAAGGTTGGGTTACCTTAGGGTTTATCATAAACCCACATGTACAGTGATAGTACACAGTCTATGCCATAGGATATGTACAGTCTCAACAAGTGTCTACAATCACAAGGTAGGAGTAAAGTGACCAAACCAGTGCCAAACCAGTGCCAATTACGAGCCCCTGTGTGGTGGAACCTAAGGCAGTGGAGCTTTGTGGTGTGGATAAGGATTTTGAGAAAGACAAACATAGACACTCCCTCTCACCCTTCTCTCCCTTTCTCCCTCACCCTTCTCACCCTCCTCCCTCTCTCTCCCTCTGTCACTCACCTGTCTCTCCCTTTCTCCCTCTATCCCCTCTCCCCCTTTCTCCCTCTCCCTTCTTTCTCCCTCTCCCTTCTTTCTCCCTCTCCCTTCTTTCTCCCTCTCCCTTCTTTCTCCCTCTCCCCCTCTCCCCCTTCTCTCTCTTCCCTTCTCTCCCCCAGCTATATTGGTTCTCCCTACTAGGGGTTCATATCTTCTCAGCCCTCATCCTTTTGCCTGATCTCTGCTTCTGTGGTGTAGACAAAGACCATGATTGGACTGGGTACCTCAGTACAAGAAAATGTGCACATAAGCCTGTATGGATGACCAGTTTGTCAAAGCTTATTACTTAGGACTTGTTGCAGTCTTTGGCCATAGTGAAGTAGCCCAAGCTGGATTATGCATCATTGAAAAGTGTAACCTTACCTGCCTGTGATTCAGCTATCTTGAACACACTGCGGTTGGTTTGACCTCCCAGTCGAGCCACAGGATTTTCACTCTAAAGGGACTCAATGGCATTTCATCCATCTTTCCACCATGTTCTTTGCTCAGGAGGTTTATTCTTCCTGGGCTCCTATATATACATGGTTCCATTGGTCGAGCCTCAGTAATCCTGTTTACAATTATCTTCTGCACCAATGCTATTGAAAGAAAGATTGCATCTTATTAGTTTCAGACTGCATCTTATTGATTTCAGACTTCTATACATTGTTGTAGCATGTGGAAAAATTTGCTTTGGGTCAAATTTGAACATCGCATTACACTTTATTTTCCCTCCTACCCTCATAAGTATCAGTTGCAAGAAGTTTCTTAGACCCTTGATTGGGTACTGGATTTGGCTCTTTTAGAATGTCCAGTGGTTGATGGAGGAAAGGCCGCCCCATAGCCACACTGCTAAAATGCAAGCTGTCTCCTTGACCTAAAGACCTTCCTTTCAATAGTTTACAAGAGCTACAAGAGATTATTTGTAATATTCTTTATCGCAAAGCATTACTGCCGGCAATCTGTATTATCTTAAGTCAGTGGCTGCTAAGGACGACTCATTAGTAGTAGCTGCATCTGAAGGCAAGCATCATTTGTGAGATTAATGGTTGTGACTTTTGGAAGTCATCAGGAAACTGTGTTTGAAACCTTGGCTTATTTCTACAATGAGAGTGAGTAGTATCTACAAGAGGGGAAATGGAATGGCCTTATTGGCAATTGTTTGACATCATAATGACTTGGCTACCAATTACGCTGCCAGATGGGGTTGGGGCCTTCAGTCTCCTTGTAGAAAAGACTTTAGGATACATGACGTCTTGGGCAGCTTTTCAGAATACAAGTGCTTTCGACGTGGAGCCTTTTTAAATTCATTAAAACCTTGTATGAATATTCACTGGCCATTACAATCCAGTCTTCATCTCCAATGAGCATAGGGAGGGCAGAGAAGTACTTGGTAACAGAATCTGCCCTAAAATGCTCATCAGACAGCTCGAAGCCTGTTCGTTTTCAGGGAAGCTGCCTAGCAGTGCTTTCATAACCAAGCTACACAGTGTTCTGTGCCCCAGTTGTAAGGGCAGACACCTAGCTGCCTTGAGCAGCAGAGTGATGGCCATAGATGCTGCTATTGAAGAACCTGAAATGACTAATATATCCACCACTCAAATTACTTTAGTTTTTCACTATACTAATTCACCACTAATCCTTTATGGGTACCGGTGTAGGGTACTACTCACTGAAAAAGCACTTCAATGCCTCGTCAGTGGTAGTAAGCACTATAGAAATGCAAATCCAATACAATAAAATTCAAACATCCACTCCACCCTCTCTGTGCCTTAGTCCAAGACATCCAGAGTGCTGGGGCTGTTAGCAGCCTGACTCAGCCACTCAATGTTACTGCCTAAATTCTGACCTTTTTCCCTGGGGCAAATTTCCCAGGTCCTTTTGCTCTATAAATCGAGGTCCCTGAGGATCCATGCCCTCCATCTGTCATTTGCAGGTCTAGTGAAATCATTGCTTCGGTGTTTTAGCAGCTTTTTAACTGCTCTTGGCTGGAAAAGTTAGAAGGTAGTCCCTTTGCTTAAAGAAAACCCCTAAAAAAACCATAGACTAACACAGTGGTGTTGGCTAATTTCAGCCTATATCTCTCATGCAGGTGGCGTCTAAAATTTTGAAACAATTGGTCAACACTCAATTGACCATGTATCTGGACGATAATGCCCTGTAGCATTACACTTAGGCAGGCGTTTGCCAAGGTCAGAGCACGGAATCACCCGTTTTGAAGTTATAAAGACCGTAAAAATCACCCTGGGTTAAGGGGAAAGTGCTGCTCTCAAACTGCTTGATTTATCAGCAGCATTTGATACAGTGTCTCACTCCATTTTTTTACAACACCTCTCTGAGGATGGAATCGGTGGGTTGACCTGGAGATATCATAATCCTTCCTTGAGGAGAGAGAAAAAGGAATTCAAGGCAGCCTGCTTTTGGGGTGCCTCATGGCCCAGGAATGGCCCTGGGTACTGTAGGGGCTCATGCACTTGTGCCCACCCCTGACATAGGGCACCCAGCTAGAAGGGTGGCTGATGTGTGCTAGGGCAGTGGGGTTGTGGGCATGGTACACAGGGATGTGTGTCATGTCTACTCTTAGTTTAGGTCTGCACCAGGACACTCAGCCTGCAAAGGCAGTTTGTGGGTGTCAGGGTACAGGGCCCCTAAGGATGGCATAATAACTGCTGCAGAGCTTAGGGGTCTTCTCTGGTCACAATGCCCTGGGTACCTAGGGTACCATTTAACAGGGGCTGACATATGGCCAGAGATGCCAATTGGGTTTAGGCTTTACTACAGTTTTTAGGGAAGGAACACGGGCCCTGGGTACCTGTTTGGCAGGGATCCAGGGCACACCAAGGAAAAGTGCATCAGGTATCAGGCAAAAAGTGGGGGAGTTACTGCAACTGAAACACACTTCCTTACGTGCACCAGCTGCCTTTTGCCATAAAATCTGTCTTCAAACAACTGTGAATAATGCACAAGGCAATAAACGGGAAAACACCAATATTTTTACAGTTGAGACCATAAAAGGACTCTGCTTGCCATATTGGCCACAGAAGTAACTGGTCTGTCTTAGTTTGCTGATGCTACCTTTCCCTACCAAACTTTGAAATTCATTCTCTTGAAATATAGAGGCTACTGTAAATAACCTGCAATTTAAAATGTTGTTAAAATCTTGGCTATTCCCCAGTTGATATGGGGTATAAAATAAAGTATGGATTTGATCCTAAACAGGAGATGTGGACTTGGTGAAACACTCAGAAACCTGCACGATCCCATAATTCTTACTATGAACCAAAAATTGGGATGTCCCAGAAAAACATGGACAAAGGTGGAATACTAGGTTACATTTGGAAAAAGAGGATCGAGACTTGGTTCTATCACGCACATCTACCGAGTCCTAAACAACATCAATTAAATATTGGACAACGTTCAGATATTACATAACCTGCAGGCTACACCTCTAATTAAAAATAAGCCTTGAATTAAATGGTCGTCTTCTACTGCTTTCGGTGACACAACCTGTGATCTGTCACCAAATGTTGTATGAGTTGGGTAAAAAGTGTAATTCATATCCCTGTTAACGGAATCTAAACCCATCCATGTCTCCTTCTGCCCTCTACTGCTTGACCTTCCAAATGTACTTTTACAAAGCTCTTCTTACCAGATGTATAAGCATGACCAAAATTGTATTCTCTAACACTACTACTGCCATCCTCTATTAGTGTACTAGGACAGCTAAACAATAGTATACACATTAACTCAATCCCTTTTATCACAGACACAATTAGAAATGTATATTGATACATAACTAAAGCATCTGTGAATAGCTCCTCCAGTTTAGAAATTGCATGCAATTAATCTGTATAACTGTTAATGTTGCATAACCTGTGACTAATACAATAAACACTAAAAAGTTATTCTGGGCTTCATGCAGCAGCTTGCTCCCTGTTGCAAAGCACTTCAGTGTTTTGGGGGGGGGGCGCGGGGGGTTGTAAGATCTATACAGGTGTGCAAGTGAATAAAACCCCTGTTGGAAGTGCATCTCTGGATAAACTCGGTTGCACTTTTGTAATTGGTATGAACAGGGGGAGAGAGAGGTGCAGCAGTAACAAACTATACTACCCCCCCCACCCCCCCCAAAAAAAAAACAACACAGGACTGTTTTTTACCTATGTGCCCATTGTAGCGACAGTCACGCATAGGACTTTTCTGAGACTGCACCTGAACTTCTTGCTGAAGACTCACCTATGTGTCAATGGTACAGATGGACCACAGTAGTTGTACAGGCATGTGGTCCAGACTGGTTGTGGTGTGGTTAGGAGGGAAGGAGAGGGTGAGTGGTGTATGGATAATCTAAGGTCCAGGGCTTTGTCAGTTAACAGGATTATAATTCTCAATTCCGCCTTCAAAATCTGGAAACACTGGCACATTGACAAAGCAAACATGCCTTCTATGATTTTGTTACTGGTGCTTGAGAGCCCAGATAAGTCTACCACAATGAAGGACTATCTGTATGGAATCTTGCTGGGGCATTTTTCCTTCATACCTTCAGCGGGTCCAAAACGGGGCATAATTCTCATGCGTTTGGCTAACGATTTAACATTAGCCCTTTCTGTTGTGTAACTAGTCAAAATCCTACTTATTAAATTGTATTAAAGGAAAGCTACCATTTAGCAAAAGAGGCTAAAGCAAGTCAGTGTTCGCTGTTTTTCGGCTGTCGAGGCAGTAAGCAGTTAATATGCAGATTAATACTATGGTTTGTTTTTACACTGCTTACTGTTAAATTATTTTCATGCACTTTACAAAAGCAAAATTTGTTAGACACTGACTTAACCATGGCTGAAAAGCAGTCTGTAGGTCTTTGGTGCAGTTGTACTGCAGTAATGCATTTCACAAAAAAGTTATTGTACTAAATACATGTTAATCCTTTTTTTTTTTTTTTTGAAGACCACAATCATTTGGGACGCACACACTGGAGAAGCCAAACAGCAGTTTCCTTTCCATTCTGGTGAGCCGGTCTTTCATTTGTCCTATTGCTTTAAACATTAATAAAAATGTACATGCAAGGGTTGTGTTACACTTCATCACTTCCTTTTATTTTTGACTATGTGATAAACCTACTGCAATTTTAGAAGACCCATTTTTATTGACCCTGATTGCTAACAAGTAATGCTACTTCAGAAACATTCAAGCATCGTCAGCGTTATATCCCACTGTTCGATCAAGAACAAATTACCTGTTTAATTCTGGCGCAACATGACAGTTTCCAGGAAAATGTATTATCTCCTGTTTAATATTGGAGCTAGGCTCCAATTGAGCTACAACCTATTACATTTTATTCATCATATTCAGCGTTTTGTAAATGTATGCTTGCAGCCGCGTATCCTCAGCGCACCCTCTTTTTAGGTACAGAACATTGAACACTTCCGTCCCTTTCATGTAGGAGTCACCCTAGCCAAAAAAGATATCCGTGCAGAAGGAGCCCTTTCAGTGAACACTAAAACACCCTAGTTTAGTGTATGTTTAGGAACAGCCTACAAAAGTTGTGCATCATGTTTTAGTGTTCACTGAAAGGGCTCCTTCTGCACTGATATCTTTTTTGACTAGTTGAATGACTAAAGTGTGTGAACAGTTCTTGAAGATATTTTTTAACAAAAGCAATGCTTGAATAAAAGGAGGTTTGCTTTATTGTTGGAATAACTTGTAATTTTTTTGTGATCTCATGAAAACTGCTAATGTGTTCATCAGCATGACTTTACACATGTATATGTGTGTGTAATATATATATATATATATGTGGTAGGGCCCCTCCCTCCTTTGGTGCGGGTCACTGGTCGACACGACCGCTTGTGTTTGGAATGGCTATCGGACCCTGTATGGAATCCATCTGAGGGAGGGAGAGGTGAAGGGGGCATAACACCCCCTGTAATTGAAAGGCCATCAGGGGCTTCTGGTATGGGTGGAGAGGGGTATGTGGCCTAGAAACGCTTTCTTGAGCCTGGAAAATGCGTTTGGGTCCACACCAGAGACCTGCAAGCGTTTGAGTGGGTCCTGGTGGGCCTGGCGATGGGCAAACCTCGAAGTATGGGGGGCTACAGGCCCAGGTAGGTCTTCCCTTTGTGAGAGGTGTTGTAGGCACTTCTGCACCATTTCAAGCAATTTCATCTCCAAGGGCGCCAAGGCGTGTCCGAGACAGCCTTATGTATTGAGGCATCATCTGCATCGCAGAATTTCTGTCACCAGGAAATAGGAGATCCTCTCCTCTGTATAGTGGTCGTCCTACCCCTCCATGAAAGCCTATGTTATTTATGCACATAGACTGAGCAGGTAAGGTAATCGGCAGTAAACCACGAAGGTTACGAGGGCAGTTATCAACTGGTGGCAGGGGACAACCCAGAAGTGTTTAGGTAGCGCAATGCTGCAATAACTGAGAGTATTATGCCCAGTGTAAAAGGCTACAGGCCTCTACAGACACCACTCGTCCTTGGATGCAATGGGTCTTATTCACCACCTGGGTTGTGTCTGAAATGGCAGAGGAAGGGAAGTCACCGCTACAAGAGTGTACAGACCCTGCAGGGCATCAGGACTCCAGGCGGGTTGGGGCTAGCACCAATTCTCTAACCCTTAGCTCGGATGGAGATGCTCGGCAATGTCGGGCAAGTGCTGACGCTCTTGCCAGTCTGTGGACCCGTGATAAGCATTCTCGCCCCCTGTGAGGAGAACCAGAACAAATCAGCTGTGAAAGGAGCATCTAAACATTCCAGTGGACTTTGGAAAGTGAATAAGGCATATCCTAATGTCCCATTGGATGATGAACTTTTCCTTTCATTGTCCCTGGGTTTATGGGAAATGAAGTCCGTTATTGTGTCTTTGACCTGGCTGCTGTTTGTAATAAACAAAAAAAGAAGAGCATAATCCTCGCCTCTGGGTCCTGACATAGTCATTTAGGGTTGACTGAAATACAGGTTTGGACCGGGTAGTGTTGCCAGTGTTCACAAGGATAGTGGTTTACTGGCCTGGATAGCTTTGTGCGGGATGTATGAGCATTGAATTCTATCTATCTCTATCTATCTATCTATCTATCTAGCGCTAGGAGGCAATGGACCCCTTTCAAGTATATGTTAATGGGGCTTGCCTTTCAGGTTCTGGTTCTAGCATGTCTTCACCTCTATTTTCTAACCGTTGTAGCGTTGTGATTTCAGTATTTGGTTGGGCTTTAGAATACTATGTTTGTGTGCTCAAATCTAGGTGCAATATATGATTTTGCTTGTGCCATTTCTGAGAAGTTGCTCAGTAGCAAAATTGTCTTCTACAGTATTCCAGGTGAAAACGTGAAACCTCTCCTTGCCTTGAAGCTCTGTGCCTGGAATCCAGAGCCAAATATTCAAGTTTTCCAATTTAGGAAAAATTGCCTGTTGGAAGGGTCCTTCTTCGAAGATTTTTGTGCTGAGATGTTCAAAATGCCTAGTCTCTGATATATGGTGACCAGAGAGAACCACAAACTAGAAAGTCTTAGTCCTGAAAAGACAGCGCTGAAGACTTGCTAGTTTGGCTGG
The DNA here is from genome assembly GCF_964263255.1 of Lissotriton vulgaris. Lineage (NCBI taxonomy): Eukaryota > Metazoa > Chordata > Amphibia > Caudata > Salamandridae > Lissotriton > Lissotriton vulgaris. Next base: position 122,857 of record NW_028255800.1, on the reverse strand, counting down.
GTTCAATTAATTAAATTGGAGTCCTTAGCCAGCTTTGAGGTACTGGAAGGACCAAGTTGTGTACACATGCACCCCTGCCCACATTGTACTAGGAGACCAGAGTGATGAGAGGAGCTCTGAAGTATTGGTTAATTGTGGTTACTATTCAAACTCTCTAAAGCTCTATAGCATCCCGAACAGAGGAGCAGAGTGCTTCAAATCAAGGTAATTGACTGTCTCAGACCTTCTAGATTGTTTGAAGTATCCCAGTGGCTGGCGGCCTCCCATTCACTGACCAAAATTCAGTTTGTTGCTACCCCCAACGGTGGACATTGAGGATAGAAGCATTTTATGTCTCACAGGATTTTCTATTAATTCTTGGATATTGGTGCATCTCATTACACGTGCTGGATGTCTGGTAGATTGGTTTTAAAAAAGTTTTTACAATGAAATCCAGCCTGTAAGACGCAACTTTTTACCTTGTTTCTTCTAAAAAGTAAATCCTGTTAGCTGGTCTTTGCAGCCAAATAGGTTGTAGTTTTAATTTGGTTAATTGGATTTTTTTTTAAACTGGCATGTTTTCATTGTGTCTCTCACACAGAGGGTCAAAAGGAAGTGTATAGTATGTAAGAAATAAGTAAAGTATCCTATACTACTTCCAAAAATATATGTATCTCACACTAAATATAGATTAGTAGAGAGGCTAAAAAGGAGGAAAGAAAAATGTGTTGAAGGTGGGCATAACCAGTGTATGGACGAAAACCCTCACTTACCCAAGGGTGGCCTGCTTCATCATTGGGTTTGTCAACACACTGGGACCGCATGGTACCCAGTGTGGGCTGCAACTTCCCCTTGGGGAAGGAGCGGGAGTGTTCTGTGAAAGCACGTACATGTATAAACACCTCTATGGTGTGAATGAGGGGCAGAGTGCAGCAAATATATTGTGTGTTAAAACTATCTCAATAGGAAACAACAAATATTATTATAACGTCCTACAGGATAGGATTAAAATGCATTGTTAGACAGGGTATAGATATCTAACCTGTGTGGGAGTCAACATGTTTCTGCCTTAGATGATAATTACATGTTAAAGGCATTCGTCACGCCATGTTGTCCCTCTGCATCAAAAAGTGAATAAATTATAAATACTAAATACGGAGGCCAAACATCACAACTAAACATGCGCAATGCTAGTAGTCAAGTCGGAAGGTCGAGGGGTCCTAAGAGCACTATATTTGAGCTGACTCTACCAACTCCAGAGTCTGATCGCAAGTTGAGCCCTCTTACATTTGTTCATCTTGCGGCATCGGTCTGCTCGGGGAAAGGGTGGGGGGGTTCACTTTTTGATGCTGAGTGACTAGATAACATGGTCCTGATGAATGCCCTGAATGTGTTTTAATCCTATCCTGGAGGATGTTATAATAAAATATGTTGTTTGCTATTGAGATAGTTCTAATACACACAATTTTTGTTGCACTCTGCTCCTCATTCACACCATAGAGGTGTTTATACATTTACATGCTTTCACAGAACACTCCCGCTCATTTCCCGATGGGAAGTTGTAGCCCACACTGGGTACCTTGCGGTCCCAGGCTGTTGGAGGAACCCAGTGATGAAGCAGGTCAACCTCGGGTGAGTGAGGGTTTTCGTCCATACACTGCTTATGCCCACCTTCGACAGATTTCTCTTGCCTCCTTTTTAGCCTCTGCTATTCTATATTTAGTGAGTTACATGTTTTCATTGTGATTTTTTTTATTTTAAACGTATTGCAGAATTTCTGAGATTTTTGACTGTTGACAAAGAACTACAGTAACCTGTAAGAAACCTTTCCATTTTTGTTTCTTTTTCAAATTGTTCTCACTTTAATCCAAATAATTTTATTTCATATGCAACTAGTGAGCCTTATTGAAGTATATATATTTTTATTTTATAAATAAACTAAGCTAGGCCATAGAGCAAGATGGCTGCTTCTGAGTAGACCACAAGGTTTGTTTGGCTGGAAAAGCCATAACCATGGCCTATTTTACTGTGAGAGGGATTGGTTCTGAAAGCGCAGATTTGAGTGCGAGCACTGCCTGCTCCTCTCCTCCTTTGTCGTCGCAATGAAGCGGGCTGTTGGTGGCGCAATGCGGGAGGCCACCGCACCCACAGTGAGGCAGCAGGGATCCGGAGGGGGTGATTGAATGGAATTATACTAGCATTACCCCGTTTTCTTCCCCCATGCTCAGTACGTGTGGAACACTACCCTTTTTTCGATCATGGACCTCTTTCTGCTGCACCTGCACTGTGAAGGCTATGACTGCACTGGGAGGCCCACTGTCTCAGCTCATGTCAGCTAGACCACAACGCTCCTCTGTCCTGAGGAAGGGACTGATCTCTCCAGAAGGACTACAGGTGAGGGGCCCATTAACCTCCACCCCCCCCCCCCCCCATTTCTTTTTCAGCAGAGTTCTTTTATCCCTCTTTTCATCGAGCAATGACACAGCTTCCTGCTGCACCTTGAGCCTTTTGATTCACAATTGATGAAAGATGCACCCTCCACAAACTGCCCTTTCTTTGAATGATGCCCACCCCCCACGTGTCTGTTCCAAACTGCCCAAAAGGAGGCATTTGAAGGAATGATTACCATGGGACTGCTGGTGTTGCAAGGAACTGTGACATAGAGGCCCTGTTTTGAGGGATGGGTGGAGAGGTGCTAAAGCTCATTAGTTGGGTACAATTGGAGAATTTCATTTCTAAGAGGAAAGGCGGAATCTTTAATTTGTCTATGGTGGTTTGATGGGAAGCGCTGAAACCTGTCAATTTAGAGGGATTGCTTCTACAGAGTGAGAATAGCTCTTGAACTCTTCTCAGGTCATTGAACCTGACTCACTTTGACTTCTGCTGGGATTATAGGCTCTGTCCATTACTTAGACTCACAATAATGGCTGCTGGAAGGGCCTCATATCAAGTACGTTTTATTGAAGTGGTTGGTGGAACCAAGAAAGTAAGAACACAAATGTCACAGGAGGCCTCCTTTGAGGCTATTGTTAAAGACCTCACTGCAGTGGGGGACTGGCTGGCTCCATGGGTACATCAGTGGCAGATCTTGCCACCAAAATAAACACTTTCCGAACGGAAATTTCTTCAGTATAAGAGTAGAGGGGATGAAGAACAGGATCCCTGGGATTGAACATTAGCTAAGAAAAAAAAAAACCTGTGTTTCAGACATCTCGTATCGTAGGCAAAATGTGACAGACCTCAAACTTCAGAGTATATGGGATTCTAGAGAAGTTGAAAAGGAAGATGTGAGAGGTGTCCTGGTTGGCCTTCTCATCTGCCTTATCGATCTGATATTCTTGACTGGAACTGCAGAGGGCATACTGTTTCCCGAGCAGGATGCTATCCACCAGAGGTAGACCTCACGTGATTATAGCTTGCTTCCTTAAACATGAAATAGTGCAGCAGGGATCACTGATAGCAAATTTACACGGGCCATATGAATTGGAAGATTACAAAACTCATATTACTACTGATTTTTCAATAGACGCTAATGTCAGAAGGAAGGACTCCCTATTCATATATCTAATCAAGACCTCATCACGAAATTGAATATTACATATGGACTCTTTGACTCCACAATGATGCGGGTGACATTAGATGGCAAATGGCACTATCTAGAGTCCTATAAGGACTCACACCACCATCCTAAAAGAACAATAACCCCTCACAAAGAACGGAATGGTCCTCATAACGTCCTGGTATGCGACAAGATGGCTTTTTCGGAAACAGAAAGAGAAAGTGATCAGAGCCTTAGAGCTTACACAAGGACAAATCCAGGTCCCTTCTAAATCCTGTCATCGTTGGAGGACGAGAACACTCTGCAACTCACTACTGGATGGTGATCTGGACAGTCAGATGAGTACTACCAGGACATTAGCAATGATGTTTTTCCCCTATGTCCTTATTTTATTTTATTCCTCTTTCCTTTTTCCTATAGCGATTTACAAGTGTGTTCCATTTCCTTACTTCTTTAAATATATTGATCAGTGCTCTGATATTGTATTATCTAACTGGAATTTTAGAGGATGGTTCACCCCTGTAAGGAAGGGGATTATGTGGTGAGGCCTCGCCACATAATGTCACAATTTATATCCGGTCCAATTGGTTTTGTTTAAGAAAATCCTTTTCTCAGTCCTGGTTAGCTGTGGCATAGAGCAGTCAGGCTTACTTAAAAGCACAAATGTAAAGCTTTTAGAAGCATCAAAACAGGTAATAAATACAACCTAATAAACATCCAGCACCAATTTAATAAAACTTGTGTATTTTTAGCTTTAAATAGACCCAAAAGGGTCAAAACTCTTATCAAGGGGAACAGGAGATAGTTATTTGTTTGAAGGTAGGTAAAACACTTTTTAATCTATTAAATGCAGTAAGTCACTGCAAGTGGTTGGTAGTCACAGACTGAAATACCTGTTAGAATCCTCTTGGAGTAGCCTCAATGGGTTGAGGCCAGTTACAGGGATCACTCTGGTGCAGAGTGCCAGTTTACCTGTCGTAATAAGCAGTTTTAGGATCCTCTTTTCTCCTTTATTGTGGTCCAGTCAAGCAGTGGTCCTGATGCTGGAGGGAAAGGGTGCTGGAGATGCTTAACAGATGCAGTGAGGTTTCCTGGGGCCAGCGTGGGGTCCACAGGCTTTAGGGGTTCTCTGCAGCCTCAGGATTCCACAATGTAGCAGTTGAGTCCAGTGCTGGTCTCCCTGTTACAGTAGTTTCAGCGGTTGCTTGCAGGTAAGAATATCCCTTTCTTTAGGCTACCAGAGTCCACTTGAACTTCGACTATGGATCCCACAGGCTTGGGGACACCTCGGGAAGGTTCAGACTCAGTCTCCCTGCAGGTACTTGGTCATCCAGCAGCAGGCCCACATTCCTGGCAGCTGGGCTCTCAACAGGTGCAGGTTTCTTTTGGTGGCCCTGAAATTTAACAGGAGGTTCGCCGCTGAGGTCTTGGAGTCACTTCTTTCGTCCTGGCACAAGTGGAGCTCTGTTCCACGAGTCTGTGCAGCAGGCACAATACTCTTTGAAGGTCCCTCATGTGCAGTAGGTGCATTCCAGTCTTTAGTACAGCCTCTTTTTGCTGGGTCCAAGAGGCAGCAGAGCTGACCTGTCTTGTTTCCAGTCCAGTAGTAATCTGAGGATTTAGGATTTGGAGTGCCACTTTATGCCATCTTCTCGTTTGTGGAAGAGTGGGACTCATTAGCAAATAGGACAGTAGTGCCCACAAGGCAGTCATACCACTTTACATCACTTCCTAGGGTTTTGGCCGCCAAACAACCCCATGATACCCTCTTCACACTAAACCAATATGACGCAAGCCTCCTTCCCGTGTGAGAAGCCGTGGGTACACACACAGGATGTACCCAGAATAATTAACCACTTCTGTAAAACCAGTTATTCAACTGTTTTCCCCCCTTCTGAAGGAGATGCCATTTTGTCTGCCTACACAAAGGAGCAGGCAGGAGAAGATGTGATCCCTATTTGTTTCATTGAAGTGGTACCTCCTTGAAGCTGGGCCATCTGTGGCCTTCGCCCCGTAGTTATCCTGCTGAAGGTCACACCTCTTCCCATCAACAGTAATGTGTTTTTTCTGAGCACTTCATCCTAGCTGGGGCGGGGGGGGATGGGGGGGGGGGGGTCTGCATGTTGTCTCTGGTGACAACAGTTGCAGATAGACATGAAAGGCTACTGAAGATTTGGGCATCAAAGCAATGACTTTCCAAGGTCCACTTTCTATTTAAAGTTGCATTAAATCCAATCTCCGCTGTGAGTCAAGTTTAATGTAGCAATTGATACCTTAAGTACTTTCCTTGGTCTCAAATGTAAGCTAACACTTATCACAGTGGTTAGTGAAACCCCATGTTACTCATGGGACTACTGGCCTTGCTACAGTAAAAATGTCCATTTTGTGTTTTCGCTGTGAGGGCAAGATAAGCACAAAAGGAATATGCCCTTCTTTTTAAAATCTAGTATCTTACCTTGGACTACCAAGGTCTTTCGTGGGAGGAAGGATTTGACCCGGCTAAAGTGTTTATTTTGACTTTTCGAATTGTGGTGGCAGGCCTAGATTTGTGTTTTGACTTGGTCACTGCAGTGGTGGCACTTTTGAGTGCTGCATTCCACTAGTGACATTTGATTTTGTCACTCTAACTCAGCTATTGTTTACTATGCACTTATAGGTAAGCTATACGAGCTATTTGATATTGTCCAATTGTACAGTACATTGCAGTGAAATCAATAAAGCCATACAAATCATTTTATCACCCCCCCCCCCCCCCTCTCCCCCCTCGCACACGGATGTCAGTTTTTCTGAACGCTGATCCGGGAGTTGTGGGTCCTCTGGCTTTTTTTTTTTCAGGCCTTCTTGATGCCTTTTCGCATCCAGAACAGTGTGCCGATGCTTGCAGGCTTCAAGTCGGGAGAGACCTGTATGCAGCAGATGTCTGCGACAGATCCATGCAAGACCAGTATGTGGTGCTTGGGTGAGCCACCACCATTTCCTGGTGATGAGGCGGCTCAGACGAAGGCCTATTCCAGGGCCCTGCGGGCCATTTTTGGGTCACCCTCTCTCCCTGGCGCTTCATTGGGCCCCACAGTGGGTGTAGGGACTCAGGTTCGGGGAGAGGGTTCACTGGCGGCACTGACAGTGCCTTGACTCCGGTTACGAAGTTGCTGCGACGTCAGGTCACGGCCTGGAGGGGCATCGCACTTTGACGTCTGGCCTTCCTGCAGCGTCTTTGCACAGCCCTGAGGGGCTCCCTGCTTCATGGTTGGATGCAGACGTTTTTCCTCCACGCATTCTCCCACCTCGGTGGTCGAGTCGACGCCGGTCTGTCGAGTCGTCTTCGGGGGTTGTCGACGCCAGTTCTGTCCCCGGATGTTCCTCTTGGTAGAGGACGTGGCACCAGATGGTTCCCTACCCCAGGGTTGTTTCAGGGCTCCACGGAGCAGGTGCCCATGGCCCACTGGCCGGCTCGTCATTCTGCGGAGCCTCTGACGTTTGGTGGACGGCTTAGCCTGCAGCCGTTCCCTACGGATGACTTGCTGTCACTGCTTTGTATGGCCACGTAGGCTAGCGCAGCATTTGCAAGGGCGGTTCACAAGGCTGCTGATATCTTGCAGATGCAACCCCCCTCTCTCTCCCTGCCTTCGGATCCTTCGTTGGATCTTCTCCACAATGGCATAGTGGACGTGGGGCCATTGTTGCCTTTCGGCGGGTCATTACATGATATCCTTCTGGGGACTTGGGACAGGCCCTCGCCGGCGGACACGGTGAGTCGTGCTATTGCACATAGTCATCACCCTGCTCCAGGTGACATTGCCTGTTTGTTCCGCCATCCTAGCGCTCAAGGGCTTGTGGTCCAGGCAGCGTTCCCTTCATCTCCTCCTCCGTTGATTTCTCCCACTTGGGAGTGTAGGTCGTTGGAGTCATGTGGCCGCAATGTCTTTGCGTCCACAAGCTTGGATCTTCGTTCCCTGAACACTACTGCGTGTGTTCGTGAGTGACTTAGGGATCTGCCCTTTCATGGGGTCAATCTGTTTGACGGGCATGCAGTCTCTGCGGTACAGCGCCTCACGTCTGGGTTTCCATGACTCACATGGTTTTTAGTCCTCATGGCTGACTTTTGATTTCGTATGCAGTATTACCACTGCTTTCTTGGTTCCGTCTCTGGGTTCAAGACGTTATTTCCCAAATTGGTTGTATGGCTGATCAGCCATGTTTTTTTCCCTTATTTTGGTACAGGCGAGCCAGCTGTTTATACATTTATTTTTTACTTCTGCCTCTGAGCTTGTCTCAAGAGGTGTCCCGTGCTTTTATAGGGATGTGACATACCCTATGTGATCTATTCGTTAGCTATTATGTAGCTGCTCTTCTTTGCCCAGAAAGTTTTGGAGGCTCCTGTGGAGTACTCTTCGTATATTTTCCACCCCTCTGAGGGAGTTTTCCTATGCGTTATACTTGGGGCTCCCGGTTTTACTGTGTTTATTTTTTTAACATTTCCGTCGGTATTTATCCAAATTTATTTTTGGGTAATTTTATCTGTATTTATCCATATTTATTTTGCGTATAAATGAAGTTGTACAAGTGTACATTTCCATATTTATTTAATTGATAGACGCACGCCCATACTTTGATGTCGGTCCTGTTTTAGCTATTTAAGTTGCCAAATATTCATAACTATACATCCTGTGGTAAATGCTAGCCTTATACCACAAATGTATATTGACTCATGCAGTTATTTAAAGAAATGTCATCCTGTTTTTAATTTCCGATGCTGTTCCCCTGCTCAGGTGTTAGGCTATAATTTATGACAGCACGGAGAATCCTTTAAAAGCAGCCTAATTTTCTGTATTTATCCACTTTTAAAAATAATTACAGACAGAAAACACATTGTTTTCTGTCTATATTTATGTGTAAAATTCTGTAAAAACGGAAAACAGGGAGCCTTGTTATACTGTAGACTTCTCACTTTGGCCTATCCCTCTGCTGTGGTAGGGCGCCTCCTCTGAGGACAACCTCTGACTGGCGTAGCCCTCCAGCTTCTGTGATGCAACCTACGGTTGTTCTGTAGCACATTCCGACGTATGTAGACGAAGCCTGCTCCAGTGTATGTATTGACTGGGTTCTGCCATGTCTGGCTCGCCCCAGGGGGTTTCACGCCCTCCTGTCTTGCCTTTGGCTAATCTTTGAACCGTCGTTATGCCCCTGGCAACATTGGCTGTCTTCAGCGTGGGAATGCGATCAAGTGGGCGCATTGTTCCATTCCGCTCCAGAACGGTTTATTTCTGTGTTCTAGGCAGGCACCACATTTGGATCCACACTGGGTGTGTGCTCTGTCACGGGGTCTGTAGTATTCCTTTCACCACTGTCTTTGCTGCCTTCTTTTCCTGTGGTATTGTCTTCTGTGATATTATCTTCTTCCCTGGTGTTGAAAAGGGCTTGGGCTTTTCGCATGGCTCACACCCTGTCTGGGGTTTACCATTGGGCAGTGGAATGTTCGCCAAACGCATCTCTGCTGTGTGTTGACTTTTGCCCTTTGCTTCCCTCTGCCCTTCCCTGGCCGGGGCTCAAGTTCTTTTGTTTGTTGCCACACAAGACTCAGGTGTTCGAGGCATGTGGGCTGCTGATTTCATATCTGTGCATAGATCGCCGCCTAGTGTTGGGTCCGGATGATTGCACATTGTTGTCCTGGAAGAGTCTTCGAAGTATCACGAGATAGGTGGCTCCTCCCCTGGACTACAGTGCGCATGGGCATTGACTCCATCCCCAGATTGTTTTTTTCCGCCATTGGGTTCGGATGTCTTTGGTTCCCTCTTGTCGGAATCGATAAGAATTAACTTAACTTTGAGACCAAAAGGTCTTTAGGATTTGCGTCGGTATTGTCTTGCGTTCGGCTTAGCAACTTTCCTCGGCTCCAAGCCGAGCTTTGTACTTCCGCGTGCTTTCGGCGCGGAGGGCCTAGTCGACGCTCCAGACTCATCGACCATCATGGAAAACCGTGGTCCATTCAAAAGATGTCCGGTGTGTAACTCGAAGTACCCACACATCGACCTCCACCCGGTGTGCAATAAGTGCCTGTCGCCGGACCACGACGAGGCCAAGTGTATGGCCTGTTCGAGATTCCGGTCCAAGAAGACACTCAAGCTCCGTCGAGCTGCGCGCCTGGAGGCCCAGCAATCTGCATCGGCGCCTACGGACCTTTTCGATGCTGGGGAGGTCGAGGATGAAGATATCCAGGACATCTCAGAATCTAACCCCGCGTCGGAGGTCGAGGACGACTACGATGCCGAAGATTTCGGTGAAGTCGTCGAGGAGGTAGGGGACGACGACGGGGCCCTTGGGGCCATGGAGGATAGCTCGGACGAAGAGCTTCCTCAAACTGACTCTGGGGCCGTTCCGATCAATAAGGCCCAGGTCGAGGGATCGCCTTCGGGCCTTACCCGAAACCTTGATGTGAGTTCCTCGGCCCGCCTGCCGGCCCGGCCACAGACATTGGTACCGATTCACTCACGGTGACACAAAAACCGAAAGTGAAATCTACGGTCTCGACGCCAGAGATATCGAAACCGAAAGTGCGCATCGCATTGGTCGGATCGAAGACTTCGGAGGCCTCGGCGCCGAAGAAACCTAAGATGGCCGTTGAGCCGAAGGGCCACGTCAAAATGGCCGACCCGAAGGCTACTACGTCGAAGCAGACAGTGAAGGGGTCGGACACGGCCGCATCGGCGCCGAAGACAGTCGACGCCGGCAAGGGTCGACTCTATCACAAGAAGATGGTCGACGACCCCAAAAGGTCTCTTACCGACCCGAAGAAGCGGCCTGACGACCCGAAGGCCCTCTCTGCCCCGCTTCCACACGACAAGGCCAAGGGGGCTGCGCCAAGTGTGTCGACTCCGAGGGGGACCTCGAAGGACTCCACTCCGAAACCGACCTCTCTGTTGAACCGGCACATCCATCTGCCGCGTTCACAAAGAAGGTCACGGAGTCCCTACAGCGCATAAGGGACGGCGCCGCAGCAGTCGAGCCGAAGGACCCTCCGCCGGCCAAGCCTCTGGAGAAACCGGCGAAGGCGCCCACGCCGATCCTTTTTACCTTGCCGCCTAAGACGGCGCCGAAGGCTTTCGCTACTAAACCGGGGGCCGGCGTGCCCGAGGAGGTATCTTCGACGCCGAAGGCATCGTTGGTGGTCCTTGGCCCGCGGCCTCGACAACTTTCAGATGAGGAGCGTCAAGAACATTTCATCTACGCCGAAACGGGCAGGCTTTCCCTCCTGAAGAGGAAAATCACCCCGGAGCCCCAATTGGAGTCGTACAAGATCCCACTAAAGCGGAAGATGAACTCTGCTGGTACTCCAGCCTTGGTGGAGCCCATTTCACCGCAAGCTCACGAAGTCTCGCCCACTCACTCCGATGTGGACGGTGGTGAGGGCGATGACTAGGATGAATATAGCTATCCCGTCTACACAGACCCAGAGGATGTGGCAGAGCCCTGGTCTGCTGGTGGTGAGCCTGGGGACCCGCATTCTGGGCAGGACCCTCAGCTCTTCTCTGCTAAAACTTCCCCCACTGAGGACTCTGCGGCTTTCAATGCCCTCATTGAGCGGGCAGCAGCCAATCACAACGTCGAGCTGCATGCTGACCCTGTGGACGTCGACTTCCTCTTTGACACCTTTTCTGTCTCTGAAAAGACTGTAAAAACCCTGCCAATGCTGAAGGGTGTTTTAAAGCACGCTGCTGAGGTCTTCAAAGAACCCACCAGGGCGAGAGTCATCAACCCGAGGATCGACAAGAAGTATAAGGCAGCGCCCACAGATCCAACTTATATTAGGGGACAGTTGCTTCTTGACTCCCTGATTGTCTCCAATGCCCGGAAGAGGGCCAACTCCCAGACTACGGGTGATGCTCCTCCCCCAGACAAAGAATCAAAGGTCTTTGAGGCTTCGGGGAAGAGGGTGGCAGCGCAGGCAGCCAACATGTGGCACATCTGGCGCGCTATGACAGGGCACACTACGATACCCTAGAGACCTTTTTGCAACACCTACCCGATCAATATATGGAAGGGGTTGAGATGCTAATACAGGAGGGGAAGCTGATCTCCAACGCTTCCATAAAGTGCGCTCTGGACGCGGCTGACACCGCCGCACGCGCCATTAACACTAGCGTTATGCTTCGCAGACATGCCTGGCTAAGAATATCTGGGTTCAAGCCGGACATTCAACCCACCATCTTGAACCAAAAGGTCAACCCAGATCACCTGTTTGGCCCTGAGGTTGATACCACCCTTGAGAAAATGAAGAAGGACACAGACACTGCAAAATCCATGGGTGCCTTGCAGTCCCAGCAGTTTCGGAGTGGGTCCTTTCGTCGTTCCAATACCAGAGGCACCTCAAGGGGTCAACTTTCGCAGTCCGCGCAGTTGTACAAAGGCAACACCCAGACTACTTATGCCAACAAGAGTCGAGGTAGATACCGCGGCAACAGCGCCAAGGGCAGAGGACGTGGCAACAACAGCTCCAGGTCCTCTACCGCCAACAAACAGTGACGCATTGTCACTGCCCCCCGACCACACAACACCGGTCGGGGGAGACTCCAGCAGTTCCTGCCCGTGTGGAAGTCCATCACCACGGACAGGTGGGTCAGAAAGCTTATCCAATTTGGTTATTGTCTGGAGCTCACATCCACTCCACCCAACATACCCCCAAAGCACCGTCCTATGTCAGGCGAGCACTTGCACTTATTGCAGCAGGAGGTCACAGTCATGCTGCAAAAAGGGGAAATAGAGCTCGTGCCCATGCAGGAAAGAGGCACGGGAGTTTACTCCCTGTACTTCCTGATTCCAAAAAAGGACGGATCCCTCAGGCCCATCCTGGATCTCAGGCCCCTCAACTTTTACATCCTGTCCGAGCATTTCCACATGCTAACACTACAGCAAGTTCTCCCACTGCTACAACAGGGGGACTTTCTGGCAACTTTGGACCTGAAGGATGCGTACTTCCACATTCCGCTACATCCTTCACACAGAAAATACCTCCGGTTCACCATCCAAAACCAGCACTACCAATTCAAGGTTTTGCCTTTCGGGGTCACCACGGCACCCAGGGTATTCACAAAGTGCCTGGCGACGGTGGCGGCACATCTACGACGTCACAACATCCACGTCTATCCCTATCTGGACGACTGGCTCATCCAAGCGAAGTCAGCCCAACAGTGTGCCGACCACGTGTCCCACACCATTCACCTCCTGCACGATCTGGGATTCTCACTGAATTACCCAAAGTCCCACCTCCAGCTCGCCCATGTACGACAGTACCTGGGTTCGACATAGACAATCTGGCGGCCACAGCCCAGCCAAATTCAGTGAGAGTCAGCAGCATTTAGTCGCTGATCCAAAAATTCAGACCTCAACACTCGCTTCCAGCAAGAGTGTTCATGCAGTTGATAGGCATGATGGCCTCCTGCATCTCCATTGTCCCGCACTCCAGACTACATATGCGTCCGCTTCAGGAGTGCTTAGCACGTCAGTGGACTCAGGCTCACAACCAGTTGAAAGACCTAGTGTTGGTGAGCGGTCGGGCATACAACTCTCTGCATTGGTGGAATCCACGAAACCTTTGCAAGGGCCGACCGTTCCAGGAGCCTGTGCCAGAGATTATCCTGACCACGGACGTCTCTCTCCAGGGATGGGGAGCGCATGTACTCCAATACACTGTGCAGGGACTGTGGACGCAGCAACAGGGGAAGATGCACATCAATGTTCTAGAACTGATGGCGATCTTCATGGCATTAAAAGCATTCAAAGTACATCTATGCAACAAGGTCGTCTTGATTCGGACGGACAACATGACAGCAATGTACTACATTCAGAAGCAGGGAGGCACACACTCTCCGCAGCTGTCTCATCTGGCTCAGAGCATGTGGAAGTGGGCCATTCAGAGGAACATCTTCCTCATGGCAGAGCATCTCCCGGGCAAAGACAATCAGATGGCGGACCTGCTCAGCAGGCACAGCCACCAAATGCACGAGTGGGAGATGCATCCATCAGTACTCCAACCGTACTTCCAAAGGTGGGGTCGTCCAGAGATAGACCTGTTCGCCACAAGGGAGAACGCAAAATGCCAAAGCTTCGCCGCCAGATTCCCACACCTGCAGTCGCAGGGCAATGCGATATGGATGAACTGGTCAGGCAGGTTTGCATATGCTTTCCCCCCAGCACCTCTGATACCGCTGGTGGCACGCAAGCTCAGGCAGCACTCGATGACTCTCATCCTGGTTGCTCCAACGTGGGCTCGTCAACCATGGTACACCACGTTTCTAGAACTGTCTGTGGTGCCGCATCAGAGGCTACACCTCACACCCAGCCTTCTGACGCAGAGCCATGGCGACATTCAGCACCCAGATCCGCAACAGCTCAACCTGGTGATCTGGCTCCTGAAGTCCTAGAATTTGGCTACCTGCACTTACCTGCCGACTGTATGGACATCATTCGGAAGGCAAGAAAGCCCACTACTAGAGCATGCTATGCGGCAAAATGGAAGCGGTTTGTCATTTATTGTGCAGACCACAACATTAACCCGCTGGATGCTTCTATTCAGAACATCATCTGTTACCTTTTCCATCTATTCAAGTGTAATCTGGCCTATGCTTCCATTCGCATTCATCTGTCTGCAATGGCCGCTTATCTCCAAAATAGGCAGCACCTCTCCCTCTTCAGGGTGCCTGCCATCAAAGCTTTTCTGGAAGGACTCAAACGAGTCATTCCGCCAGGGACTCCACCAGCTCCTGAGTGGAACCTCAATGTGATCCTTACCAGGCTGATGGGTCCTCCCTTTGAACCACTGCATTCCTGCGAGATTCAGTTCTTGACATGGAAAGTGGCTTTCCTCATAGCAATTACATCGCTACGGCGGGTTAGTGAGTTGCAAGCCCTCACTATCCAAGAGCCATTTATCCAAATTCATTCCAACAGGGTAGTGCTTCACACTAACCCTAAATTTCTACCCAAGGTTGTGTCTCAGTTTCACATCAACCAAACAATCGAATTACCTGTTTTCTTTCAAAATCCTGAGTCACTGGCGGAGCGGATGCTCCATACCCTTGACGTTAAAAGGGCCCTTATGTATTACATTGATAGGACCAAGGATTTTAGGAACACTAAGCAACTCTTTGTCGCCTTTGCACCACAGCACAAAGGTAACCCTATTTCCAAGGCTGGTATTTCTAGATGGATCGTTAAATATATCCAGATCTGCTATCTAAAAGCAAAACGCACTCTTACCATTCCACCAAGAGCCCACTCCACCAGGAAGTTAGGGGCCTCTATGGCATTCCTTTGGAAGACATATGTAGAGCAGCCACATGGTCTACCACACACACATTTACTAAGCATTACTGTGTTGATGTGCACTCCAAACACCAGGCAGCTGTAGAGCAGGCTGTTTTCAAAACACTTTTTCAAACTGCTGCAGCTGGCACGGGCGGCCGCCGCTAATGGAGGGACTGCTATATATTCTAGGCACAGATATGAATTCAGCAGCCCACATGCCTCGAACCGAATATGCTACTTACCAGTATGCATCTGTTCTTGACATGTAGGGCTGCTGACATTCATATCTGTGCATAGATCGCCGCCTAGTGTTGGGTCCGGATGATTGCACATTGTTGTCCTGGAAGAGTCTTCGAAGTATCACGAGATTGGTGGCTCCTCCCCTGGACTACAGTGCGCATGGGCATCGACTCCATCCCCAGATTGTTTTTAGCCATTGTGGCCAAGATGGAGTGAAACTCAGTGAGAGATGACCATGCTATGAGTATATGTGAATACTGCAGCTGCTACAGGCGCCGGGGAGGAGGGCGGGCCTCTGTTACGATTCTCAGTGGATGTATTGGGTCACCTGATGATCTCAGGCGTCATCCAGTCTCTCTCCCTCCCCCTCTCCCTCCCTCCCTCAATCCCTCCCGCCCTCTCGCTTGCCCTCTCTCTTGCCCTCTCTCTTGCCCTCTCTCTTGCCCTCTCTCTTGCCCTCTCTCTTGCCCTCTCTCTTGCCCTCTCTCTTGCCCTCTCTCTTGCCCTCTCTCTTGCCCTCTCTCTTGCCCTCTCTCTTGCCCTCTCTCTTGCCCTCTCTCCCGCCCTCTCTCTCTCCCGCCCTCTCTCTCTCCCGCCCTCTCTCTCTCCCGCCCTCTCTCTCTCCCGCCCTCTCTCTCTCCCCCCTCTCTCTCTCCCCCCCTCTCTCTCTCCCCCCCTCTCTCTCTCCCCCCCTCTCTTTCCCCCCCTCTCTCTCCCCCCCCCTCCTCCCCATACATACACTTTTTCTGACACCATGTCTAGGTATTAATGACTCCTTCATCTTCGTTCATGTGGGGGGGGTCAGTGTCCCTGCCTGTATCGCGGAAGCTAAGTCTTTACTTCCCGATCGGGGGTTGGTGTCTCCCTTTAAGTGGATGTACAATGTATGTCCTACTCTGTTTCACATTGGTACCTATTGGGGGACCTCCTTTTTCATATTTTTGTATATGCTCCCTGTATGTCATGAGGTGTATGCACACGAGAGGGCAAGCATACATGGTTTTCCTTGATGTGGTTTCTCGGGATTGTCCCAGATTTCCTCTGTTTCTCTCTCCCTCTTGGGAGATGGCTTTGTGCGTGTCCGGTATGCCGGTGACCTTTGGTCATTGAACCTGTGGGAACGGTTGGCTGGTTGTCTACCTGGTGATGAATCCGTCTTTCTCTGCCGTCTCGCACATGCTGTTGCATTTCAGTGCTCTTGTCCATTCGTGTGGTGGTTCTCACGGTACTCAATGTCTTCATACGTGTATTCTTATAATCCACATCTATGTATCTCCTGGTAGTCTTAGTTTGTATGTCTCGGCATGATGTCATCTGCCCCGAGAAGGACAGTAGACAAAAACCAACCCGTGACACATCTAATGTTGAACCACAGACACCGAGTACCTCCACCGATCCTGCGGTTAATTTTTTAGAATCAGGCCAAGATCAACAAAAAGAGCCCGGGGGGGAAAAACCCGCAGAGGAATCAGAAAAAACTCCACCAGCAACAAAAGCAAAGAAGACAAACAGAAGACGATAAATTCAGAAGAAAATCTAGTCATCAACATCTCTATTGCATTATCTACTGAAGAGATCAACACCCTGCAAAAGGGACAATCATTTGTGCCCACCACTCGCACTAATACTTTGGAGCTAGAAGTCAGTGCCTTCAAATTGGTACGGAATATCCGTCTCAGACATTACTTTCAGAATATCTGCCCTACACCTCCACTAGAAGAAGACATGCTCAGAGGACTTCGCCCACACAGTACTTTTTTGGCACCCCAAAGCCATAAGATTATTGACTCTTTTGAGAACCTGATCAAACAGGAGATCTTGAGTTTACCGTTCCAACCTCCCATGAAATATGGGAATTTGACAAAAAAGGAGAGAAACATCCTACAAAAACTAGCAGACAATCCCACCATTACGTGTCAGAACGCGGATAAAGGCGGCGCCCTGATGATCATGGACACCACCTTCTATGAACAACAGATCGAGGCTCATATCATGGACACTAATACCTATGATACACTTCCGGGAGACCCCACCATGGAGTTTTCCAAAAATTTGATCCAAATCATTAACTTGGCATTTGACAATGGCACCATTAACGACAAAACTAGAAGATTCTTGACTCCGACCAATCCCAAACCTCCTGTAATGTATATGCTGCCCAAGATGCACAAACACCCCACCAAACCTCCCTTTCGGCCTATCGTATCCACCAGAGGAAGCATCCATGAGAATGTGGGTAAATTTTTAGACAAATATCTGCAACCATATGTGCTCAAAACTCAGTCACACGTACGTGACACCACAGACTTTTTATTGAAGCTTGAACCCATCATGAATGAACTTAAAAACACAGAACTCATCATGTGTACAGTGGACGTGTGTTCACTCTATACCTCCATTCCCCACGATGGAGGAATGGAAGCCATTGAACTAGTATTAGCTACATCTGATCTAGACCCGGATCTCAAAGTTTTTCTCATGCAACTCACCATGTTTACACTTTATCACAGTTACTTCACGGTACTGGATAAATGGATACTACAGTTGAATGGCACTGCCATGGGAAATTCGGCAGCTCCTTGCTACGCCAACATCTATATGAAACTGTTTGAAGAGTCGCACATACTATGTCAAAACAGCTGGCTGCAACATGGAAAATTGTATCTTCGGTACATAGACGACGTGTTTCTGTTATGGGGTGGATCGATCAACACCCTAGTTAACTTTCTTGGATCATGGAACAACGTCAACGAGAGAATCCAATTTACCTGGGAATACAGTGATAAATGTATCCATTATTTGGACTTTGAAATACACAGAGAGGCAGAAGACTGGTTCACCACAATCTTTCGGAAACCTACAGATAGGAATTCCACACTACACTACAAAAGCTTTCACCGAGCTGGCCTAAAGAATAACCTACCTTATGCTCAACTACTTCGAGTGAAACGTATTGTGTCTAAGGAACAAGAAAGCAAGAAAGAGATCAAAATCACATTGGAGAGACTCGGGGCACGTGGGTATCCCACACCTATTCTGGATCTGGCAATAGAGAGGACTGATAAATGTGTTAGGTCTAAACTTCTTAAATCTAAGCCCAAGAAACATTCAGACCGCATGGTCGTTGTCTCTAAATACTCGAAGATGTCCAACCAGTTTCAACACATCATTCGCAAACACTGGCCCATACTTGCAATGGAACCTGACTTCCTTGGCCTATTCAGCCAGCCTCCCATGTTTGCTTTCACCAGAGGCCGAAATGTGAATTTTTTTTTAGTCAAACCACACAAACAGGAACTCCTATCACCTACACGGGCCTCAAACCCTGCTACAATTGCAGTAACTGTAGTAACTGTATTTCTGGTAACAAGACCAACCACCCTATGAAAGGACATGTGATTAAACTCCGAGTTAATGCTACCTGTAACAGCAGCAATGTTATATACATGTTGAAAGGCCCCTGCGGTAAATGTTACATCGGACACACTGAGAGAAAGATTCGTGTCAGAATTCTTGAACACAAAAGTAACATCCGGACTCAAAACCTGAAATCCAGTGTGGCTACCCATTTCCATGAAAACAGACACAGTGTGGCTCAATTGAAATTCCAAGTATTGGAGCAAGTCAAGGTCACTTTGAACAATAAGAATACCCTCCTCAAAAGAGAGAACTTTTGGATCCGTCATATGTCCACCATGGTGCCCCATGGGCTTAATGATCGTATGGAATTTCTATGCTATCTGTAATATATTGTCATGATCTTACATTTTTCTGTTTCTTATCTGATACTATATTTCTTTCATTCTTCTACCCTCGTTACTTTATACTGTATCTAATTGTTTTTCTTTATCTTCTGTCTAGCTGCATCCTTTTCCAACATGGCGACACCTTGTATATCTGATGTGTTCACGGTTTGTTTACTGTCAGGCTTTCAGTCTGCTTTCTATGTCTATTTCACCCATTCGCTACTTCCTATTCGATCAGCGGCTTTCCCGACTGATCATTCACTCCGCGGAACTCCGCGTAGTTTGAGCAACATCACGCTGATGTAAGTACCCGACTTGGGACATTGCTAGAACCTCTGAGGTTTCACTACTCGAGGAACCGTCGGTTCCGTTTATATTCCTTACTTTACTAGGTTCTGCACTTTCTGATTATCTATAGTGGCACGCATGATTCTTTTTTGTACGTACCTTGCGCTTATGCATTCGCATTTTTTGAGTTCTTCACTTCACACGGTTATAGTCTTTGGGTGCTTTATACATCACATGATTTCAGTTATATTACCGTTTCTATCACTTATATTTTTGGGATTCCAAACTCGGGTTAGTGTCTATCCTGACTACTGATTTTCTCTGTCACTTCTGGTTTCACAAGAGCACCTTGTTTATTTTGTTTGCCCATTTACAGATAGACATGTGATTGAATTGTTTCATTTGGATTTTTTGTAGAGTAATCCCCTGAAGAAGGGAGTGGCCCGAAATGCATGGGGATGTGTGATTATTTGTTTAAAAAACTTTTCCAATGATGGAGACATGTTATTGGATACCTTTCTTTCATTGAATTATTAAACAGCAACTTCAACACCAGTTGAATAAATTCTGAATGCTGAAAGAACAATTTGGTGCTTCCCGCCATTATCCTTTGACTTACATTCTGTGTTATTGAACAAGACCTGCGGGTCCCCACTGTTGTGCTCAGAGGTGCTCTCTCTCAATAGAGGGAGCTCTGTATTAGTTGTCTCGGCATGATGTCATCTGCCCCTGATATGTCATTTTTTGGCACCTGCTGTTGTGAGGCTCACTATGTATGTTCTGACTGTCATACCGTTTGGTCCCTTTTCTGGGACTTTGTCTCTTGCAGATGCTGGGATCCTATTCTCCGTTTTACTTCGTTTTGCAGAAGTTTATTGCATTCTGCCATTATGCACTGACCATTCTGGTTCAGTGATTTCGTTACATCCCTGTCTGGATGAAAGTGGGATTATTCCGTCCTCTGACTGATTGTGGTACCTTGCTTCCCTTGCTCATGCGTCCACCCTGAGCTTCATGGGTCTGGTGTCAGCTACAATGGCATTGCTGAGCTTTGAGTTTGGTGTCAGCCACGCTGACATTGCTGTCACATCCTGGTTTTTGTCAATGTTATTGATGGATTTCTTCCCAGAGGAACTTGGTGGCTTTCAGTCGCAGACCCTCCTCCAATGTGGTATAGCTTTGGTATCTATTCTAAGTTAAGGAATCTGCGGCAAGATGTCTCTATCAGATAAACGAGTTACTTACCTTCAAAAATGGTGTATCTGGAAGAGACAGTCTGGCCGCAGATTCCTCAACGCCTGACCATCCACCCCGTTCTGCGAGGACCTTTCCAGGTGGGTTCTACCCACTTGCCTCCTTCCAAGTGGCCTTGGTCTTCCTGAGCGCTGCTCTACTTCACCTCCTTCTGGGGCAGGATGTGTGATTGTTTTAGCACGTTGGCTCTCCACCTATTCTCGTTCTTGGGTACCTGTTATGTGCCCCTCCATGCTCCTCCACCCTGGTTCTTCCGGCGTGGAGATTCTCATGATGTTCTACCCTCCCTATGCCCTTGTCTGTTTCTCCCCATTACTTTAGGGTCTCCTTGCCTGTGCTGCAGTCGATTGGGTTGGGGATCTAGTTGACTATAGGTCATTCTGGAGGGTGTGGTGCACATTCCCTATTTTTGCACACATGTGGTCACTTGCCTTGAGTCATGTTCCAGTCTGCTTGTCCTTTACCGTTCCGTCCTGTGGTTACAGACTGTCTTTCATACAGTTCCATCCTCTGGTTGCAAACTGTCTTTCGTTTGTCAGGCCATTAATTTCATCACCGTGGTGATGTTTCCCATCATTCTCTGGTTCTTGTCGTTGTTCTCAAAATGTTGATTTTTTTTGGCACACTGTTCCCATACTCAGTTTTTGTAGTGGCTCCATGTTGTGGCATAGGGAAAGTTTCTCAGTAGAAAACTGGTGTCAGTGGGCCGGGGGCGACTTATAAGGCTTCATTGATGTCACGTCCGTGGACGACGTCTGGATGGAGCCGGTCGACGCCACACCCCCACTGTCTCTCTTCTGGATACATCATTAACGAATGTAAGTAACTCGTTCATTACAATCCCTTCACTTGGACGGATAAGTGAGCTTTAGGCAATAATTCTAGAAGAACCATTCATCCAACTTCATAACGAGATGGTTGTACTATGTACCAATTCTAAACTCCTTCCAAAAGTGGTCTCCCAGTTCCACTTAAATCTATTTATTGAGTTACCAGTATTTTTCCCCAACCTGATTCAGTTGCGGAAAAGCGGTACACACACTACATGTGGAAAGAGTTCATATGTATTATATTGACAGAACTCAATCATTTCTAAAAACACAACTTTTTGTTGCATTATCAAAACCACATGAAGGAAGAGTAATTTTTAAATTAGGCATTTCACTTTGTATTGTAAAATGTATGCAAACCTATTCTGCTAATGCTGAACTCACAAGTCTGACGCTTCCTTGGTCGCCTCAGAGAATATACCCATAGCTGATATATGTAAGGCAGCTACATGGACCACACCACACATATGTACTTAAACATTACTATGTAGATGATATGGCCCTATTAATCAAGATAGGGAGGAGGATTTTTTGTCAATTCAGTTCCCCAGTTCAGTATTCCACATAATCAAGAGAATGGACACTTGTAACTACGTTACAGTAGATTAATTGGATCACCCTCATAAACGCTATGTTTACTTTGCGTTTTTTATCGTTTTTCCGCCCCACATATGCGTTATGGCATTATCATTGGGTGTCCCAAATTTGTGCTGTATGACAGCCTCAAACCTGCGGCCACCTCTGGTGTAGCGTAGTAGTGTCCAGAGATATGTACATACCCCCAAGAGGAAAAGATTATATTTACAAAAAACAAGCTTTCACCTGGTTTGAACTTTAATTGCCAGGGATGAAATTTTGTTGTTAAAAACAAAGGGTATAATCACAGATCGTGTCACTAGATCTTTTTATATCACTTTAGACAAAGTCAACATGTTTCTGCCCCATCTCGCCCAGCCGGGTCTAAGGGGCATTCTTCAGGACAAACAAAACAGAATTAAAAATGTTTTTCTCACACAATTTGTGCAGTATTTAGTGGTTTTTTGTTGCCACTCTGTTTCTAAATAGGTATGATGTACCTTTCACAGATTACCACGTCTCAACAGGAGCACAAGGACTCACTGGTCCTAAGCCGCACATGGGAAATACTCCGCGCCTGGTGCTGGCGCGGCCCCTGGATTCAAAAGACTTCTTCAAAGAAAAACAACTTGCACATTTCCTTGCCCAACACTAGATAGTGCACTTATGCTAAGCATGTGAATCTACAGCTCTACATGCCACAAACAGATGCTTACTGGTCACATAACATTACACCTCGGTCACAATCTACGAGGCTTCCTTTGATAAAACTTTGTATTGAATCTCATGCACCTATGTAGCAGCACCTGTTTCTGATTGACTTCTTAAATGATGTTGAAGGATTTACTTACTTTCCCACACAAGGCTAATACAAGTTGGTTGTTTTATTGTTTAGTTAATATGACAGTGAAATTTGTTTGGTTCGTGGAGTTAGATTTATTTACTATTAGAACATAGAGAGGACTACTTAACCCCTTCACTGCGGGGCTAATTTCCCCACGGCGCGGGGGGGAGGGGGGCCGCGCACGGCGCCGCTGTGCTCATGACGAGCCCAGGCTCGTCATGCAGCACGGTGCTCGTGTGCTGGTGACGAGCCTGGGCTCGTCATGACCACGCCCGCGCAATGGAACGCTCAGCACAGCGGGGAAATTAGACCCGCGTGTGAGCGTTCCACGGATCATGACGAGCCCAGGCTCGTCACCAGCACACGAGCACCGTGCTGCATGACGAGCCTGGGCTCGTCATCAGCACAGAAGGGGTTAAAGGACAGATACGTCTTATTAGGTAAAACTTAGAATCTTAGGAAGGTGTACTTTCTCACATCTCTGTAGTTTAAAGAGCAAATGGGATGTTTTAATCTGATGTCTGAAAAATATTTAGTCACACAAACACTTAATTGAATTAGTTTGAACTGTTGATGAAATAGATAGTATTTTCGGTTTACTCACCAAGGATAATGTTCGGAACCCCTCATCTATCACTTCCCAGTGGCCCAACGGAGTACAGCATAAAAACTAGCTGCTACTACTGTCACCTCTTTAATAGCGTATCTCATGCTCTTTCCTTGTGCATCTACCATTTCATCTGCTTAATCCTAACAATGCTTGAAAGCCCTCTGTATTGGCTTCTATAAGGCAATGTATTTGATGAAAATTATGGAAACTGGTTAACATTTAGAATTAATTTGTGTGTGCTTTAGTTTTATCCATATTATAGTAGACACATTTAATTTTTTGGTCTAAATTGATTTTTCTTTTTCTAGCACCAGCATTAGATGTGGACTGGCAAAGTAACAATACGTTTGCCTCCTGTAGTACAGACATGTGTATTCATGTGTGTAAATTGGGGCAAGATAGGCCCATCAAAACATTCCAGGGACACACAGTAAGTTCCTTTTTCTGGTTTGAATCATTTTTATTTGATCTAATGTGAATAGTAAATTTACATTTGAAATTACATTACATGTAAGAATTTTAATAAATAAGTCTTAAATCTAAAGATTATCAATGTTATTGGGTGTTATTGGGTGTTGGGCGTAATTCACAATACAGTGTTCTGGTTATCAGGTTATTTTAAACACTAAACCCAGATTGACCACATTTTTCATTTATCCTCAGAATGAAGTAAATGCAATCAAATGGGATCCAACCGGCAATCTTCTTGCTTCCTGTTCTGATGACATGACATTAAAGGTATGGTAGAGACTCCCATTTAGTTATTGTTAGGGTACAAAGTTATTTTTGAGATTTCGATACTTTGCAACTTTTAGGTCATTAAAAGTGGAAAATAAGCATATCTGTGCTGGTGAATGTTTTCATAAGTGGTCTAATATTTTATTGCAGCTTTTATATACCACATACTACTTAAGCCCATGCCTACATGAGTAGCATGCTATACTATGTAGTGTGTGTGGTTCTAAGTATATTGTCTGTTTTGTCGGTATGTTGTAAGTGTTTCCCTGTTGTGCCCGATGGCCACTGAGGCCTGGTTATGGTATGGTACTCTGCATAGCAGTGTGGTAGGTGATGAAATGAATTGGGGAGTGAGGCACTCAGTTTTGAATTCTTCAGAATTCTTGTAGCTCTGTACAACTCCGCAGGTCCCTTTATGGTATTCCAAATGATATAGTCTGGTTAGCTGGTTACTACGCTGGGTTGTCCAGTCTGAGATTCTGTGCATAGTTGTAGTCCAGAGCTGGCATGATTATAGGGAGATAGAAGCGGAGTGCTCCTAAGCATATCAAAATGTGTAGGTTCATGCAGGATGAGCGGTACAATATTCAATTTCCAGAAGAAAGATACCCAACCCATTCAGACAGATGGAGGGGAGAAGGCACCTGCCCAAAACTGTTTGTCATAAGCCCGAAGACCATATGTAGATTTTTGCATGCAAGAGGAATAGGCAAAGTAATTCTTGGGTCGTGTATAAAGGGATTAAATCCAAACTTATAGAATTTTTTTTTTTTTAAATTGAAATCGGATCTCTTATTTGTAAACAAACTGCACAGTTAATTAGTATCCAGTGACTGATTTTTGCCATAATACAAATGACAAATTATACGGAAGCATCTCAAGCTTAGAAACTTTCAATTCAGTCGATCTATATATTAGTACAGAAAGAGTGGCAATTACAGGTTAAATCCTAAAGTCTCGGGAGGTAATACACTGGCAAGGCACTAGAGACAAAATCATACATAATGACTTTTAGTAGTTTATCGAATATGAATTCGAATTTAAACAGCCCGGCAAACGTACCTGCTAGTGAAAGAAGCATTGTGAGTCTTTAGAGCAATGCGTCGCTTACCTTCAGATGCACTGGCATGTTGTCCTCCTGAAAAACAAATTGAATGCTAATCATCTCAAATGTTTCAGTTGTATACCCGAAAATATATTGCAGTCTTGAAGCGGGAGGAAGCGCTGAAGTAAAAGTGTTTTTAAAAAATGTCTCCTAGGTTGCGCACTTCCCAACCTAAAGTAAATTGATGGTAGACTGAAAAGCAAAATGCTTGGACACCAAGATTGTTTATCTTTCAACAGCTGCAAGTTATTTTCACTTAAAACTGTTTGATAACCCGCCCATTCGACTGTCACTCCACTCCTTAAACATGTAAAGGTACGGTGATGATAGGCACATCCTCAGGTTGTTGAAACATTAATCTGGGAAATAATTTATGATGGTGTACCTCTGATATTTTTTTTTATTGTTCTCAAAATCCGGGACTGAAAATCACTGCTGAAAGATATCTTTTAAAGTTTACAGTAGTGCCTATCTCTTATGCACAGCTATGAGTATTCTGATTCCCTTTTAAAATTACTTACCATACCTGCTAGGCCAAGTCCTTCTGAAACATAGTCCTGACATCTCCCTGAAGCAGCTAATGTGCATATGAAATATAGTAAAGTTGCAGCCCTCTTAGTACTCAACAGTAAGGTGACCTTGATTTGTATACAAACACTTTTTGGAGCTTAAAAAAAAATCAATGACTTTCAGTAAAAGAATACAAGCATTCATTGAATTGAAAGACTGCAATAAATAGGAACATAAGTCTTGATTACTGACTTGCGAAATATGACCTATGAGTTGCATGTAGTGATCATTTGGCAGTAATCAAAGACCAATTATTTTCTGGAGGTACAACTGGGGATTTTTTAGATGTCCGCATTTGGAATGCACATCTTCAAACCTTCATCTTGCTTTGGCAGTCAGAGGTTTCAAAAATGGAGAGAACTAAATTTGACTGTACGGATCTGTAAGTCAGAGGTTAGACGTATGTATTTTGGTTTTTCTTACTGGTTGAAAAGTGTAATTTTTAAGAAAAGGTCATGCTGTGTATATTGTTTTTCACCATTACCTACTTTAAAAACCATTACGGACTCAAAAAACATTTAGTGTTTTACTGGGAGAAGTAGAGCTTGAGTCACTAGAGTGTCTGCAGTGCACTTTTATTTCTTTTTTTCCCTGATATATGCACATGTTTTTGATGATTGACCTAGTTCTCTTGTACCTGCTGTTGGGCCAGCTGGTTCCATCTACTGCTGTTTTTACCTGTTTTGGCCTATTCTTGATGTTGCCCATTACTCTGCTCATGAGACCCCTGTCCTGCTCCTTTTCATTCTAATGTTGACCAGCTCCTTTCGTCCTTTTTCCCCAGGTCTTTAGTTAGCTCATCATTAACCCTCTTACTGAGCTGTCAGTCCTGCTAGTTGCCTTCTGGCTTTCTTGATCATGATATTGCTCTGGTCATCTCTGTCCTGACGCTCCCATCCCATGCGCTGTTGCTTTTCTCCCCTCTAAGTTTTTGAGGCATTCTAACAACATGTTTTCTTACCCAACCCAGTTAGTGTGCTGTCTTGTATCACCTACCCTATCAAGGATTTCACTGCCTCAAAGTATTTTTTTGGGGGGGGGCCTGCTATTTGCCTTCCTGTTGGGTGTCACTCTTTACCTCTGACTGTACGTAAGAGTGTCATGCCTATTTTCCACCTTTGGCTAGCTCTTTTCTTTCTTTGATGTTGGACAGCTCTCTGCCCACCTTTTGGCTGTTACCCTTCATCTGTAGGCCAGTTCTCTGCTCACTTTTAGAGCAACATTCTATCCATCTGTGTCCTCTTTTCTTTCTGCTTGCCCCCTCTGTCTCCTCCTCTTGGGCAGTGGTCAATCATCTTCCCCCTCCTGTTAGGCTTCGCTACAATTGTATATCTGTTTGCACCTCTTGTGTTTGGGGCTGCACTATATTCTCACCCCCTCACCTCCTTGCTGCCCTCCACCTCAATACTTCGGCCGTGTTATGTTGGCCTCTCTTCTGGGGAACTGTATTGCACACACCACTCCTAAACCATCCCCATGTTTACTAGTTCACAGTTCTGCGGCTCATGGCCACATCTGAGAATCACTTACTGTTCTGTCCCCTCATCCTCTTGCTGGGGTAACTCTACAACTTGTAATGTCTGCCAGTCAAAGTTCCAACTCTGTCTTCTTGTATGAAACGGGAGGCAGACTTCAGCTGTGACAATATCTTTCTCTTCTCATATGTCCCAAAGAGTGGAGAGCTGGTACTTCAGATATTTAACATATTCATGTCCCAAACCATATAGATTCCTGTGCCTTGATCAGCCTACAATTAAGGTGCCAATTATTGTACCCCAAAAGCCTTTGATAAGGTCTGCTTGAGGCCTCTGGGGTTAGAGAACAACTCGGAGGCCTGCGACGACTTCATCCAAATGAACTCAAAGGCCATATTTTACATCATCCAACACAAGAAGTCGGCACCATGACCTGAGGAAGTCGAAAGGAAGGTCCTGTTCACGCAGCAGATCATCGGTACAGCTGAAGTCTCTGAGTAACAGCAAGATCATAAGTTGAAGTGGAATTTGGCCCCTTCACACCACTGTCAGACGCCAGAGAGGGTGCACGGTCTTGCTCTCGTTCTCTATCAGAGCTTATTGAGTGTCTGGTACCATCGCACCCTGAATTCCGGTGTCTGTCCGCAATATTGCAACAAGTGGAGGTCTTCCGAGATGGCATGCTGCACATTTTTAACACTTTACCAGCTCCCCGTTGGCCCCATGGTTCCATAGGAGACCTCAAGTCAAACTTGCGCCTGGACCAACAGTTAAACCCATATCGGGTCCTGCACAGACTCTGATGCTGTCTTTGGCCTCAGTTCCGCTGGCAAGAATTTACAGATAGCTCATTGTGCTATGCAACCCAAACAAAATCCACCACAACAGAGATCCTGCATAACTTTGATCGCCATGCAGCCAATAGGCAATCCTTCAGATTATTATACCTTGTCCTTACCGCAGGTTAAGGCACACACTTTACACACTGTTTTTGGCACGGACAAGGACAATAATGACAACTACAATGAGTTGGACAACTTTGTGCTGCAATATAATGAGAAAAACTGGTATGAATAACTGCAAGATGCCAGTGGCATGGATACTGGCCATGTTTTAACCCTGCGCGAGTCTCGACCAGTCCTGCCATGGAGGGAAGTGCCTAATTCGCAGTGGTTATGCGAATGGCAGTAGAGGTTCCTGGCTTAACGATCCCCACTATGAAAGTGAAGACTAATTGTTAGACCTAGGTCCTTGGCATGGTTTTCCCTTAACCTTTTGTCTTCAGACCTTCTGTTTTTGCTAACTTTGTTTTTGCTTTTCCTAGGACTCTGCACACTTTACCACTGCCAACCAGTATTAAAGTGCTTGTGCGGTTTCCCGAAAAACATGGTAAAACTGGCTTATACCCAGTTGGTGTCCTTAATTTACTTGTAAGTCCCTGGTAAAGTGGCACTACCTGTGCCCAGGGCTTGTAAATTCGATGCTTCTAGTGGGACTGCAGCACTGATTGTGCCCCCCACTTAGGTACCCTTCTAAACATGTCTTAGGCCTTCCAATGAAGAGACTGTGTGTGCACTTTTCAATTGCCATGTTGACCTGACATGTTAAACCTCTTTTCAGACCCAAACCTTCAATTTTTTTGTAAACAATCTTATTACGTTTTATACCACAGTAAATTGCAATACAATCTCCATAATGAGACCATAGCCCAGCATTTGGTCACTATAACTGTGTTCTGTGTTCTTACAACTCTTCTCTTTGTATTAAAATCTTTAAGAACCTAATGGAACTTACTTGTACCCCCCAACAACTCCTCCCCTCACACTAATCCCTCCCATCCCATTGAAAGAAAAGCTAAACTAAAATGTGCAGAGTAGGGTAATCAGCTATGCCCAGCGTAGCACACCTTGTATAGGGACATCGGTCCAGATAACTTTCTTTGCAGGACCGTTCACTGAGAGGCAAACGCTAAGATTGCTTCCCATGTCTTCTCCCATCAAACGTCCTCTCCTTAAATCTAAGATATGCCATTTGGTGATGTTGGGCGGCTTTGTGGTAGAGTGCAAAATCTGGAATGCCAAACCCCCTTCAGTTTTGGAGCATCTAAGCAGCTTAAAGGGAGCCGATCCCTCTTGTTTTGCCAAATGAAGTTGGTTAACAGCTTTCTGAACATGTTCAAATAGACCCTCTCAAGGTCTACAGGCAGGCTTTGGAACAGGTGGAGGAACTTTGGTAGCAACGCCACCTTAATTGCATGTATTCTACCCAGCCATGGTAGGAGATGGGGACCCATCTTTTAAGATCATCCTTTAATTGGCGTAGGAGTGGTTGGTAGTTTGCCTGGAAAAGCTTTGGTATCCTGGGGGTTAGTTTGATGCCTAGTTAGGTGAGTTCTTTCTTTGCCTATTGAAAGGGCGTCGCAGCCACCTTCTTCCCATTACCACTTTGTGTAGCATTAAGTTGAGCAAGAAGGATTTGGAGAGGTTTCTGCAGAGGCCCACTACTTCTTTAAAGAGCAGAAGCTCACGCTTGAGGGTGGTCAGAGAGTGCTGCGGCTCCTTAAGGGATATTAAGATGTATTTTAGAGTACAGCTTTGCATTGAGATTGAGGATCGCAGTAGGTCGATATGAGCTGCATAGTCTTGGGTTCTTCCCCGGTTTGGGTATGATCTTGATTACAGCCTCACTCATTGAGGGTGTTACCTGCCAGTTTCAATCATATGGTTAAAGAGCGGTCAGATGAGGGATTAGTTCTGCTCTAATGGTTTCATAGAAGTGTACTGTCAGCCCATCCGGGCTAGGTGATTTATAGTGTTTCAACGAGCCTCTGACATGTTGCACCTCTTCCTCACAAATGGGTTCCCCCAACAGTTCGTTTTGTGCCTGTGGAACTTGTCAGCTCCACTGTGGTCAAAGAGTCTAGTTAGCGTTGGAAGTCCACAGGGTCAGCCCTATATAATGATGTGTAGATCTGTCCATCGATGTGTGCCTTTCCCTGCTCGGATGTTTCTATATCCCCTGTGAGGTGGCAGATATCTCCAATGTACTCTTTTTCTCCTACTTGACCTAAGTTGTTGCGTGAAGTTTGCTCCTACTTTGTTACCGTGTATATAGGACGTTTGCCTGAGCCGAAGTAGTGTCAGTTCTGCTCTGTTTGCGTAAATCGCATTGAGTTTACCTTTCACGTCTGTCACTTTGCTCTGGAGGGGTAGTGTTGGGGTCGTTTTATGGGCTTGCTCAAGCATGCGTAGTTATGCTTCTAGCCTCAGGTGTTCCTTGGCTCTCTTTGTGCTTCGAGAGTAACACCACCAACTGGCCTCTCAGAGCTGCCTTAAATGCATCAGTTGTTTGAGGCGAATGTGTCATGGGCGGTGTTATTCGGCTGTAAAAACTCTCTAATTGCCAATCTATCGCTGAGTCAAGCATAGGGGAAAAACAGACACTATTTCGGTGTGGGTATAGTTCATTCAAGCGAGGCAATCACAGGGGCATAAGAGATAATTATTTGACCAATCTCTACCTGTCGAGTGTGCCAGGCTAGGGCCTGGCTGAAGAATATATAGTGTAGCCTGGAGTAGGTACGATGAGTATGGGAAAAGAAAATGTAGTCCCTGTCTTCAGTTTGAGATTCCCTCCAGGCGTTAAGTAGGCCTAACTCGTGTATCGTTAGTTTTAAATTTTTGGTGAAACTTCATGTGGGGATGAGTACTGTCTGTGCCAGAATACCATGTGAGGTTGAAGTCCCCCATAAGTATGACCACTCCCTCTGCTAACTCCCCCCTAGAAGCGTTAACAGTCTCTATAAAACAGATACCTAATTGGTGCAGAAAAGCTGTTTGAGAGAATTGGGTATGTTATATATTTCAGACTATCACTTTTGGTGGATTATCGGTTCACTGACAAAATATCGAAGCCACAAATATCATAGTGTATAAATAGTCAAAAATATCAAACCCAAAAATATAATTTTCCTATACTTGGAATGTAAATAAAAAAAATATTGTTTTACATTAATATCAAATTAAAAAATATCGTTCATTGACATATATATTTAAGTATAGTAAACTAGTCCTTATTTTTTTAAAGAACCTGTTAATAAATAATTATTTTAATTTATAATTTACTAATTATTTTTCAAGTTTAATATAACAAGTGTATATAACAAATATATGTGTATATATATACACACACACAAATTAAGCACCATAACAAATAAAGTTGAAACATACCAATTTAATTACACATGCAAAAGTAAATATAAAAATGACATTTTATTCAAAATAGATCAAAACCATTACTAATTAAAAAAAATATACTTTTAAATTCACATAACATAATGTAGATGTAAATAGTCTAAACAAAACTATAAAAATGTAGGAATAATACATATTCTATTCGTACTCCAGTCGGTGCAACCGTAGGGAAAGCATTGGACTCTGGAGTGGGAATAGTAAATTTTACCCCTCTGCGCAACAGTAGGAAAAGTGTTGGGTAGTGGAAGAGTAACATTTGGTATTCCCACTCCAGTCAGTGCAAAAGTAGGGAAAGGGTTGGATTGCAGAGGGGTAATATTTACATTGCTCACTTCAGTCTAAGCAACAGTAGGGAAAGTGATAGATTGTGAAGGGGTCACATTTACAATTCCCACTCCAGTTTTTCCAAAAGTAGAGAAAGAGTAGTTCACTTCAAACAAATAAAATATTTTCACAGCTACATTAACAAATATTTTAGATATTCAAATATAAAATATATATATAATATTTAGTGATTTGTAAGAAAAACATACATTTTTGATACGTATTTTAAATAAAAACTTTCAGGAAAATAACACTATATTATCACAATCATAAAAGCCAACAAATATGTTATTTAAATTGAAAAGCAAAACACAATTAATACATAACATAATAGCACACTTTAATAAAATAACACATTTTACGTTGATTATAACTTAAAGAACTACCTGCCCATAACCTCTGCAAGCTAAATACAGGTCTAAAACGTATCGCAAAAATTATAAATGCAAATTTGACAAAATTATCAAACAGTTAATAGTAATTAGCTAATAAAATAATTATATTTAATTACCTTCTCACCCTTACTCCCAGAAACGCAAAACACATAATATAGAAATACAAAATCTAATTTACATGATTTACATCATTATCAATTAAATAATAGTTAATTGTTATAATTCATTTCCTTAACACCCTATACCCCTACATACACAATAACCCACACCTAAAATATTAATTAAAATAATTAGCAATTAGATAATTATAATTAC
Source organism: Lissotriton vulgaris (assembly GCF_964263255.1). Classification (NCBI taxonomy): domain Eukaryota; kingdom Metazoa; phylum Chordata; class Amphibia; order Caudata; family Salamandridae; genus Lissotriton; species Lissotriton vulgaris. The sequence goes on along the minus strand of NW_028255800.1, from coordinate 90,455 downwards.
AAAATCAATTATTTATTCATAAATACATTACTTCCCAGCGCACCTTAAACCTAACATTAAAAAAATTACACAATTTACATAACAATCAAATAAATATTAATCATTAATTGTGATTATTTTACTTCCCAACCTGTATCCTTATAAACCTTTCAGCCCTCTACGGTACTAAAAATAAACAGTAAAAAAAGAAAATAAGTATAAACTATATAAAAAAAACCATAAACAATAATTATACAAACCAATTATAGCAAATACAGTTAATATACAGTATTAACAATATTTTTGTAAACATATATATAGTTTCAGCATCGATATTCTATACCTTGAAATCGATTTTCTTGTCAACGAAATTTTTGCACACAATATTTGTGCATCACGATATTTACAACTCAATTTTTGCCTCCTGATAAAAATGTTTTCGATATTTTGTCTGAATGCCTGGTAATCAACTGTAGCTTGCTAAATATTGGCATAATGAAAACTACTGAACTCTCAAGGTATACTCTGTCAACCCCAGATTGTTGTTAAGTCATAAGATCTTTATACATTATATAAATAAAAACCTAGTACAAATACTTGAGTAGTACACGTACCAGTGCAAAAATAATATAATACAGCTTTAAATTTTATTCTTTCTTTTTGAAATAGATCTGGAGTATGAAACAAGATAACTGTGTACATGATCTGCAAGCACACAACAAAGAAATTTATACAATCAAGTGGAGTCCTACAGGGCCGGGAACGAACAATCCAAATGCCAATCTAATGCTAGCAAGGTAAATAAGTACATTTTTTTATTTCTGAAAAACTACCTTGTTTTCAGACTGCCATTTAAAAAAAAGTTTATAAGATTATTATAACAAATTCCATTCTATTTTGCAGTGCATCCTTTGATTCTACTGTTAGGCTATGGGATGTAGATAGAGGGATCTGTATCCACACATTAACAAAACATCAAGAACCTGTATACAGTGTAGCCTTTAGTCCTGATGGAAGATACCTAGCCAGTGGTTCATTCGACAAATGTGTTCACATCTGGAATACGCAGGTATGGATCAGATGCTTGTGAATAAGTAAATACTGCTGTTTGATGCTTGCTGAACACTGTTTAATAAATTAACATATGATGTACTTTACCAGCTATAGCAGCACATCTTTGAACAGTAATAAACTGTTTTAAGTAACCATGTACTGTTTAATTTCAGAGAACAGTAAGGTCTTTAAAACAGCAGTTAGTAGAATTTGTGCCAATACATACATCATTCACTTGGGTAAACAGCATTGGTTATTCCAATACCTCTGGAGTTGCTGCTGAGCTTTGCGTTTTCATTTATTATCCTTTATAATTTTTCTGCTCCACAGTGACCTGCCTACTTGCTTGAAAGCAGTGTATTGTATCTTTGAATGGTAAAGAATGATAAAGTATGGCAAAAGCATTCCAACATTCCTGCCTGTGTGTGCCTGTGTGTGTATGCAGACTTATGGCAAACATTCATGGATTTTATTTTTATGGGCTTTAGGCTGGACATTCAGCAATGCCACCCATGCATGCACATGCAAGAGCTCTCATCTTGGAATCTATTTTGTTAAAACGTTTTTAAAATACCATTAAGAGATCGTGCGTTGCACATCCACACACAAGTACACATGTGCCAAGTGTTTTTGTAGGTTTTATAAAAAAAAATCAAAGATGGCCACTGGTGCATTCACAGGTTTGTCATCTTGAAATGAATTTGAAATATCTGAATTTTAAAGTTTGAGGCTGCCGGTGCAAGTTTGGGTCCACTACATACAGTAGCACTGTCTTCCGGGACGTTGCAAAAGAATATGGTTTATAAATGAGTGTTTCTTTTTTCTTTGTCTTTTAAGAGCACATTGGCCCATTTGTCCCTGGTACTGAAGAAAATTTGTGAGAAAAAAAAATGTCTAGGCTAATACCAGATCTGCGAACAAAAACGTCCTTTTCCCATATTTTGTTGCACTTTTAAGGCTTATTCGATGCAGTATTAATACGCATCCTTACTGGAGTTTGAGAACGTTGCAATTGTTACTAATACAGTAATTTAGCAAGCAGTGGAATCCTGTTTCTGATGGATATTCCTTTGTTATTCACCAACAAAATATCTCTGCCATAGGCTGGCAATCCAAAAATGACTTGCACACCAATATTACAACCAGGTATGTTATTTATGGCCCAAAGATTGCACTTTTATTACCTCCCACACAAGACTACACTGAGCAGTTAAAATATTCCCCCAATTTGCCTGAGTCTTTCCTTGTCCAGGAGCAACAACCACGCCAGGAGGCAGTCTCAAACGTACTCCGTTATTGTCACTGGTATGTTAGCACAAGTTTGAATAAATCTGTTTTATCATTTTCATTTCTCTTTTTCTCAAACTGCATTAACGGTAAGAAGCTACAGCAAATATTTCTAAGATGACATTGCAAACTGCGACCCATGACCATGATTATTTTTTTCTTCCAACTTTCAATAGAGCTGCTATAAGTGTAATCACAGAGTGCATCATCATCAAGAATGAGGGGGAAGAAAACAATATTAACTATTAAGTAAATTGAACTAAGATCACAAGAAGAAGAATAAATAAGAGGTTTACAGTTCACATTTAGTTGAAGTATAGCTGTAAGCATGGGTTTTAAATAGTATCCTAAATGGATCCTGTTCCATTTTGGTCCTAAATGACGGTGTAAAGGAATTCCAGATATTTACGCAATACCTCTCCATGATTGTAGGAGTGATTTTATGCTCTGAAGTCCTCAGCCTCTCTGTTAAAGAGAGTTGTTAAGAAGTTGGGATGTGTACCTTGGTGAGGCGCATGTCTACTGCATTTTCAGTTGTCCAACAAAGCTGTGGCTTCCAACACTTTGATCACTGGTAAATTAGTTGGTCTGTGCTACCACTGAGTTTCCAACCTCCGCCCCAAATTCTGGAAACTGAGGATGACAATGGTGACTTGTATGGTGCAACAGATTCCGAGGATGCTTACAGTCCAGGTCAACTTCAAAATATAGTCTCTCGTTGAAAACAAGGATATTGCCCGAGATGCAAACATCCAGGAGTACCAGGATGATGGACCTGGAGGCTCAGGCCATCCTTACCTGGTGGATCAGGAAGACTGTATAGCAGGAGTAGAAAGTTAAAAACACCCTTGCCTCTTATTTTACACGTGGTAATATGGGCCGTTTCCTTTCTCTGGTTTGATGGGGGCCATGAGGTTTGACCTAAGTAGGGAAACTCAAGACAATTACTATTTCTTACACAAATTCAGAAAACAACCAAGAAAGTCTGTCAAAGCCTGTCACCCAGGACCTCATGTGAGGACTCTGGCCACTGTGCAAGTAGTTCTCCCTTGGTTAAAATAAAAATGTAATACAGGTGCAATACTATGGCCTATGAGACAACTTATTTTTGGGGCCACACAGCACCTCTTAACCCATTCCATGTTCATGGTGGAATGGTTACGTCGTGAGCCACTGTTCTCGTGACGGAACCATTCTGTCATGTGCATATGAGCACAAAATCCCTCTACGGTTTCCTTTTTTTTTTTTTTTTACCTTGGCAGGTGGGGAAGAGCTTCCTCAACATCTGAGGCATTTCTCTCTCAATGTAATGACAATCGCGCCCATGACGCCCTGACGTCATTACATTGAAACTGAAACAAGCCGATCAGCTGGTTTCAGTGGTCATGAGGCTATATGAGCCCCTAGCACCTAAAACACACGGGAGAGGTATCATTGAAAAGTGGAGATTCCCCCTTTCCACAATGGTATCCCTCTTTAGTGGATTCCTGCTTGGGGATCGCCGCAGGGATCCATTACTAGACACCAGGGACGGGTAGTGGTTCCTTGGTCAAGGGTCTTTGCTCCCCCATATATGAATGGGCATATCTAGTGTTTCTGCAGTAGCTCCCAATCTGCCCCCAGAAAACACACTAGACACCAGGGATGAATTTTTTATTAGTTCAGGGGTGGAGGCCAATGCTCCCCCTGCCCGGGTCAGTTTTCACTGAAAAAAACATGTGTCCACATTGTGTTTTGGGCTGTTTCTTGTCGCAGGTACTAGGCCTACCCACACAAGTGAGGTACCATTTTATCAGGAGACTTATGGGAACAGAATAGTAGAACAAGTGTTATTGCCTTTCTTTGCATTTCGGCCTTCCAAATGTAAGCCGATGTAAATAAATAAATAAAAAACGGAAAAATTTCCTGATTTTACATGCTTGTATGGGTACCCACAATTTCAGAGATGTGCGAATAACCACTGCTTCTAAACTCTATATTTTGTTCCCATTTCGGAAATATATAGGTTTACTTGATACCTATTTTTTATTCTTTATATTTTACCATATGAATTGCTATATACCTGCTACACAATGAACAACAATTGCAAGACACAGCCCAGTTATTGGCTCCGGGTGCCTCGGGGTCTTGGTGAACCTACAAGTCCTATATATCCCTGCAACTAGAAGTGTCTAGTGGACGTAAAGGTATATTGCTTAAAAAATCGGCCATACTTCGAAGTTACAGGTGAAATATTGGCACAAATGGCAATTTTGTCAATTCAATTTCAATATTTTTTATTTTCAACTGTTATTTTCTATAAAGAAATCTTGAACGATTTATCTACACAAATGACCCCTTGCTAATTTCATAATATTGTCTACTTTTCAGACATGTATAGTTTTCCGGGATCCGCTATTGCTTTCACACCCATTTCTACAACGAACAGGAGGGAGGTTGAAAGCATAAAAAATAGGCTATGTCCCAGTAACATGCCAAAACTGTTTAGAAAATTTAAAACAGACGCTTTCTTCTGCAGCACTTCCGTCACATTTTTCTTAAGGAAAGAAATTCCTTTATTTTGGCCAATTTATCGTTCCCTGCCACAAACCATAGGTACCTTTTAGAATCCTCAAGATGTTGCAAGAAAAGAACGCAAATTTGGTGTGGATATCTTATGTGGACAAAAAGTAAAGTGCAAACTATCCCAAATAGCCAAAAAAAAAGGCTTAACACAAGGTGATGGGGGGAGGGGGTGTCGGGGATAGCAGCTAAGTGGTTAAATAATTCACCTTTACCTTACTTTTCAGCACCTTAATGAAGAGAGTCTCTAGAGGGAAACATTTGGAAAGAGATTCAATGCTATGGCTGCAAAAGGCCAACTCACTGGTCATTGTAAGCATGCTCGATGGGCAGACTTGGCCTAATATTCCTAGAACTTCGACACCAGTGCTGAATCCATTAGTCCTGGACTTTTGCGACATGGACAACAATTATGAAGCTGGTGATAAGTATATTCAGCACTTTAATGAGGAAAGTTGGTATGATGACTTTCAGAAGGCCATCTTTCTCAAGACCTCCCCTTAATCGCCTGTCTGACGAAGAATCTGCTTCCTATACCATGGCAATACATAGGGCCTCTGAAGTTTTTGATCTCCAGTTCCCCACTTTGGAGGTTAAAATGGAAGTGCTGACGGAAGTCGTCCGGCCTAAACAAACAAACCTCTTCTGGATCCCTTCTACCATTAAGTGAGGCATTAACTGATTTTGATTGGCAGCCTGGGCAAAACCTTGCTTTGGCTCTCTGTCCCCAGTAAATTGACAAATGGCGAGATGCGATTACCCTGCCTCGGTGGCCCTGCATTTCTGGCTTGCACCCTTCTTCTGGAAGTTTAGTGGGTCAAGCGTCCACAGGCAGATCTAACACCAACACTTTTCCAGCTACTGTACTTCACAACTAGGAGTGTACTCTTCCCTCAACCTGGCTTTCCTTTCAGTAAATTCCAGCTGTCTCTTGGGACATTACTCCCTCGCTCTTGGGAACTCAGTGGCTCAAGTCTTCGTGATGTCCCTGAAGATCTCAGACCTGTCTTTCCTAGGCCATTCAAGACAGTCGTGATGCAGCCAAGTTCATAATTCTTTATGGCTTGGACACCTTCAGTTCCATCAGGTGAGCCATTCGCTCTAGTGTTGCTATTTTCCACCATGCGTGGGTGTGATCAACCTAGTTCTGAAGGGAGTTTAAGTTCTCCCTTATAGATATGCCCTTTGACAGGGCTGGCATGTTTGGGGACAAGGCTGAGTCTGCTTTAGAGCGATTCAAAGATAACAGGGCCAAGGCACGCTCTGGGCTTCTCCCCTCCACATTGCAAGCCTCACAAACTGTATTGTTCCTTTCTTGACTTTGGCAGAGCTCTCCTAATACTGACAGCCAGTCCAGCCTCTGCAAGGATCCCAGCAATTTTGCAGTTGTGCCCAATGCTCCTGCATTCTAGGTCAACGAGCTGCTAAGTTCATTGACCATTCCCCCACCCTCCTTCAGACCCACCTTCTAAAACCCTTTAGCGTGACTTCATGTTGTGCATCCTGCAGGTGTGAAGCAGAATCCAACAATTCTTCCAAGGCTGGCAAGCCATAACTTCAGACGGTGGGGTCCTGCAGATCTTTCGCTGGGGATGTACCATGCCCTTCATCTCTTTTCGGCTGCTCCTGCCACCATCCTTCCCAGTAACTGACTAAGGATCATATCTGCATTTTGCATCGAATTGCAAGCCCTTTTGGCCAAAGGGGACGTAGAGTGGGTGCCAGTACGTGGTTATTCCCATTATGTTTTGGTGCCCAGGAAGGATGGAGGCTTTTGTCCTATTTTAGACCTGCGCCCTCTCAGATCCTTCTTCTGGAAAGAGGAATTCAAGAAGCTCACAGTGGCCCAAAACGTATCTGCCCTCGACCTGCAAGCTTATCGGCACTATGTGGACTTTGTGGTGTCGCAGGAGATTTTTCAGTACGCTATGCTTCCCTTTGGTCTCACCAGCTTCCCTCAGGTGTTCACTCAAGTAATGGTGGTGGTGGCGGCAGCGCTTCTTTCCCCTCTGGCGTTCCAAACAGTGTTGGTGGTAGTGGCGGCAGCACATCTTCCCCCACTCCAGTGTTAACAAAAGTGTTGACGTGGTTGTTGCGCATCTTAGGAGGTCAGTGGTCTCAGCCTTCCCATCCCTAAATCATTGGCTGTTGAAGGCAAGCTAGTCCTAAGTTTATTGCCAATGCCAAGCTTTGCCTGCAGGTAGAACAGGTGGGGTCATTCTGCCCTGTCAAAGGGTTACTCTGCATTCAGTGAGAGACTCCCCTTTTCATCCGTGTCGAATTGCACCACCCACAGTAAAAGTGCCAGTAATCTCCAGGGGGACACAGAGGAGGGGTGTGAAACAAACACAACTTGGACCCAGTGCAACAAGAATGGCAGGACTGCATTACGGCTATTGGGCAACATCTTGACCAGTATTTACAAGTCTGCCTTAAGTAAGGATAAAGACATGTAACTGGTGCAATCAAGAGGCTGTTTACAAGGCTGTATATCAAGGGTTACATTGGTGTATATGTCACCCTCAAGGGTGCTGGTCTCTCAATTTCCTGAAATAGTTTACTGAGTAGTGGCACTGGATCCAGACTACTACTTCTGGATACAGCTATCCACATTCTATGATCTTGGGTGAAATGCTGAGAAGACTTTACCTTTGAGACTGGATTTGTGCAAGAAGTCTTGTGCAGTTGTGATCCGACTGAGTCGTGCATGAAAGGACAATTCCAAAAGGCTCCCAGAGTGATTTGCCTTGCTTGTTTGTCCCTTAGAAAGCTGGCGATTGCCTAGTGGAGGCCATCTTTAATTCCAGTATTCCAATTTTCTCAGTGATACCAGAAAAGCTAATGTTATTCCTGTAGTTCCTATCTTCCAGCTTCATCATTTTCTCTTGCATGAACCAGTGACCCTGCTCCCAGTCCGTTGATGTTTGCATCTGCTGTTACAACAGGAGCAGTCATTCTTTGATTGGGTAATGCCATTTGTTAAAGGTGGCTATGTCTGATGTGATCAATAAGATCTTCGCCGAGGACTTAGTTGCGGTATTGGATACTGTGGCTATGGAGTTCCATAGTGTGGTGAGTTTACAGAGGATAGTTTCTTGAGCAGAGTCTTATGTTGGGAGGGAGGGGGGACTCTTGCTCCACTAATGGTTTTGGTGTCTTCCCTGTCACTGCCTCAATTAACAGTAACTGGCTTAGACATGTTGTGTTGTCATGGTTCTCAGCTCTTTGTGACCTGGTCTTTGTGAGCAGGATTCTTGTCCTGCCTTGTGTTGTCTATGATGTGGTAGCATGTGGGGCATTGCCAGGTGTTCTCCTGGTTACCCTTTGCTTCCCATGGCTGTTGAAGGAAGGAACCTCTTCTCCTGATAATGAGGGTAGGGTGTCAGAGATGCTATATTAGTTTCTGCACCTGATAGTTCTGTGTCCACACATGTCTGTATGTGTGCTGGTAGAAGCTGTGGTAGAACCCTCCATCAGTTTTGTTCATGATGTGTGTGATATAAGAGGAGCAAGTGGGCAAAATATTAGTGTCTATATGCCCCCGAAGAGTCATGGTCCTTTGGGAAGGTGGGCCTCTGTTGCAAGCTATTCCAGAAAACAAAGGTAGTCTGCCTCCAGTGCTACATAAGGATGTTCCTTGTTGATGAGACAGAATGGTACTGGTAGATTGCAATAGAAAATCGTGTGTGCAGCACACTTGCATATAGCGGTATTGAAATGTTTTATCCTGCAGGTGTAGCTCCAGGGTCGTAGGATGGGGCTATTGCTGTCTTGTGTTCTGCAAGCCTGCCTTAGCAATGTCCTATTAGGGGCTGAATGAAACCGTGTAGGATACTGAGTCGAAGAGCTCCCCTTTGTAAGTCCCCTTTCTAGGTCTGTGATGAGGCCTGCTGTGTCCCAGGCTCCAGGCATTATAATCCGCTCTCCTCGGTCTTCTTCCAGAGGCCGCCTTTGTCCCATCTTCCAGGCTTCCTTGTGCCCCTCGAATGACAAGCTTTGTGACTTGGCAGCAGCAGAAAGAGGGGAAGCCGGTCACTGCATTAGTTTCAGCACAGGTGTCGTCTTTACCTTATCCATCGACAGCCTCACAGTCACCAGTTTCTTCAGTGGCGAGGCTAGCAGGTGTCTAGTCAGTCAGTCACTGCGTTATCAATGCAGCAGCATAGCGGCTCTAAAAGGAGCGGCTACGGTGGAGCTCTATTAACACCTTGGCTGCTAGGGGGGTTTTCCCCTCCTGTGCTGAAGATGCTTGAATACAATAGAATCATGACAAGGTCAACTCGTCATAAGCACAGCGCAGGTAACACCCATGACGAGTTGACCTTGTCATGAGCATGGAAGGGGTTAAAAATCACTTCTAACATTAAGGTAATGGTTAATAGGTTTCAGAAGCGGTTTTCGTAAAACGGCCAAGCGTTCCAAACCTATGCATCATCTGCTAACTTATTTTTTGAAGGGACTAATTTACAATCTGTGCAAAGCATGTGTATCTACAGCAACACATGCTTTAAACAGAAAAGCTAATACACACTTTGGTAACCAGGTCAAGAAAAGCAAAACTGCCGGTCTGCACTAACGTGTGGGGAAAGTAGAAAACAAGATTATCTTATAAATGGTGCTGAAAGAAAACGGGTCAGTTACCAAAAACAACCCTAATATGCCCCTCAAAAAAAGGTAACAATCTGTATAATTAGATTAATCCGAGCACTGCAAAGTAAAGAAGTCAGTATTACAGTCCATCAGTAGCTACTGTAAAGTCCACTTTCCGGACCCTGATATTTTTCGCTACACTGTAACTTGTAATATTTCCGCTTTACGGCCCCGTTAACACTGGGCATAATACTATGGAATTATTTGTGACAAACCTGACTCTTCCTATGTATCAGCCTTGAAGAAGACAAGGTATCACTTGCCTATCGTCGAAACACGTGTTGACGAACTGTTTTATGCTGGCTATGTAATTCTTCTTTGGTTGGAATATTTTCATTGTCTGTGTGAATTTCAACTTTTTTCATATGAAGACGTATGTTTAACATCTCCTTTGGCTCGAACAGATTATTTGGATCAAAGCAGGCTTTACAGTAACTACTGATGGACTGTTATAGTGACTCTTCTTTACTTTGTAGTGCTCGGTTCAAACAGAAAAAGCTACTTACCTTGTAACCATTTGTTTTATATGCATGTAGGCAGACCTTGCAGTCCTCTGGCAGGGTGCTCTAAGCTACATGTGGACATATCTGCATGAGAAAATATGCCCCTGTGATGTCAGTCATTTTAAGTACATTTGCTGGACACTCGTAAAAACGAGTTCCCCAGCTACATGATGGCTTTCTTGAAAGCTTTTTTGTTTGTTTGTTTCACCCCGCAGGTGAGAGCCTACGTTCTGAGGGCAGAAACTGTGCCTGCTCTGGCCGGAGGTTTTGTCACCTCCTCCAAGCAGTATGGCTAGGGAATCTCCTATCCAGGCAGGAGGCTGCAAAGGTTCTCCGGCCTTAGATGGGCGACTCCGGCTTACCCCAGACCTGGGAGAGGCTGCTCCACTGGCCCGAGGCCCATTTGGCAGCAGGACAAGCGGCAAGTTAGATCTGCAGGGAGGCTTGCTGCACTACCAGGCCAGGCACACCCCTAGGGTGAGCTGCCTGATGTGCCACCCTTTAGGAACATTCTGTCATCTTAACGAGGGCAGAATTAGGAATTTGGGGGCAGGGTTATGCCCACTTCCCAAAGGTTAAGTAGCCCTGGCTACCAATTGGAGTGAATCTCCTTATTGAGTGTGTGTATCCTTATTGTCTGAGTGTATGCATCAATTGCTTAACACTACTCCTTGATAAGCCTAGGGCTGCTCAACCACACTACCACAAAAAGAACACCTCTGGATTGTTAAAGCAAACCCCTGTCCACTCATAAGGGATACCTGGACTCTACACAATATAGCTCTTTTTAGTATATTATATAAAAAGACAACTTTCTACAGTCCTGGCTACACATCCCTCCCTGCAGACATACCCTCTCCTCACAACATCAGCGTATCCTTCAAGAAGAGGTATAGGTGCTCGTCCTAAAAGGAGCAATAGAACCTGTGCTGCTAAACTTCTGCTGGAAAGGATTGTATTCCCCATGCTTCCTCATACCCAAGAAAGACTGGAAACTCAGGCTTATATTTAAACTCAGCCTTCTCAATGAGAACATCCTGTCGGACCACTCCTTATGGTTCCCCTACCCACTTCCATATTGCCACCCTAAAAAAGTAATCCACCTGCTGCAAGAAGGCAACTTCATGACTGCTCTCGATCTGAAGGACACTTACTTGCTCATACCCATCCACCCTGCTTGCTGCTGCTACCTGTGGTAAGTGCTTAACATTATTAGTACAAAATGCTGTCCTTCTGGGTTGCTACTGCCCCAGGGTAGTTACAAAATGTTTTGCTGTGGTAGTTGCTCATCTCAGGAGAGGCATCCAGGTATTGCCTTATTTGGAATACTGACTGATCAAGAACGTTAACAAGCAGCAGTCTTTCTCCCACACTCAGACGTCCATTGACCAGCCCGATATAGACTTCGCCATCAATTCAGTCCAGTTCCAATTTCCATCACTCCTGGTTGAGCCTTTCCCAGGCGCAGTTTTTTAGCGCGAATCTTCTCTGGATTTACATGGTGTTATTCTGCTATCTAGTGTTTGGGTCTCAAATTCACCTAGACTTTTGTCCTTCTACTCTGTTTTTTGTTGTTGATTGGCGTCAACGTACCTCCATTTGGCGTCCCCTTGTGACGTTGTTGTGCTTCCTTCGGAATGTCCACAGGAAGCTCCCACCTTTGATTGCTACCTTCAGATTATTTTTTGTTCTCTGCTGTTAGGTCTGGATGCGTGAGGAAGGCTCTCCAACAATCAGAAGGAAAAAGTTGCCGAAAATCAAGGAACATTCTTCGAAAGTCTACCAGAGTGAAGAAAACATTGGCTGAATGTACTGGAGAAGTTCTGTGAACAGGACAAGGTACCCGTAGTGACTTTTCTGGAAAATACACGTGCAGGGGGCTCTCTGTACATGGTGATGGAGAAGAGACCATTCTAGTTTTGCAAAAATTGCCACCGTAAGTTTGAAAGGACAAGCACCCAGTCTGCAACTTCTGCCTGCTGATCGATCTCTGTAGTGAAGATTGCAACCCCTGTTTAGCGTTCACCCAAAAGAAGACGAAGGAGAACAGCTCAGCATACCATGCAGCGCCAACATCCTGATCCAGCTCTACAAGACTTGAGCCTCTTCAGCGATGAAGAGGAGAACGTCACAGAAGGTCCAGAAGGGGATTCGGAGGCCGATATCCAGATCATGGACGCTGACCAAGGGGGCAAGAAGATTTCTCGATCCTTGAAGATCTTACCCAAGTTATGAAAATTCGACTCTAAATCCTCAAATGCAGCATCGGTGTCGAAGCACTTGACAACCGCAAGCAGCCAGAAAGAAAAGCACACCCAGATCCTTTGAAAAGGACACCGCAGTGGTAAAGACCCCCGAAAAATCCAAGATGTTTAACGAGGAAAAGACGAATCAGCATCCAAACAGGAGCAGTAAAAACAGAACGAGACGGTTCGCCGTACACGTCTTCGAAGGACTCAATCATCATAGAGAAACCATATTCTCGACGTTCAACAACAGGCAGCCGAGACAGAGAAGAAGAAATGGCTCAAAGTCGAAATGGCCAGTCTTAAACAAAAGAAGATACTTCGACAAAAGTCTGTTTAGTTTCCCAAATAAGTCTTCGACATCGAAATATCAAGATCCACCTTTAACTCCTAAACCTCAAGACGATCAAGAACAAGAAATCTTTTATGAGGAGGAGGCAGAGTAAATCTGTCTCGGGTTCTGAGGCTTCAGAATACTAAGGCACACAATGGCAAGATCTAGAAACAGATTAGCCAGAGAATTTGTAGACCCTTATCCTTCAAGGCCATCACTTCCTGATAATTTTGGCACTTATACCCACGTAATTAAGAAGGCGAGAGATAGATATGGGGTGCAGTTAGAAGAAGAAATATGACAAACATGCTTTCTACTATATACTCTCTTGCCCACACAATCAAGGAACCAAGTTTTACCTATGCTCCCAAGTGTTTTGGATCAAGAAAAAGAGGCATTTAAAGAACCAGCAACATGTAAGGCGGTCCCTCCTAGGGTTGAGAAGTATAAACACTCTTCCAAGGATTCATGCTACTTAAAGGGAACAGTTCCAGCAGATTCATTGATATCTATTGCTAGGGAGAGAGCTTTCGGCCCAAGCACTACGGGACCTGCTCCATATAAGAAGATTAAGAGGCTGGACCTCCTGGGGCAAAATGTTGAAAGAATTGCTGCAAACCAGTGGCATATTACAAATTCTAACAGACCACTTAATCACCACCCCTACCAACACTGGGAGGAAATGGGTTAATTGATGAGACATCTTGCAGAACAGTACCAAAAGATGGCCGCTCACCTGGTTGAGGATGGCAAAGACATTGCCAATACCTGTTTAAAATCTGCATTGGATGCAGCATAAACATCAAGCAGACAGATAATGATAAGCACTACAGAACAATGCCATGCCTGGTTAAGAATTTCAGGTTTCAAACCTGAAGTACAGCCTAACAAACTGAATACACTATTCAGTGAGGTCCAATTATTCAGGAGTGCAGTTGAACGAGACTCTGAATCAGTTGCAAAAGTACAATGAAACAGCGAAGTCAATGAGGTTTCAACAGTTCAGAGGCAATATGCATAGGATAACAGTACCCTCACGACGACCACAGGAAAGGGCTCCTTCCATCCAGGAACACCTCATCAGATGTACTAACAGTCATATTGGGGAAGTAGTCAGGCAAGTCAACTACAAAACTGACAGTACCAGCAGGGAAGACCATTCTTTAGCTGATACCCATGTGGAAGAGGAGAACCACAAATGAAAGAGCCCCGCAAATAAGTTCACAAAGGACACTCGTCAAACATCCAAGAGTGTAGCAGTAGTAGTACAGATACACAAAGGAAGAAAGTTAGAACATCAAGAACTTCTACATTCAACACCAGTAAGAGGCAGAATAACACATTTCCTCAACGAGAGGAGAAAAATCACCACAGTCAAATGGGTTTCAAACCTAATGCAATTCTGATTTTGCATAGAATTCAACAAGAGACCCCCGTGCGAAGAATCATAGAAAAAGGTACAATCGAAGGTGGAACCATTCTGCCTACTCAAAGGTAGAATACATGCTGTCAAAGGATGCTATAGAATTACTGCCAAGACTAGAAAGAAACAAGGGAAACTACTCAACATATTTCCTAATTCCGAAGATCGACGAGTCACTCAGACCAATTCTAGACTTTAGGTTTTTAAACAAATATATAAAATACAAAAATTCAAAATGACTACCCTGCAAGAGTTAATACCTCAACTACAACTAGGGGATTACATAGCAACAATAGATTTAAAGGAAGCTTATTTACAACACAACACAATTCCTCAGATTTGTGGTAGACCAAAAAACGCTACCAGTTCAAAGTGCTGGCATTTGGAATAAAATCAGCACCAAGGGTATTCATAAAGTGTCTTGTATCGGTAGCTTCACATGCGACAAGTAAAAAAATTAATTATATGAGCTCTGGTTCTCATTATACATGAAGTCATAACCTGAACAGAACAAGAAAAAATAATCTTGGGGTCCAGAATAAATTCAATCCAAGGGAAAGTATTCCCCAGCGAGAACAGAACAGTAGCACTAATAAAGGAGATACACCTGCACCGGAAGGGGCAAGCTGTGACAGCGAGGATGGAGGGGAAGCTACTGGGAATGATGGGTTTTTGCATCCCGTTGATACGAAACACAAGACTTCTGAGACCATTTGAGGAATGGCCACAAAACCAATGGTCACAGGCAACTGGGAGTTGAGAAAATGTAGTGGTTGTCAGCAAAGGATAGAGAATATACTGTGGTGGAACAGATCACATATAAAGCAAGGACGAACATTTACATAACCAACTCCAACTGTGACCATAAAAACAGACGGATTACAGATGAGATGGGGAGCACACATTAACAATCTCAAAGTAAGGGGAGTCTGGATAGACCAAGAAGGAGTACAGTAATCAATATTGTGGAAATAAACATTATTCTTAGATTTAAAAGCCTTTCAAAAAGAGCTTTGGGTAAATTCAATATTGCTTCGATTGTACTACACAACCACCATGTTTTACATAAACAAATAGGGAGAGAGACAGTCTCTGCCACTGTCAAGTTTAGCACAAATAATGTGGAACTGAGCTAGTCAAAGGAAGATGGAGATCTTAGCTATCCACCTACCAGGCAAGGGCAATATCAAGGCAGACAGATTGAGCAGACAAGCCTCATGGTGCCACGAATGGGAACTGAACCAAACCGTATTCGTTAAAAAATTTCAAAGATGGGGAACAACAGAACCCAATCTGTTTGCAACACCCCAGAACACAAAAGGCCAACACTTTACCTTTAGACGACATTGCCACCATTCCATGGGTAATGCATTGTCAATTGATTGGTTCAGGAAATTGGTGTATGCCTTTTTCCTAATACCACTACTTCACAGGGTGATCAGCAAATGCATGATCAGCAGCATCACCCTAATACTAAATGCACCATAGTGGGCAAGACACACCAGGTTCTCAGAACTAATAAAACTATCACAGGGAGAGATTCACAAATTGGCTATCAGACAAGACCTGTTGTCAATGCTGGAAGGGAGGATGCTTCACCCAGATCCAGAGTCTTTAAGCCTGGCAGCATGGCTCCTGAAGTCTTAGATTTCGGGCACGTAAAGTTACCTGAAAGGACTATAGCGGTCTTAAGAGAGGCAGAAAGACCAACAAAGCAAAAGTGTTATATAGCTAAATGGAAAAAATACTCACTCTGTTGTCTTAAAAGATTATTTTTAAAAAATCACTAGAGATATAACGGCGTTAAAGCACTTAACACGCCTAGATTGTAAACTGACTTATGCATCTTTAAAGGTTCATTTAGCAGCAATAGTGGCGAACACAAGGGGGCTCTGTGGACAACGTTTTTTCACATCACAAGTCATTAAGCGGTTCACAAAAAAGAATTGCACCTCTGAAGGTGCCTGCACCCACATGGAATTTAAATATTGTCCTCACACAATTAATGAAGGCTCCTTTTGAACCGTTACACAAAGCTACATTGCAAATGCTCTCATTAAAGACTGCTTTTTAGTGGCCATAACATCACTACACAGTTGAGTGAGTTACCAGCACTCATTTTACAGGAACCTTATGTTCATGTTCACAAAGACCGTATAGTCGTGAGAACTGACCCACAATTCATGCCAAAGGTTATCTCATAGTCCCACAGGAACCAACGTTTTCAGATACCAAGTTTCTTTTAAAGACCTAAAATGCTTGCAGAGAGGATGTGAGAAAGTGCCATCTTTCTTGCCTTGGTATGACCCCACTTTTTTCTGACTGCTGATGTGCTTTGATTGAGTGTGCCCTGGGCTCCTGTCAACCAGGTACCCAGGGCCTGTGCTCCTTTCCTAAAACTGTGTTGAAACTAAAACCCAATTGGCATCTCTGGCCCCCTGTCAGCCCCTAGCAAATGGTAGCCTAGGTACCCAGGGCATGATGACCAGCGAAGACCCCTAAGGGCTGCAGCACTTATTGTGTCACCCTTAAGGGCCCTGTACCCTGGCACCCACACACTGCCTTTTGCAGGCTGATTACCTAAGCATAGAACTAAACAAAGAGTCAACATGGCACACATCCCTGTGTGCCATGCCCACAAACCCACTGCCCTGGCATACATCAGTCACCCCTCTTGCTGGGTGCCCTATGCCAGTGGTGTGGGCACAGGTGCATGGGTCCTGTGCCCCTACAGTACCCACGGCCATTCCTGGGCACTGTAAGTGCAGTGATGCCATTAAGAGTATATGGTGCTGGGAGGGCGACATTACGAACTCCACAACACCATAATGGCTACACTGAAGACTAACAAGTTTGGTATCAAACTTATCAGCACACTAAATCCACACTGAGGCCAGTGTGGGATTTAATGAAAAATGCACCTCAGAGGGCATCTTAGAGATGCCCCCTGAAACCTAACCCCAATCCACGTCTGGATTGAGAGACTGCCTAGGCTGCCACACAGCAGACATGTTGCTGGACCCCTGGGTGGAGAGCCCCCCGCTCCCCTGGGCCTGCAACAATGCACATCCTGGGCGAGGCGCTAGGACTCCTCCCCCTCCTGGCGGGAAGACTGGCGGGAAAAACTTCGTCGGGGGGGGGGTGCCAGCCTGTGCCAACCCCACCCCTCAGGTGGGGGAGACGAGGTGAAGCACGACCCCGGGCTCCGGCCATCTTGACGGTCCCTGCCCTTGCCCTACCTGTAACGCCCCTAAATTCAGTATTTAGGGGCTCCCTGAACCTTCCTTCCTCAGATCCCGATAAGAAAAGAAGAAAGAAGATCAAGAGGAAGAAGACCCGCCGTGCAGCTGCTAACAACAGGACGACAACAACTGACATGGCGCAGCCCTACCTGCCTGTCGATCCTGGAACCTGCTCCTGCCTAAACCCCGGTGACTCCAGTGGTCAGCAACCTTGGGACACCCAGAGGACCTGCCTGCCTTGACTCTCTTGAAGATTGGGACTCCCATCAGCAGCGGCTCTGCTGCAACAACCCCCCTGGTGCCAGCCAAGAAGCTCCGGACCAGCCCACTCTGCACCCGCCAATCCCGGCCTGTGCCCAAGTGATCCAAGACCACGAGGACGTCCCCCCGGCGACTAGGACCCTAAGTCCAGTGCCCAAAGACCCTCCTCGACGAACCAGACGACGCCTGCAGACTCAGAACCAGGGACCCCCCCAACCGCGATCAGCTGAGGGTAAGCTTTTCCGACACCCAAAGACACCCCTGCACCCGGCACACTGCAACTCCCTGCGCCTTCCTTTGGGGTACCTATCTGTGCTCCAAGATCCCAACTTACCTCTCGGAGTGGTGGTCGCCCCTGAAGAGTCTCCGTCCCCGAGCCTGCAACCTTTGTTCATCTTTTACCTTTCTCAATGAATAACATTGAGCGCCTGATGGCTCAAAAGCACCCTGCACTCAGCCGTGCCGCCGAGTGCCGCTGGCCGTGCCACCTTTGTCCTTCCCTACTTCCCCTTTTGCCCTGAGCAAGCGACCAGTCCCCAGCTCCCACAGCCGCGTTGCCTGCTAGCCAGAAGCCACAAACCGGAGGCCCCTTGCCCCTCATTGGATAACATTGGGCCTAACTACCTCTGCACCCGGCCGCCCCAGTGCCGCTGAGGGTGAACCAACTGTACCGACCTGACCCTGGGGGACGCTGAGTCTATGCCCAGAACCTTAACTTCACCAGCCGAGTACTCACCTGGAAACCGGTAACACACTTACCTGCCATTCGATAACATTGACTGGTTAAACTCGAAAAATCTTCGAAGAGTCTACTTTTGAAAACCTAAAATATTCATGTAAAATAAACCGAATTCCGAAGTATTCATCTGTGATCAGGAGAGAAGCCAGTACTGTATCTGGTAGCCCAGTACTGAACCTCAAAAGTCATCTTTATTGGGTTTATTAGTAACCCTTATTTTCTCCATAGGAATCCATTGACTGCTTTTTTATGCAATTTCTTCTAAGTGTCTATTTTTGAAAACTAGAGATATTCTTTAAAAATCATACAAAATACTGAAACGTAATTACTTACCTGTTTTAAGTTGAGACCCCAGGGCTTGACCGAAGAGCCCAGTACTGGATTACAAAATAACGAGATCGTACTTTACCTGCAACCTGAATTTTCTCCCAATGGATAACATTGCCAGATTTATGTTGAAAAGTTTACAAGTTTTTACTTTTAAAATAGCTTTATATTCCTGAAAAATAACTGCAATAACTAAAACGTTTTTACTAAATTGTTTTCAGCTTAGACCCCAGGACTGAACCTAGGATCCAGTCCTGGAACTACCAAAGTAATCTACAAAGTAATCAACTGTGTTTAGATAGAAAACCCCATTGAGCTCCATGCTAAAATGTGTGTAGAATTGTGTTGCCTACTGCAACCCCTGTACCTATTGTGTTTACGAAGTTTATTGTCTTTATGCAAAGTACTCATCTGAGACCTCTCATATTGAGAACAGTATATTTTGATACCTGTTGGTTCTAAAAATAAAACAACTATATTTTTGATATAAAAACAATTGGCCTGGAGTTCAGTCCTTGAGTGTTTGAAACCTTTTGCTGACTGAGTGGGTACAACAAATGCTTTACACTGTCCTCTGGTACTGCCTTACTGCTCGACCTAGCTACCACTTTAGAGAGTAAGGTCACACCTGGCTTTAACCTATGTTATACCTCTGGGATTTGTGGACTCTATACACCATGTACCTTATTCTGGTATAGTATATATAGAGCCACTTTCTCACAGAGGACATTACACAGTCTGAATGCAAATCATCCAGTAATGACTTGCATCGAAAAGACAAAGGCAGACTGGAAAACAAAACAGCTCTTTGTATAACTTGCAAATAGTTTTCTAGGAAGGTCTTACCAAGTACAGACTTACAAGATTGATAGCGCAGACTATTCAGTTGTGCCACAAGAATGCAGGAGAGACATTACAAAACACTTGTGGTGCACATTCAACAAGAAAGAAGGGAGGAACCATTGCGTTCTTAGAAAATACTCCACCACAAGACATTTGCATGGCAGCATCATAGTGATCAGTACCCATGTTCACAAGACACTACTGTGTAGATATTCAAATGAACAAAGAAGCGCAAGTAGTGTGGTTTTGAAGTCAATGCTTATCCCCAACCATTACTATAGTATCAAACCGCCACTAAATCAAAGCACAGCATGTGAATTCGTAAAAGATTCACGCTTCAACACATATAGTTACCTACCCAACGGTTTAGTTTTGCAGCTTGGGGAACTTTCTGGATTCACAAGCGAACCCACCCTCCTCCTCCAAGAAGATGACAGGAGGAAGCAGTAAATAATAAAAAATCTTAAGATGGTGACCAAAGGTAGGAGCTTTCAGAGACAGCATGACGATGTCACAATGGGACACCAAATGGAGGTTAGTTGACGCCCACCAACAACAAAAAAACAGAGTAGGAGGACAAACGTTTTTCCGGAGAATTCCAGATCCAACCACTAGATTAATGCACAGCATGTAAATCCCGAAAATTCTTCAAGCTGCAAAACTACACCAACAGATAAGAAATTATGTTCTCAACAGTCACAGGGAAAGATTGACCCAGTCGAGCAAAAGTACAAACTTTCCAAATGTTACTTACTCTTATAGCCAGATCGCCACTTAAAGGTCAGAACAGTTATTCACCTTCTTGGATGATGACTTCTTGTATTGCCATAGGAGCGCCCACCCCCTCCTCAAATAGCACGTCTCCTAGAGTGATTGGCTGCACAGTGGGCACAAGCTGTGGGTCAATGGATGGATCTTGTGTTTATTTGGGCTAGAACCCATTGAGCTCTCTAGTGGTGGAATTACAACATCCTTTTCCATCGGGTCCGGCACAAGGCGGACCTAATCAACATGACAGCCACATATTACCTGCAGAACCACAGATTTCCTGCATTAACAGGAAGGCGCACACTCCCTGAAGCTGTTGGAGAAAATTTGGCATTTGGTTTTACCACCACAGGATGCATCTGCTAGAGCGGTACCTACCTGGAATGGTCACAACTTTGCACATTTGCTCAGCAGGTTGCCGCAACATTTGAACTCCCATACTTCCATTGTGTGTACCCAGATGTAGATATCTTGGTAACTGCCCAAAATGAAAAAATGTCGAAGCTTAGCCTCCAGGTTTCCACGGTCCATGAGAAATTCACTACAGATGAACTTGTCAGGGAAATTTTCTTATGCTTTTCTGCCTCTCCTGTATGTGGTTCGGAAGCTTCAGTAAACATCTATCACCCTCATACAGTTAGCTCCAAATAGGCGTGACAACCCTAGTTCACACAACCCTCCTATACTGGTCAGTGGCCCCTCACGCAAAACTGTCCAAACGGCCAAGTCTTCTCATGCAAAAATAAGACATCATCGGGCGTTAAAAAACCAGGCATCTCAATCTTGTGATCTGGCTCCTAAGTTCCTAAAGTTTTGTTACATTAATCTCCCTGTAGAATGCATGTCTATCCTTCAAGAAGCATGTAGACCCACCACACGCCTGCTATGCAGCAAGTGGAAAATGTTTTCCAACTATTGCCTTCCAAAACAGATTGCCACTCAAACCAGCAGTCCAAGACAGTTTGCTACATCCTTCATCTAAAAAGATCAGGTTTGGCTTAAACCTCCATAGGCCTCCATTTTGCTACAGTTGCATCATACTTTAAAAAATGGAAACACTTTTCCTTGTTCAGACTCCCCGTGATCAAGAATTTCATGGAAGAGCTCAAATGAGTTATTCTACCCAGGTTTCCTCCCGCCCCTGTCTGGAACCTGAGTTTCGTACTCAGTCTACTCGTGGCTTTTTGAGCCACTATACTTATGACACAACAATTCCTATCGTGGTAGGTTGCCTTCCTGGTTGCTATCTCGCCTTTAAGGTGTGTTAGCGAACTTCAACCTCTTACGCTGCAGGAGCCTTTGTTCCCGAGCAATAATGTCAAAGATGTTCTTAGTGTAGGAATCTGGGCTTTTGTTGGTTATCCCCCCACTTTTTGTACCCTTTTTATTAGCTACTAGATGCTGATTTTCAACGTTAACAATGTGCTGAGGCCTGCTAACCAGTCCTCATTGCCAGTGCTCCTTCCCCAAAACAAGGTGCCAAATTGTGCTACAATAGGCTAGAGACTTTAGTTCCCATGTAAGTCCCATTGTAAATGGTACCCCACATACTGAGGGCATGAGTGCTAAAGAAGGTCCCAAAGGGCTGCAGCATATTTTATGCCACCAAAAGGGACCCGAAGACAAATTTCAACCGATTGCCATTGCAGGCTGCGTGACATGGTGCAAACCATGAGTGAAAACATTACATGGGAAACTCCTATTACATGCCAAAGTCATTGCATCTAATATATGCAAGTTACCCTCACGCAGGCCTTTGAGCCCTAAGACCGGATCCTTTAACTTTTATATGAGGACATATCTGAATGAGCAGATATGCCCCTGTGATGTCTAGTTCTATTACTGGATATTGCAAGTGAACTGGGAAGCCATCTTAAGGTATGTACTGGGCACTGGTCGAAACGAGGCCCCCAGCCACACAATGGCTTCACTGAAACATATGGCATTTGGTATCAACCACCTCGTATTAGTAAGCCCACACTGGTTCAAGGCAGTGGCAGCTCAACAAAACACTGAGTAGATAGGAGGGAGGCTGGTCCATGGAATGTGGCAGTCCGAAAGGAGGGAGCAGAGGCATGCACACAGACATCGGGAGGCAGTGGGAGGAGAGTAGGGACAGCAAGCTAAGCACAGAGGCTAAGGAGGAGGACAATGATGATGCATACAATTGGGGAACGGAGGGCAGTAGGAGTAAGCAGGGACTTCAGCTAAATGGAAGGCAGTGGCAGCACATTGGACCATGCAGGGCAGGAGGAAGCGGCTGGTGCATGGACTCTGACAACCGAGGGTAGGGAGGAGGATGAGGCAGCAAGCTAACTGCTTAGGGCTCGCAGAAGGACAGTGGCAGAACAATGGCCACACACACAGCAGTAATGAGGGGTCATGGACATGGACAAAGAATGGCAAGGTGGATGGGAACAGGAGCAGCAAACTTGGGTGGGGTCAGCACAAAGCCCAGCCAGGCCCTCTGTTCAACCCCACTCCCACTGTGCATTGCGATGGGCATCTTACTTCACGTTTAAAAAAACCTTAGAAATCACAAGAAAAGCCAAAGGTTACAGGGAAGTTATAGTTCGGAAATAGAATTTAAAAAAAACTTTTAAATTCACTGAAAAAAACAAAGGTTACTGGGACATTATAGTTAGGCTCAGATTTCACTCCTACAAAACCAGTAAAATTTAGCAGTTGTTAGCTGAGCTTACTCTAACTCACACCCCGTAATGCATTGCTTATAACCTCACATATTGCATCACTTATGACAAGGTCAGGACATGCTGGTCATGCCACCCGGTGCCACAGCAATTGAGGCAAAAGAGGCTCATCAGTCTGTCAGGGGAGTGCTCCTATGCACATAAACTTTCAGTGCAGCAGAGAGAGGCTTCTATAGCCACAGGTGCCGGCGTCCAGCATGCCTATTTTTTTCTGCTAGGCGTGTGCCTTCTGATGGCAGCTTTCGGCAGGTGGGCAGGGTGAAAATGTGGCGATGAAGCACACACCTCATGGGGCTCCCAGCGCCTTAGACTCAAGCTACGAGTCACCCAAAGGGGGCAGGCCCGGCCAGGCCCCTGCAGTAGAGCGCACTGCTCTGACCCCCTTCTCCCGGTCCCTCCAGCAGTCCGTGGCCCCAGGAGGGCGGGGCGAGGTGGGGGTCGACAGAGGAAACTAGTGGGCACCTGGGAGAGCACAGAAGAGCAGGATTACTGAAAATGAGCCCAGATCAATGCGGAGCATCACGAAAAGGCAAAAGCACTTAAGCTTTCATGTGCCTATCTCCACAATCCTTCCAACAGCATGTTCTCACACTAGCACCAACTCCGCACATAGTCCCGTCCCCAGCTCTTACAGACTCTTAGGTATCCGACTAGCTTCCAATCAAAACCACTAAAGGAACAGAAAGTAAACCTAGTAACCGAGTTATAATCCATAGTACATCATGCTGCAGATAATGCCTTCACCATGCAAATCATTTATGCTTTCTTTATATAATAAACATGTTCTAAATGTACTCCTTCCCACAGGCTATAACATCTCACCCATTCACACAAGTGCCATGTAATAGTTCAATCTTCCAGGCTTTGCATTCTACAGAAGCCCTCGCCCTCCCTTGAGTTTCTCTTCTGCCATTTACACCTGCCAGGCATCTACCTTTTATATCATTATAAGACTGGTCTACAAAAGCTTTGTGTAATGGAGTGACAATATCAGCACATAGGCTCATCTCTGCCATCTGTTTTGGGTTCTTCAGTCACCTTAAAGACAGATTTCCCTAGACAATAATAAACCTGCTTAGATCTCCACAAAACTTTGAATAGCTCCTGAGTTAGTGTATGCTTGCTGACGACAATCTTGAAACAAGCCTTTGCAATGCAATATGTCTCGCATTGCGAGAGTTTGAGCTATTGCCATTGTAAATGACAATGCCTTTTACTTGTGTTTAGAAAAGCTGCAAGTGGTGCATAAACACACACTTTGTACTTATAGTCCTTGCTTATGAGAAGCAAGACTGTCAGTGAAAGGAACTCCGTTAATGCCAGCGTTGCTTCTCGTAAGTAACGAGTGCAAGTACAAAGTGTGTGTTCATGAACGCTTGCGGATTTATAAAATACATAAATAAAAAGCATTGGTATTTGCAATGCCAATAGCTCAAGCGCTCGCCAAAGCGAGACCTATTGCATTACAAATGCTTGTTTTTATTGCTGACGGGATGCAACACAGAGGGCATGTAGGGGAAGGAAAAAAGCACGGTTTCTTGGAGCAATGGCGGCATCACCGTGCTTTTTTTAAATATATGGCAGGGGGTAGCAAGCAACAAGGTATTTGTAGAACTTGTAACAGGGAAGTACCAGCTCTTGTACGCAAGACTGCAGCACTTTCTGCAGGGCAGCGCCAGCACTTCTCTGCACAAGTGGTGCACTTTCAGCAACCCAGGATTGTCACTTTGTCGCTTTGCTGCACTTTCAACATGACAACAGCAGCACTTGCTTTATGCATGAGTAGCACTTTTCACAGAGCAGTGCCAGCACTTCTCGGCGAAGCAGTCACTTCTCTTTTCAAGGGCCACTGGGTCCTGCTCAGAATTTCCTGGTTCCTAAAAAGTCATGAAAAAAGCCAGAGTCCTTCAGTCAAAATATTTTCTTGGTCCAACGCGACATCAGGCAGTCGCTGGATTTTGTAGTATTCGTTCCCATTCCGACAACCAAAACACTGTTTTTCGCCATTTTTGCAAAGTGACTAATTCCAGAGGAAAATGTATATATTTTTGTCGTGAAGTATTCGCTTTCCGTTGAAGCGGTGTAATATCATCAAATGACTTTCTCTAGAGTTTAGATAAAAACTAAGCTTGTGTTGCAAAAACAAAGTCTGAAATGGAAAGTTAGGTAAACACTGTGTTTATTTTCGGGCTGGCATGATCTCATGGTGAGTGCTGAGGGAAGGTTATGGGTGCAAGGAACACACTGCTCCGGCTGCCTGAAATTTCAAGTCTCAGACAGAAAACACAGCAGCGACGTGGAGCCCAGAGCAGCCTCTGTGCCTTGGTCTTACCAATGACAACCTCCCTTAAACTTTCTTCACCTCCCGGGGACCCCTCCGGCTATGGGTCCTCGTGTGAGCTGAGACAGCCCACTCCGGCTGCAAACTTAAGGTGTTCGCCTCCCAGCTGGGCGGTTGTGGAACAAACCAAAACACCACCACCAGGCGAATGATGCCGCACAAATAGCGCCAAACTCCGGGGTGTGCAGGGGACGCTACTCGGCAGGCAGGTCCTTTTAAAGAGACATGTGGCTCGGTGCACAATGGTGGTCGGAGAGAGCTGCAGACAGGAGCTGTTTGTCAGCCCCTGCTGGCTGGCTGGCTGGCAGGCAGAGCAAACACACACACACACACACACACACACACACACACACACACACACTGGTGCAGCCCGCTAGCACAGCAGTGTGCTTGTGCAGTGGCCATTGTTGTGCTCGGACTGTGCATTAAAACAAGGACAGATACAATTTTTTTAAAAGCGATGAAGGAGAGTGCTGCAGGCAGAGAAAACAAATATTTGCAATGCAATATAGCCTATCGCATTTAAATGCGAGACCCATGCAGCTATTGTCCCGGCTGCTTAAAAGAGAAAGCGCGCATGGCGTGCTAAATGTAGGCAGAGCACGTCGTGCCTACAGCAACTAAAAAAAAATAGTGCTCCGTGAGAAAAAAAGACGTACCGTGAAACACCCTAACCATGGGAGGTTACAAATGGAGACAAAGCGGTACTAAGGAGGGACTAACAAACCTGTTTACAAGTCAGACGCCAGCATTTACGAAGGACACTGACACAAGGCTATGGCAAATATGGGCAGAGAGTGGTTTGAGCTTCCATTACATACTCCAGTACAACAAGCCTCACGTAGAGCAGGCCATGAACGCTGACTCTAGGCTCTACCTAAACATAGGCTAGTTATTTCCTCTGTGTTTATTTCTGCTGTCTTGACAGCAGAACTCAGAAACACACAGATCCCTTGTGCTCTGGCACAACGCTGAAACCCGTATTGTGAACATGTGACCCGTGCACTAGAGCATACACCACTGGAAGCAGATGTGTACGCACATGCTAAGTGAAGATCTGCCCCTTGAAATCAAAGCAGTCTGCACTGCAGTACTTTGTAAAATCTCAAAGTATCCATCCGAAAAGAATGAAAATAACAAACTCCAGTTAGTACACAACCAAGCACATCAAAAAATTCTTCTCTGCTTGCTAGATACTGCTCACCAAACTAAATAGTTTTTATCTAGTTATTTATTTTGTCGTACCTCAAATTCAGTTTTTCCTTGCATCATGTGTTTTTATATTATCCACAAGAAGGTTTAATATATAATTCTCTAACAACTGATCTCAAAATCTCTTAATTCAGTAAATATATACTTTACTTAAATTATTTTTGGGCTTGGTATATTTATCTTTCTTTTGACTTTTGAATTTCTTATTTTCTTTTCAGACGGGTGCTTTAGTTCACAGCTATAGGGGAACAGGAGGAATTTTTGAGGTGTGTTGGAATGCAGCGGGGGACAAAGTTGGAGCCAGTGCATCAGATGGTTCAGTAAGTATAATTTGTTCAACATTAAAATATCTTTGAAGTCTGTCAATATATTAAATAGTTTGAATGATTTGGAATTGTTCTTAAATATTGAGAAAGCTTCTCATGCTTTTGCAAAACTAGAAATTGATGAACAGAAGCTTTGTTTGTAGTACCCCTTTTACAGTATGCTGCTGCAAGGGCTCAGCCGTCCTGCCGTTCAACCCCTCCAACCCCCCTTCCCTCTGTAAGTGGAAGCTGGCCTCCACACAAAGTTCACACATCCACTTCTGCCTACCATAGATAAGTAAAAAAAAGCAGGAACCAGAATCATCCCCATCGGATAGTCCCTAATGGATTGTAGCCCTCATCCTGCCTGGAGCAACACCTGAGACTCTTAATCTGCTGGCAGCCCCCCACCTCACCATCACTGGCAGCCCACACCTTACCCACAACATGACCTGCAGTTCCTTTTTGCTTAGAGGTATACCCATGGTGGATAAACATCCTTTCGACGGGGCAGTCTGTCAGCAGCGAAAGACAAGACCATGTCAATGGGAGGATACAACAGATCCATGCAGGCTGGAAAAAAACAAGGCCAGCATTTTGTATGGTACCTGGAACAGATAACCGTTTAAGAAATCTGCCTCTATTCTGGAGACCAACTGCAGAGTAAATTATGGTGATTTTGAAATTCCAATTTTTGCTCTGCTGATTAACCCAACGCAAAGGGTCTGTTTTGCTTTGGGGCCATATGTTACCTAGCCCTTATTGATCCGCTTTCCCCAAAGAAACCTAATTTCCATACTGACGTTTTCGGACTCTAATGTCGCCAAACATGGAGAACCATTAGGCTGCAATGTATTGTCTGAAACTGTTTCACCCTGTTAGTGACCCATCTGTTCAAACCTGTTGTGATGTTTTTTTTCTTTTTTACAATTGTGCAAGAAATGGAGGCATACGCTAGTTTAGGCCATCATCACTACAGCTAAGCACAAAGGATTTCACATCTGGGAGGAAAGAACCACAATATTTTTTAGTTAGAGGAACCTACTAACATACAGGTACTCTGATTTACAGAAACATACCGTTCCTTGGTGAAGTTAGTGGTTCCTCATAACTCCATGTTTTGCAGCGTGAATCTTTCTGGATTCACTATGCTGTGCATTATTCCGCGATCTGGTGGTTGGGTCCGGATTCGTAGTCTTTTTTCTCTTTTTTTTTTTTTTTTTTTGTAGCCCAGGTGGGCGTCGACGTCCCACCATTTGGTGCACCTTCGTGACGTCGGCACGCTTCCTGCGGAAGCTCCCACCCTTGGGCGCCATCTTCAGATTCTTTTTTCCGCCGTTGGGTCTGGATCGTCGCATGAAGCTCCGGAGAAGTTTCAGGAGAAAAGAAGGAAATACACCAAGTTTTTGAGGAAAAAGGACCAAGGAAAGTCGGAGAAGAAGACCTAGAGCCAGAACGAAGAAAGAGGAGAAAACCTCATGATATTCGACGGCCAAGGAGAAAGCGCGCGCAGGGGGCCCCCTGAGCGAGCTCATGGACAACACTCCATTCAAGTTCTGCCGTAATTACCACCACAAGTACGCGCAGAAGGACCAGCATCCGGTCTGCAACCTCTGCCTGCCGATCGACCACTCCAGCGAGGATTGCAACGCCTGTTCAATCTTCACGCCGAAGACTTTGAGAGTTCGAGAGAGACAGAGGGTGGCCCACCACACGATGCAAGGGAAAGGGACCACGCCGACCCTCTACCAGCTGGGTGCCTCCTCCGACGAAGAGGAGAACATCGCCGAGGGACCAGATGATATCACGGTCGCAGAGACCGATGTGAGACCTTCAAAAAAGGTAGGAGAGTCTACGCCCCCGAAAACCCAGACAGGGCCTAGAAAGCCTGAGGGAGAACCCCGAAAAACAGAGGCTAAGTCCTCGAAAGGAGCGCCGGCGACGAAAGTTTCGACGTCCGAAGCTGCATCCTCCGAAAGGCCCAGCGGATCCTTCGAAAAGGACTCCCAGATGGCAAAGACCAGCGAAAAGCAAAGGTTGTCGAAGCAGACCCTCGAAGACGTTCAGAATGGCCTCGACGTCGAAGGTACCGTCGAAAAGACCGTCCGAAAAGCTCGACGCCGAGCAAGCGGCAGAGATGGAGAAAAAGAGAAGAAGGCTCGAGGCCGAAATGGAGAGTATGCTCCAGAGGAAGAGAGACTTCGACGAAAAAATGAAGAACTACTCGATTCCCTCGAAGACCTACTCGATTCCCTTGAAGACCGCTGCGACCGCCGAAGAGGTAGAGGTGCAGGAGGTTTTCGAGGCCGAGGAGCCGCCGAAAACTCCAAACCCCACAGAGGAGGGAGAAGAGGAGGACTTCTACCGCTCGGAAGGAGATTACCTCCGCGAGAGCTACTACTCAGAATCCTCGGCGTCGCTAGAGGAAGAATGGCAGGATCTCGAGGCCGATAACCCCGAGGAACCTGTGGAGACATACCCTTCGAGGCCTTCGCCGCCAGATGACATCGGGGCTTACTATGAGGTCGTCAAGAAGGCTGCAGCAGTCTACAATGTGAAGTTGGAGGAGGAACAGACAAAGGCAGACTTCCTGCTGGAAACTTTGCTCCCCTCGCAGACGAAAAGCAGTTTCCTGCCCATACTGAAGAGCGTCACGGCCCAAGGGACTGAAGCCTTCAAGGAACCGGCTACATGCAGGTCAGTGACCCAGAGGACGGAGAAGAAATACAAGTTCTCCTCCGATGACCCCCCTTATATCCAGGGCACCGTGGCAGCTGACTCTATAATCGCAGCAACGGCCAGGAGAAGGGCCAACGTGCCAACCACATCTGGGCCACCACCTGATAAGGAAAGCAGGCGGATGGACCTCACTGGAAGAAAAATAGAAAGAAATGCTGCTATGCATTGGAGGATGGCGAACTCCAATGCACTCCTGAATAGACACCAATATCAGCACTGGGATGAGATGAGCCAGTTGCTGAAACACATGCCTGAGGAGTACAGGCAGAGGGCAGCCCACCTCGTGGAGGGGGGAAAGGACATAGCGAACGCATGCCTGAAGACAGCCCTAGATGGGGCAGAAACATCAAGCAGGCTGATGGCCATAGGTATCACTGAGAGAAGGCAAGCCTGGCTCAGAATATCAGGCTTCAAGGCAGAAGTGCAGAACAACATCCTGAACACCCCCTTCAACGGTGAGACGTTGTTCGGAGCATCAGTGGATGACAAACTGGCTCAGCTGAAGAAAGACAATGAGACAGCCAAATCGATGGGAGCCCTACAATTCAGGGGGATGCGGAGAGGCACCCCCACAAGGAGACCAAATGGTAGAGGTGGAAACCAGCAATCACATTCGCAACAGTCGCACCACCATGGTCAACAGAGTGACAACCAATGGCACCAGGGTCAACAGAGGCAGAATTGGAACTCCCAGAATAGGGGCCAGTCCTTTCGAGGGAGAGGAAACGGACGGGGCCAGAGACGGAGAGGTGGTGATCAACCCCCCCAAAAGTGACTCCATGAGGAAGGAGGCGCTCACCCACCAAAACCCTCCGGGGGGAGAGCACCAACAGCTAAGGAGAGGCTCACACGGACACGGCTCAAGAGAACACACAACACCAGTTGAGGGAAGGTTGAGATTTTTTCTACACGAGTGGAGAAAAATAACCACAGACAAGTGGATACTAAACATTATACAGCACGGATACTGCATAGAGTTGGAAAGATATCCACCAAGCAGAAAGCCAAAGAGAAGGGGTCACAAGGGCAAAGAACTGCAGTTGCTCCAAGAGGAAGCTCAAGGACTGCTCCTCAAAGAGGCCATAGAACCAGTCCCGCACAGAGAACGGAACAAGGGGGTGTACTCAAACTACTTCCTAGTACCAAAGGTGGACGAAAGCCTAAGACCCATCCTTGACCTACGGTTCCTGAACACCTACGTAAAAACTCAAAAGTTCAAGATGACTTCCCTGCAAGAGGTCATCCCACAAATAAGGGCCGGGGACTACTTGTCCACCATAGACCTAAAAGATGCATACCTGCACATCCCCATGAACAGGAAACACAAACACATGTTAAGATTCAAGGTGAACGAAGACCACTACCAGTTCACAACCCTGGCTTTCGGACTCAAGTCAGCGCCAAGGGTCTTTACCAAATGCCTCGCGGCGGTGGCCGCACACCTACGAAGGGAGGGTATACATGTGTACCCCTACCTGGACGACTGGCTCGTGAAAGCAAGCTCTTACACGAGGTGCAAAGTTCACGCAGAACAGGTCACAAGAACGCTCAAGAACCTGGGCTTCTCCATCCACTGGAGAAAGTGCTCCATGGACCCAGAACAAGTGAAAATCTTCCTGGGAGCCCTGATCAACACGGTCGAATGCAGAGTAACACCCAGCGAGAAGAGAACACTCAGCCTGCTGAGGGAGAAACGTCACTACCAGAGGGGGCAAGTTCTGACAGTGAGGACGGTGAGCAAGATCTTGGGGATGATGGCGTCATGCATCCACCTGGTCCCCAATGTTCGTCTAAAGATGAGACCACTACAGGAGTGGCTGCAACAACAATGGTCACAAGCAGAAGGGAGTTGGGAAGATCTAGTGGTTGTTGCGCACAATGTGCAGGAGGAGATGAGATGGTGGACGAAGGAGAATATAACAATGGGGAAACCTCTAACGCCACCGGACCCAACTGTGACCATCACCACAGACGCATCCCAGAAAGGATGGGGTGCACACATGGACAGGCTCAGAGTGAGGGGTCTGTGGAACCCAGGAGATGCAGTCAAGCATATCAACTACCTGGAACTGAAAACAGTGTTGCTGGCCCTCAAGGCCTTCCAAAAACACCTTTACAACAAAAGGGTGATGATACAGACAGACAACACCACAACGATGTTTTACATCAATAAGCAAGGGGGGACTCAGTCATTCCCCCTGTCGAGCTTGGCTCAAGAAATATGGAGATGGGCGATCCCACTCAGGATAGACCTGCTTGCCATACACCTGCCAGGGAAGGACAATGTGGAGGCCGATTGGCTCAGCAGGCAAGCGTCGGTGTCCCACGAATGGGAGCTGAACAGCCAGGAGACCGAGAAACTGTTCAGGAGGTGGGGCACACCAACTATAGACCTGTTTGCAACACGCCAGAATGCAAAATGCCAACACTTTGCATCGAGGGAACAGGAACCGATGTCCCATGGGAATGCCCTATGGATAAGCTGGTCAAAGAAACTTGCCTACGCTTTTCCACCGACGCCACTGATCCCCAGAGTCCTGAACAAGTGCAGGTCGAGCAACATGACTCTCATCCTTGTGGCTCCCCAATGGGCGAGGCAGACATGGTACTCTCAGATTATGGAGATGTCGCAGGGCAGAGCACACAAGTTCCCAAAAAGAAGAGACCTTCTCTCCATGGAAGGGGGACAAGTTCTACACCCAGAACCAGAAAGCCTCAGCCTGTCAGCGTGGCTCCTGAGGACTTAGAGTTCGCACATCTAAAACTACCAGAGAGCACACTTCGGGTGCTGAGAGAAGCAAGGAGAGCCAGCACGCGGAAGTGCTATGGGGAAAAATGGAAGAGGTTCACGCAGTGGTGCCATAGGAAGAACTTGCAGAGAAAACTGACGAGAGAGTCTACAGTACTTAGATACCTCACGCACCTGATCAAAGCTAAACTAAGCTCGTCCTCGCTGAGGGTTCACCTGGCGGCGATTGTGGCATACACAAGAGGAGAAACAGAGAGAAGTTTCTTCACTTCCAGAGTAGTTAAAAGGTTCTTGGAAGGAGCGAAGAGAATTGCGCCACCCAAGAGGATGCCGCCGCCGGCATGGAACTTAAACGTGGTACTGACAGAACTCATGAAGCCACCGTTTGAACCGATCCATAAGGCATCACTACAAATGCTGACAATGAAGACAGCCTTTCTAGTAGCAATAACATCGCTACGCAGAGTAAGCGAGCTACAAGCTTTGACGCTGCAAGAACCGTACATACAAATACACAGTGACAGGGTCGTGATGAGGACAGACCCGCATTTCATGCCCAAGGTAGTGTCTAAATTCCACATGAACCAGAGTATCCAGATACCTAGCTTCTTCCAGAAGCCCACGTCAAGCGCGGAGAGGGCGCTCCATACTCTGGACGCAAGGCGGGCAGTAATGCACTATATAGAAAGGACGAAAGAACACAGGAAGACGAAACAATTCTTTGTGTCCTTCGCAAGGAGTTTCCTTGGTAGACCAGTGACTAAGAACACCATAGCAAGATGGATTGCCAAGACAATACAACTCTGCCACAAGCAAGCTGGTGAAGAGCTCACTGAGGGGCCACGAGCCCACTCAACCAGAAAGAAAGGGGCAACGATCGCCTTCCTGGCAAACACGCCCATCCAAGACATATGCCTGGCGGCAACATGGGCTTCAGTGCACACTTTCACTAAACACTATTGCGTAGATGTGCAGATGAACAAGGAAGCACAAGTGGGCCAAAGAGTGCTTCAACATATCTTTAACAACCAACGCTCATCTTCCACCCAGCCGCCACATGAGTGACAAAACCGCTACGAAATCTATGCACAGCATAGTGAATCCAGAAAGATTCACGCTGCAAAACGAATAGTTTCTTACCTGTCGGTGTAGTTTTGCAGCTTGAAGATCTTTCTGGATTCACTAGCGAACCCACCCACCTCCGCCAGAAAGATGAGGCTGGAGAAGGTGGAAGGACATAGAGTAAGATAGGAACGTTTAACAAGACAATATACGTGAAGATGTTTAAGTTGAAGGAAAGTTTAATACACATAGCCATGGATTCACTACAGAGACAAAAAAAAAAAAGAAAAAAGAATCCGAAGATGGCGCCCAAGGGTGGGAGCTTCCGCAGGAAGCGTCCCGACGTCACGAAGGTGCACCAAATGGTGGGACGTCGACGCCCACCTGGGCTACAAAAAAAAAGAGAAAAAAAGACTACGAATCCGGACCCAACCACCAGATCGCGGAATAATGCACAGCATAGTGAATCCAGAAAGATCTTCAAGCTGCAAAACTACACCGACAGGTAAGAAACTATTCGTTTTCACTCTACAAAGCTAATGCAGTCCACCTCATGTGAATCGCTTCTGGCTGTTATCAGGCAGAAAACTGGCAATTTAAATTCTAATCCACTCTTTCCTTTACTTACTTAGGGATTTATAGTTGGGCCAGTGGCATCCAATTCAGCGTTTTAGTTTAGCACTTGAAAGCAAAACAATGTTTTTTTTTATATACAGTGAAAGTTTATTCTGATGGATACTTGATTTCTCATCTTGTGGCTACCACCAGCGCCTAAAATGGAGCCGGATATTTCTTAGCATTGCTCTTGTGCGTTAGCATCATGCAGTTACATGTCGACTGATTTCCGACCAGGAAGTGACAAAGGAGCCACATATAAGCGCCACCTCTGTAAGCTGACATAAATTCCTTAATTTCTTCACATTCGGTCATGGATCTGGAACTCACTCCCAAACCTTTCTTGTCTTTGAATTTTCTACTGACATTTTTAATCTAGGGCTGTCACAAGCAGATGTCTGTGACAGATCCCTGGTACCTAGTATGTCTCAGGTGCCTAGGGTTTTTGCACAGTTCCATGTCTTGGAGGAACTGTCAGGAGGAATCCCAAGGCGACCTGGGACTGCAAAGCCAAGCTCCAACTCTCTGAACACCATTGGAAGACATGTAAGAGGCTTGGCCTTCTACCAAGGAACCAATTGCACAAATTATGCTGATGGCACCAGAGTGTCTGGGTCCATTGACTCTGGAACAAGAGGAAGCTTTAAAGGACTCCATGCTGCACATCTTGAACACCCTTCTGACTCCCTCTGGTGCACCATTGGGCCTCAAGAACTGTAGTACTACCAGAAGATCTGACTTTAACACAGTGTGTGCCTCTCTAATCCTCAGTGGTGTCCAGTCCGACTACGGGGTCAAGGTCCAGCCCGACTTCAAATCTTGCTCTGTGGCCCCTGCTGGCTCATGGCTTACAGATGCCAGAGAAGGGACCTGTTGTCCTTTTTGACTCTGAGACGGACTCAAGACAACCTCAACTGAATTTGCACCTCCGACATCCTTGGCAGGGCTGGCTGTTTCAACTTCATCCAAATTCTGCCAGAACACTGCCATTACCCAGTACTCACTGACAAAAGCTTTTGGCTCCAACTCTAAACACAGCATCGTAAAGATGATACTGGAGATCTTTTGCAGTAGTTATTTGACTGGCTTACAAAGTGTTACAGACCTACAACTTCCATCCATTGAAGTAAAGTCAAATGTCCTAACACAAGTCCTGCAGTCCGGGCAAGCTTTTACAGAACTGCTTCCTCCTCAATGGCCCCCTAACAGGCACACTAATGGACATTGAGCCAGATCTTATTTCCAGCAGGTAAATGGGCAAGTGACCATAAGAGAGATTTTCAGCTGGTGACCCACTTACTCTCATGAAACACCCAAACGCTTGAAGGCTTTGTGGTCAAGGGGTCCACCAGTAGACTAAACCCTAACTCATTGCCTCCTGCATCTCCTGATAGGGAATCAGAATGCATGAAAGCATTCAGGTGGAAGAGGTTTTTCTCTGCCACCTTAGTTCTCCGTTCCGTAGATGTTGGCTGCCTCTTGGGATGATACTCAAATACTTTATGGGATATTGTCAACAAAATCTTGCCTAGCAGTCCCTGATGAATACTGCACCAGCTTTGCTCGTATTATTGAAGATAGTGAAGTCTACAGCATAGTCCGTTATCTGCTCTGGGATGGACACCACTGATTGCTTGGTAGGGTGGATGGCACTAGTGTGATGCTTGTGACCTTGCTAGATGATACTCACTGAATTTTCAGGAGAGTTTCATGTGTCACTAATAAACATGCCACTTGATGTTGCAAGTCTCTTTGGTGATTAGGCAGACTCTCGCCTATAGCATTTCAATGAAAGTAGGGCCCAGCTCACTCCCTCTGCATTCCAGAAGCCCGTTTGCGTGTTTCCCATATTGAGATTCGTGTTGGGTCTAGAAGCATCAGAGAAGTTCTGCGGACACCCGAAAAGTAGAGAGGATTTTTGATAGATCATCAACTAAAGCACAATAAAAACAAACTATGAAGAATATCTGTTGAGGAGAAGACCGAAAACCACTGAGCAGTAGGTCAACAACGTGAGCGACTGGCCACCCGATCAGAGAATGCCTGGGTAGGGAACTAAAACCTTTAAGGGATAAGAAAAAAGCCTTCTTTATGATTTGGCCCAAGTGCCACCATAAATTCTCCCAGAACGACAAACCACCAGGTCTGCAACCTCTGCTTTCCTTAAGACCACAGCCTTGAAGGCTGTGAAGCCTGCAGCGATTTCCTACGGAAGACTGCGAAGACGTGGGCAAAGCAGACACAGGAACACTTTGCAGCTGCAGAAGAAGGGAAGCTTTTCACTGGGAGAACTCCGCTATGTGAGCGAATAAGAGGACAACATGGGCACAGAAGTGGCACCGATACTGAAGTCGAGATAAATTCAGATTTACTACTTGAAAAAAAACACAGAGGGAAAACACTGAAAATGACCTGTATCTGAAGAAAAAAAAAGGGGAGAAGCCAGGCTGAAAGTTTTGGACTCCCAAGTCCTTCAGACTCGAGACTGCCTCAGGGCTAATACCCTCATCAACTGTAGGAAAGTCTAAACCGAAGGAGCCTCCTGGGACCCATCCAATGGCATGAAAGGGTGCTCAAAGTCGAGCAAGTAGAGGAGCCTAGAGGCCAAAATGGCAACTATCCTGCAGAAGTGGCATCTCTCTGGGAATTTCGAATCCCGTTGAAAATTTTGGAGGAAGAGAGCCGGGAAGAGGAGTGTACTCAAGCTACGCACCATGCCCAAGCCAGAGGAGTACCAGGAAATGTTCTTTGAGGAGGAATTAGAAGGCTGTGGCATATTCCATGTCTGAACTGGGGTGGCAGAGTGGGCTAAAGAACGGTGATGGATTAAACCCTGATCTTTTGACTGGGTGTGAGTGTTTGATTGATTCAGATGCTCCGTCATCACCACCCCCTTTTGTACCGCTTTTGGCCGCCATAAGTGTGGCAGGGTATGCTCAGACGTGAGTCCCTTGCTCACTTTGCCACTGGATTCAAGCAAGCGGGGCTGAAGACGGCTGGAACGCCAGAAACCGGTCCTTGGAAGCTTGTTTCCGGTCCAGGGAAGACATGGCTTGGCAGTTCGGGCTGGACTGTTCCCATAAGGCACAGGGTCAGACTGATTTGCATATAGCCATGTCTGAACTGGGGTGGCAGAGTGGGCTAAAGAACGGTGATGGATTAAACCCAGATCTCTTGACTGGGTGTGAGTGTTTGATTGATTCAGATGCTCCGTCCATCACCCCCCCCCCTTTTGTACCGATATTCCATGATGCTCTCAGTGTTGACCTGTGGAAAGACCTCGAAGCTGGAAGGAGGGAGTTGACACATACCTGTTGAGACCTTCCTCACCGATAGACATAGTTATGTATAATGCAGTGGTAAAGTGAGCTGCAGATAAATACAGGGTCCAGGTGGAGTAGGAGAAAGCATAGACCTGCCTCCTCTAAGAGACTACTACCCTCATAGAACGAGAGCGGGTTCCTCCCAATGCTGCCCAGCATCCGACATCAGGGAAGGGAGACATTCAGAGCACAAGTGGCCTGCAAATTTGTTACTCTAAGGGTAGAGAAGAAATACAAACTCAAACTTAATTCAAAGACCTCTTGTACAATAGAGATCACACAACTACAGATTTCATCATAGTGGCCATTGGAAGGAAGGGAGCCAGCGTCCCCTCATCCGCCAGCCCCCCTTTGCCTGAGGAGGGGAGCAAGATGGTAGAGGTGGTAGGACAAAAGGTGAAAAGAGGAGCAGCAACCCAGTGGAGGATTGCCAATGCCTCCTAAACTGCTAGCTGAAACTACCACGACATACAGGTGAACTTACTATGATTAACACACCCTTCACAGAAGAACACAGGTTTGGTGCTGCAAAGGATGATCCCCTGCAGCAAAAAATATGTCAAATGCCATAGAGGCACTGCAGTTTTAAGGGGAACAGTCCCCATGAGTCTGCCAAGTGGACGCAAAAGTTTCCAAGGCATACCACAGCCATTGCCCTACAAGCACACCAGTCTGCAGCAAGCCTAGACACCTAAGTGACCGTTTTAAACAGCCATGCCAGGCCTTTCGGTATCAAGAAAGTGGGAGGGGACAGCTCTTCTGAGGATCAAGCTTCGCAAACTGATTCTTTACAGCAAAACTGTCCTGTTTGAGTGTCTTTGGCCACAGGGGTTAACAACCATCGAAATCCTCTTTGGTCCAGTAAAATTCCATTCACTATTTGCCTACTGGTCACAATAACTCAGCGATTTCCTTCTTTTGGCAACAGTTCTCTTTATGGGCAGCCAAACTGCAAGCTGATGCCTCAGATCCAGCAGACTAAAGTGCAACTTTAGAGCATTGGCTCTCTTTCCCGGGCTGCACTATGACAAGGAGCGATGATCTAGGGATCTGGGCTACCAATACGTCCAAGGTTTCTTCAGCTTTTGTGGTCCTGTGCTGCGAACAGGAAGTCAGCCAATAGAATTGGAGCATCTGCGTTTGGCTAGGCTTGGATGACAACGTATCCATTAGCAAGATGCAGCATGCACAATCCTTTCCTTCACTAACCCAAAGGAGCAGCAGGTGCGGTCCAACTTGTCTATCCATATAACAGAGCAGACCTGTAGACTGTGACTACCAATTGCTCTTTAAAGGCCTCTCAGCCTTTGAAGCTCGCGTTCTCCAGCTGCATGCCTCTATTGTTACTTTTATTGTTGAGAGCCGTTGACACATTTTCTCAGGCGGGCAAAAGACTGTGG
This sequence comes from Lissotriton vulgaris, assembly GCF_964263255.1. Taxonomy (NCBI): domain Eukaryota; kingdom Metazoa; phylum Chordata; class Amphibia; order Caudata; family Salamandridae; genus Lissotriton; species Lissotriton vulgaris. Next base: position 51,781 of record NW_028255800.1, on the reverse strand, counting down.
AAACAAGAGGGATCGCTGTACTGTTCCTAATGGGGAGTGTAGGAAGTATGTTATCTGGCATGACCGCGGATGTTAGAGTAACATCCTGGGGCATCCATTTTGTTGGATGGAATGGCCTCACACACCCCGAAGGATGTCATGCTTCATCATCGGCAGTTGCTCCTCGTCGGGGAGGCGGTGCAATCCCCGACGGGCTCACCTCAAAGAGGGGCTCTTTAGCGGAGATCTTTTTCCAACTGCCTTTTGGTGAGGTGGGGGTGTGTGGACTGGACTAGAAGTGGTGGTGTGTGGGGTATTAAAATGTAGCAAGGGGTACCTGAATTATATTTATTCTGGGGGTCCCCTGGTTACAGTTAAAAAGGGGGTTAGGCTCACTAGGTAGTCAGCAGGTTAGGTCAAGTGACCCTAGTTGAGGCTAAAGGTGATGGGGGTCGACATGTTTCACGCTATGGGTCTATTCACCCGCGATTCATCAGGACCGTGTAAGGGTGCAGTGGCACACATGCAAGTGTCACGTGTGTCTTGTGTTACCTCTGTGGGAACTCCTATGCCTAGACATTTAGGGAGAAAAAAGGAAAACATATTAATTGCCGTTTTATGCATGTTGGTAGTTGCAGTCAAATGCCAGAATATTTATATAATAATAAAGCATGCCTCTACATTGCGAGCAAGCATGCTTTGCAACCAAGTTTGTGTGTAAAGTGCGCAGTGACAAGCACACACAGTAGCTGTTGAGTCTGTGAGGAGGGAGGTGAAGAAATGTGGGCTAAAAACAATGATTAGAATTAAAACCAATTTTTTTAGAATTAACTTTCAGCCTTTTAAAATTATTGGTTCTTATTGCAGCATTTTCTGAGGGTTTGGCTGCTCTAGTGTTGGGAGAGCGAGCAGGTATGTTAACTGTCACACCCTTTATAAAGACGTGCATCTAGAAACAAACCAAAGCACACACTGTGTCTCAACATGGTACAATAATCGACTAGCACACATGGCCCACTCACCTAAAGGTCGAGGACTACCTGCCACATGAGGGGTCGGCGGGACTAGACATCGGGGAAGAGCCCAAGGAGTATGCTGGGTGTAACAAAAAACAAAGTGCCAGGGATTGGAAATCGGTTGGAGTTAATGCATGGTATTTGCAAGCAGCATGGAGCTGCCCCGATGTCACCCATGGTCAAATCCTAGTCTCGTAGGGCTTACCTCTATCCTTCCGTGTCCGTGTAGTGTGACCTACCCTTCACCGCCGAGCTCGAGTAGATGTGGGAGCTCGGCGGCGGGGGAATTTAAAGCGCGTTAACCCGATCAGCGAGCTGGCGCGTCTCCGCCCTCTCGGTAAAGTCACGGGATCGAGGCGCATATTGGGGCGGCCATCTTGGAGTGGCGTTATATCACGCTTGGCACAATGCAAACATCGTGATGGCACAATGCACCCATCGCGAATCAAAATTAATATTTACCTATAGGACTATTATGGTACAGACAAAGTAAATGGCTTGATGCCCGATTTGTTATGATGTTACGTGACCCATTTGGTGGGCGTGTGTAGTTACTCGTCCTACAAAGCGGTCACGTGGTAAAGGAGCTCAATACGGCGGCCATCTTGGGTAGGTCAACTAGTATGTATGGTGCTAGATGTGCATGGGGGCCACAGTGTGGTGCATTTTAGCCCCCGCGCGCCCACCCCCTTTCTGTTCTAATACATGAAGCACTGGCCCTACACACGGACCATACACGTGACCTTTTCCCATCTGTGTCACTCGAACACAAGTCCCAGTTGCCACTGTCACACTTGATACGTCGCTAAGTCACATACTAAGCGACGTGTCCCACGTGTTTTTGAGCAATCTATCACCTTTGTCCCCATACGACTAAAATGCACCACACTGTGGCCCCCATGCACATCTAGCACCATACATACTAGTTGACCTACCCAAGATGGCCGCCGTATTGAGCTCCTTTACCACGTGACCGCTTTGTAGGACGAGTAACTACACACGCCCACCAAATGGGTCACGTAACATCATAACAAATCGGGCATCAAGCCATTTACTTTGTCTGTACCATAATAGTCCTATAGGTAAATATTAATTTTGATTCGCGATGGGTGCATTGTGCCATCACGATGTTTGCATTGTGCCAAGCGTGATATAACGCCACTCCAAGATGGCCGCCCCAATATGCGCCTCGATCACGTGACTTTACCGAGAGGGCGGAGACGCGCCAGCTCGCTGATCGGGTTAACGCGCTTTAAATTCCCCCGCCGCCGAGCTCCCACATCTACTCGAGCTCGGCGGTGAAGGGTAGGTCACACTACACGGACACGGAAGGATAGAGGTAAGCCCTACGAGACTAGGATTTGACCATGGGTGACATCGGGGCAGCTCCATGCTGCTTGCAAATACCATGCATTAACTCCAACCGATTTCCAATCCCTGGCACTTTGTTTTTTGTTACACCCAGCATACTCCTTGGGCTCTTCCCCGATGTCTAGTCCCGCCGACCCCTCATGTGGCAGGTAGTCCTCGACCTTTAGGTGAGTGGGCCATGTGTGCTAGTCGATTATTGTACCATGTTGAGACACAGTGTGTGCTTTGGTTTGTTTCTAGATGCACGTCTTTATAAAGGGTGTGACAGTTAACATACCTGCTCGCTCTCCCAACACTAGAGCAGCCAAACCCTCAGAAAATGCTGCAATAAGAACCAATAATTTTAAAAGGCTGAAAGTTAATTCTAAAAAAAATTGGTTTTAATTCTAATCATTGTTTTTAGCCCACATTTCTTCACCTCCCTCCTCACAGACTCAACAGCTACTGTGTGTGCTTGTCACTGCGCACTTTACACACAAACTTGGTTGCAAAGCATGCTTGCTCGCAATGTAGAGGCATGCTTTATTATTATATAAATATTCTGGCATTTGACTGCAACTACCAACATGCATAAAACGGCAATTAATATGTTTTCCTTTTTTCTCCCTAAATGTCTAGGCATAGGAGTTCCCACAGAGGTAACACAAGACACACGTGACACTTGCATGTGTGCCACTGCACCCTTACACGGTCCTGATGAATCGCGGGTGAATAGACCCATAGCGTGAAACATGTCGACCCCCATCACCTTTAGCCTCAACTAGGGTCACTTGACCTAACCTGCTGACTACCTAGTGAGCCTAACCCCCTTTTTAACTGTAACCAGGGGACCCCCAGAATAAATATAATTCAGGTACCCCTTGCTACATTTTAATACCCCACACACCACCACTTCTAGTCCAGTCCACACACCCCCACCTCACCAAAAGGCAGTTGGAAAAAGATCTCCGCTAAAGAGCCCCTCTTTGAGGTGAGCCCGTCGGGGATTGCACCGCCTCCCCGACGAGGAGCAACTGCCGATGATGAAGCATGACATCCTTCGGGGTGTGTGAGGCCATTCCATCCAACAAAATGGATGCCCCAGGATGTTACTCTAACATCCGCGGTCATGCCAGATAACATACTTCCTACACTCCCCATTAGGAACAGTACAGCGATCCCTCTTGTTTCCTCAGTGCTTAACACGGACACAGCTGCTACTGGACCTTCCTCCCATACCCCCCCTGGGAGGTAAACAGTGTCCGTTGATCTATTGATCACCTCTCCTACTCCCTCCTTTTTGATAGAGGGCAAAAGACTGTCTCATGGCTAACCACCGCAAAGTGCCACTGGGAACAGGGCAACAGAATGGCAACTTTTTAAAAACTGCATGAGACAACAAGATGCATTAATTTTGACTTGAACAGCGTGTTAGGATAATATAACCAGTTGTTCGATACCTAGAAGAATTAAATTTGGTAGTGCAGTTATGAAGTTACCACAGTTTAGGAGTCAGCATGTAATTCTGTACTTGCCAGTTGGGAAGTCAATCTTTCTCCCAGTAAAAAACGACAATTGTGGGTCCTTTACTGCTAGAACCTGTTAAACAAGTTCTACTTTCTGATATTCAGCACCCTGCCTTAGGACTCAATAGGCCTGCTTTAAGCGTGACCTACACATTAAAAGGGAGTTTGGGATTTGCCCTGGTGGCCTGCTTTAAGCGTGACCTACACATTAAAAGGGAGTTTGGGATTTGCCCTGGTTTAAAATGACATAGGTGAGTAAGCAGTCTGCAGGGCCAGGCTGGGAGTCACGTTTGACCATGTCCCATTCAGGATGGGGCCACAAGTCCTGCAGTCCCCAAGCGGACACTCTTATAAGCTCATGGGTACCCCTGGTACTGTATACTAAGGACTTAGTATATAGTAAGTTAGCCTACGCCAGTTAGGTACAAGCCAATCAACCATACACATTTTAGCGTCAGAGAACTGGCACAGAGGACTGGTTAGCAGACCTCAGTGCACTCAAGTCAAAAAAACAGCTGCATCAGTTAAAAAACGGTGGGGGTGACTGTACAAAAAGAGGCATTTCCTTACACTATACCTGCAAAACCAAGTAGAAGAACTCCTACCATCAGAAATCAATCAGGGAAGCTATTTTGGGGGAAGTGATGAGCATGATGGCCTCCTGCATCACACTGATTGCCTGTTTGATTGCCTGTTCAAGACTGCATATGAGACAATTCAGGAATTGATCCAAATTTGTGGTCCAAAGTAACTGGGGTTAGGAAGATCTAGCGGTCATAACGCATAAGGTACAAGAGATGACATGGTGGAACATAGACAAAATAACAGCGAGTAGACCTTTCATGCAAGCAGCTCCAAAGGAGATGAGCTGCACTGACACATCTTACAAGAGCTCAGAAGCACACTTTGGACAGCTCAACACCAGGGGAATATGGAAAGCAGAGGCGGCATTCCAACACATACATTTCCTGCAACTCAAGATTGTCTTACTGGCCTTAAAGACTTTCCGAGCAAAAGTGTGGAGAGTGACGGTGCAAATCCAAACAGACAACACAACTACAATGTTTTACTTCAACAGACATGGAGGGACTTTTATTATATGCTCCATCAAATCTAGCCCAGGAGATTTGGATATGAGCCAACCAACGAAGAAGAGCCATCCGAGTAAAACGCCTGCCCGTCTTAGAATACAAAGAAGCCAACAAAGCAGGCAATCATTTCTCTCTCTTGAATAGGAACTAAGCAAGTACTTCAAAGGGTGCTTTAAGAGCAGGAAACTTTAGAGGTGGACTTGTTTGAAGTGTCAGAAAATGACAAAAGCCAAGACTTCGAATTCCGGCACCGACACCACCGCTCTCTGGGGAATGTCCTGTTGATAGACTTGTAAAGGAAATTTGCATATGCCTTTCTGCCAGTTTCCCCTCATACCTCTAGTGATAAGTGGGAGTCCAAATGACGCTGATATTAATTGCCCACTGTTGTCTAAGAAAACATGGTTCTCTGACTTAATGGAATTGGCCCAAGCAAACACAAGACTGCCAGCTACACATCTTCTCCATGCATGGAGGCAGAGTCCACCACCCTGATCCTAATAGCTTGAGTCTGGCGGCCTAGCTCCTGAGGGCATGGAGTCTGAACACCTATATTTCCCAGACCAGTCGATCGATGGATATCCTTGAGGAAAGTCGAAGACCAAGCACAAGAAAATGCTACACGACTAAATGAAGGAGATACGTCCTGTGGTGCAGAGTCCAAGAACTGTTCCACAACTAGACAAAAGATACCACAGTGGTCGAGTACCTAACATGCCTTCCAGTCAACAGCTGAACTTATTCTTCAGTAAAAATCCACTTGACAACATTAGTAGCCTCCACAAGAGGACATGTAGAGAGAAGATACTTCATGGCACCTGTGATCTAAATGTTGCTGGAAGGAGCAAAGAGTAGCTCCACCCAGATTGGCACCAACACCCATGTGGAACCTTAATCTGGTGCTTAAACAGCTAATGAAGGAGTCTGTTGAGCCACTCCATGAAGCAGAACTCTGGTTCTTAAATTTAAATGCCACCTTCTTACTTAGCTTCGCTACACATGGTGAATGAACTGCAAGTGCTAACCACCTAGGAACCTTACCTTTAAATACACAAGTACAGGGTAGTCATACGAACCAGTTTGCACTTCTACCAAAGGTCATATCGCGGTTTCACGTAAATCAAACTTAGGTACCTGGTTTGTTCCAGAAACCTAACAAGCGAGCTAAAAACGTCCTGCTCATATGGGATGTGCAAAGGACAGTAATGTACTTTCTTGAAAGGTCAAAGAAAGCCAGGAATGGAAACCTGTCCTTCATAACCATAACAAGTTTAAACCAGGGCTTCCTTATAACAAAAGGCACCTGTGCAAGTTGAGTGGCCCAAACGTCCCAGATATGCTGCCACAAATCCAGCGTGCAACTGGAGACAAGACATAGAGCATATTCCATAAGGAAAAAGGGAGCCACTCTAGCCTTTCTAGGAAATGTTCCAATACATTACTTATGTAACCCAGCCACCTTGTGATCCATTCATAAAACACTACTGTGTGGACATGCAAGTCAACAAGGAGTTGCAGATGGGCAGCGTACTGATCTAAAGCCCAAAAAAGGTACACAGTGTCAAAGAAAATCATCTGAGATCATTCTCTGAGGGAGGTTTTGCTGCACTTTTGGCAAATCCCATGATTTAGGACAGTAGCTCTCACCTACCCTTAGGTGTCATGATTAACTATCTGGTTCCTTCTCACACCAGGATCAGTGGTTCCTGGTGTGATCTGCAACTCCCTTGAGTAAGGGATGAACACTGTAGAGTATTTCTAGTGGTAGAGGTCCTGTAAGAGTCAATGGTAAGGGTGAGGTATGCAGAGTGCAACGGTGCGGGTAGGAAAGGAGAAAACTATCTCCTAATGACCTGCTCAACTACTTTTATTCTGGTCTCCCCACTGGATTGTTCAAAACTGAGAGTGGATTTAACTTAAACCCAATTGGAGAGGGGTCAAAATGTTTCTGCCTGGTTTGTGACCTTACAAGGAGGTTCTAGGCATTCTTGCAGGACCATTATCAAAATATAGTCACTTTTTCAAATACTAGTGTGATGTGCAAGTAGTGAAGATGTTAGTGATTCACTGGTGCGTCAGTGCGTATGTGGTCATGTGTATATGATATTCAAGAAACGTGGTGTAGGTGTGGCCACTCTGGTGTAACATAAAAATGATTATCTTGATAATACAGCTCTTACTCACAGGAGATGGGTGTTATGCCTCAACTCAAGCCTACTTCTGTAAACAACTGAGAAGAAAGAACAAAAGTGTTAAAAACCTGCCAGATAAGATTTAAGATAAAGCAACTTTTTAGCAGGTATTGAGATTACTATGTGTTGCTGGTCCTAAACAAACCATAACCAATCTGTAATGTGTTTGAGTCTCTTATTTAACAGTAATTATGAGGGGGCACTGTAAAAAGTGAGCATTCTAGAAGCAGGCAACTAATCTGAATCATTCTCTCTTGTATACTCAGGCCTACAAAATGAGCCTGCAACGCAGCAGAGTGGAAGAGATGTGTCCAATATAGCATCTTCAAACTCCTGGATCTCGTTAAACCAAATGTCCAAACATTATCTGTTCCCTTCATCTGCAGAAGTCAGACCTCACAGGCAATTCTATACGTCTCTATAAAGCAGCAATAGCTGCTTACATGCAAAACCGATAACTCTCCTCCCTCTTTCGCATCCCTGTAGTAAAGGCCTTCATGAAGAACATCAAAGGATCGACAGCACTAAGCCCTCCCATAAAGCCGACCAGTTTTTCGTAGCCTTTGCTAAACTCCACAAAGGCCAGCTTGTTTTTAAAGCAAGTATTTTGAGGTGGATAGTAAAGTGTATCTATACTTAGGAGCCACTTGGTCAACCCCACACACCTTACACAAGTACTATTGTGTAGGCATCTTAACCCACCAACAGGCCATGATTAGCCAAACCTCTCTAAGGACTTTGTTCTGACATCAGCATCATCCACACACTAGCCACTGCCGGGAGGGGAGTACTGCTTAGTCTGCGCAGAGCATGTGCATGTACAGCAACACATGTTACAAACGAAAAATATTGCTTGCCTTTTAAGCATCTGTTTGTAGCTTGTAGTGTTGGAGATTCACATGCTCCCTTCCTCCACCCTGGACATTTGTGGTTCTGCTTGCCGACCTTTTCCTTATTTATTACCTTAATTTCATAACACGTGTGAACAAAAATCTGCATTTACTCCAAACTTGCTCAAACCTGTTATGTGGAAAACGATGACATGAAGTTGGTGCCCATGTGCCTTGTCTACTAAGGGTGGAGTCATGGTGCATCCTGTGACTCGAAAGCTTTTCTTCCAAGAAAAATACCTTGCTAATGTCTGAGCCCAACATTTGGTGGCAGAAGTATGCAGAGCGTGTGAATCTACAGCATAACACGCTATGAACAGATGCTTTCAGGGAATGTATCATTTTCCTTGTATACTGTTGGTTCTGGGCAATTGTAATTGGAGGGCTGCAGATTCAATAGTGGAGAGCACATAGACGATAACTATTTTGTAGCGATTTACAGATCCTGACTAAGAGTAACTAAATTTCCACTTGCAAAGTTACACCGCGGCACTAACTGTAAATAAAGGAGCTAGTTATAGAGTTCGAATGGACACCCGAAATGTAAACACTTCAAAAATACATTGAGAAAGCTAGTCAGCGACCTGGACAGATCCTTGACTTTGTTGCTTTTAGATTATGTGTAAACTATAGTTTTAAACAATAAGCCAACATGTTTAGCATCTGCCATTTGATTGTTCTTTAAAATTAATCGGTGTTGTATTTCTAAAATATTTTTTGTTTTTCCTGCAGGTTTGTGTATTAGACCTTCGGAAATAGCACAGCTAGTTGGAAGCCATGGACCGACTATGAATGTGTACATAGCCAAAATGACTGTCCTTGACCCTGTACTGCTATAGTCCCCCTTGAACCATGGCCAGTCCACTGCAGCCAAACTCAACTAAATATATACTTCTCTATAATTATAAGACTTTGAAACCTGAAGAGGATGACTGCGTTATTTCACAGCTTTTGAGTTCAGTTTTCATAGTTCTGGATTCTGCTGTGGTCCTATGGATGTTTCTTGAATGAGAAGACAGAAGAGACTTGGAAAAGAGAAGCGCAACCACAAACAATATTTATACCAACATTGGAAGACACCCAGTAATTTCCTTCCTCCTTTTTTTGTTTTTTTTTGTTTTCTGCGATTGAAATCCTTGGTTGAAAAGGAGATGCAAACATTTATTTCCTCCGTAGTTGAGCAGCTTGCGTGTACAGAGAAAATGGGCATATACCGAAACCTGCAGCAATTGTTAATTCCTAGTTTTTAAACATGCCTCTTTTGTGAAAGTTTATGGATGCATGAAGAAAGGAAGTGGATCCGTTACTTATTCATACCTTTCTATCTAACCATAAAAAGTTTATTTTTTTAAATAATTAATGCGTTCTTAAAAGGCAAAGCAAAGATGATTGGTACATTTTGTGACACAACTTTCAATGGATGGGCAGCTGAATACGATAAAAAACGTGCAGTTTAATGTCATGTTTATAAAACAAATGCAAACATCCATAATATATTTAATGCTATGTTTTATGGTGATGTGGCTGAAATGCTGTATCATCATATTTGAGACATACTTTTGCCAAACCAAGAGGAGGAGGAGGAGGGCACAAAATAAAGATCATGCAGGAGGTGAACAATTTGTCTTCTATTGCTTTGAGACCATAGTAAAATTATGGTAAAATTGTGCACTATTGTGAATGGAGCAACATAGAGGTTCTTATTGTTTGTTTTTTGCTATTTCCTTTTTTTATATGAGATTAAAAATGTTCTGAACAAATGTTCCTGTAACAAATTCTCCAAAAATAACCAATCCATAACCACAATTTGTATAATTTAACCAAAATCCAGTGTTAAAAGTATCTCTTCACATAATTCTTGATTGAAAACCGCTCCAATGTGCTATGAAGATCACTGCCTTTCAGGGTAGTCATAATTTTATCACCTTACATTTTTACAGGTTTTTTTGACCCTGGAAGGACTTGCTTCAAGTTTGCTTTCAAAGCATTGGTTCAATGTGTTGCGCATGTAGGTTATCAACACGAACTTCCCTTATGCAGATGTTGGTTATTCTGTGACCACATTTATCTAAACTTAAAAGTAGGTGAGCTGCTACCTTTTTGTATTTCGCACCAACTACCATCTTATTTTTTTCTATTCTGTTAGCCACAGCAAGTGTCTCTCAAAGTAGGAACAGCAGATACTGTCGGCTAATGTGATTACAAGATGGAAGGTAGATTATTCTTTGTAAATAACGTTTGATTCGAAGTTAAACTCGAACAATTGCTTCTAATTTTAAGCAGATTTCCAAGTCCTACATACCAAACATCAATATTTTCTTTCAGTGTTATCAGTGCCACAGCATTTGCTTTTATAACCAGATACAATTGTGGCTTTTAATTATATTACTCAAGTCTAATTTATTTTCCTAACCATGCATAATTTAAATTAATAAAACGGTGCAGCTTAACTTTGATACACCTTTTGTGGCATTGAATCCTGTGCGTTTCACAAAATTACTTCAACTTGAAGCAAGTCTGAGTTATATTAAGGTGATTTAGCATTTCTGAACGGTTTCGAGAACTTTCATTTCCAAAGGATATTAGTACCCCTGAAAAAATGTTTTTAGTTGAAGCATGGGCAGGGTGAGAGGGATCTTTAAATTCAAATATATATATCCAAAAGACAGCCATCTTTTTATGGATCTATGCTCTCTATTGGATATTTTTCATCTTTATATATACACACATATATATATATTTACATATGTTTAGAATAATTTCCTGCGAGCCGCATGGAAAAGTTGTAGACTTTCTGGCAATTGAATGATTGAACTTTTTTTATTGCTGGAGGACCATGCCCTTGTCGGATGTTATTCATGCTAGAGAGAGTCTGTGCAATAATAATTTTTTAAAAAGTGCTCCCAGGAATAGACACAAATGAATATGTTTATGATGACATTTCCTGTAGCTATTTATTTTCAGTTGCAGCTAGTTTAAATTTGACTTAGTTTGAAAGTGACTGTACTTTTGTATTTTAAAATCGGTATGTTTTCAGTTTGCATGCAGGTTGCATCAAAACGGTTCCATTCCATTTGGGGATTTTTTTTGTTTTGTTTTGTTAATGAAGGCTGAAGCAGTTCATGTCTACATGTGCAAAACAGCAGCTGACCACTTTTGAGGCAGGGATTTGTATTTAGGACTACAGCTGTTTTTGGAAATGCAGGATTTTTCTTAAAGTTACCACACATTCAATTTTCGATAGCGCTTTAGTGCATTAGGAAGTGTTTGCAGGCTTTTCAGGGTGTGTTTATTTGAGAACACTTTTCACCTGAACTTTATTGTTTTAATAACCTGCAATCCATCAAAAATAGTCTGACATCAAAATGATAAGTTTGATTTTTGCAAATTGAATTCCCAAATTGGAAATTCAAATTTGTTTGTTTTGGTTAACAAATATGCAGTGTAGTTGTAACATGTTTAAACTTTTGCCTTGGGTATTAATGTTAATGGTTTATTTCCAAAGGTTTTTACTAAATAAAGCAAAGTTATGATCCTGGTAAGACTTCTGGATCTCAGGTGATTGGCAAGCATTTTATTGATTTAAGAGTATTTGAGCAAGTCCGTAATTTCACCTAAATACCAGTTTGAGTCACGTTATAGTAAGTGGTCATGGGCTTAACACACAAATACAGTCAGGGACTCTTGTAAAGCAAATGTTATACCAACTGCGCTTGACCGATTCATTCAAGTTGTCTTGATTTTGATGTTTCAAATCCTTTGGGTCTAATTCTGTGAGCATTCATAGCACTGGATTATATGTCTGCATCCCTCTTCAGTTTTTTTAGTTTAATAACATGCTGTAAATTGTAAATCAGCCCATGCCAGTTTTTGTACTTGTTGAAAGGACTTTTAATGTTCATTTTTCATAATTGTCTGAAGACTGATCTAGATGTTCTGTTCTGTATTGTCCTGGACCATGTTAATTACACTTTGATGTATTTTGGTTACACCAGTGATTTTATCCCACCCTCCAGTGTCCATTTTTAGGCCTTCTAGGCACATTTCTTTTTACAGTTTCCCTTTGCATTGTATTGCTCTGACAACTGTAATTTGAATCAGATCTGAAAGAGGTCCAGAATAAAATATATTTTGATATTATGTTATGCATTTTATAAAGCTCCTTTTTATATCTATTTTTTTGTACAGAATGTTTACCTTTAATTGTATTGCAAGCTTGGGGAAGAGGTTTGTTACCTGTTTTTTGTACAGCACATTTCATTATTTTTCCATTGCTTTTACCAGTTTTATATTCCAATTGTAAAATAAGAGGTACAGCATTTTTTTAAAGATTGTATCTGTAGTATATATGGAATATATATGGTTTCTATAGCAGGATTGGCAGTATTGCGAAGCGCTTTCTTTCTAGACCTGGGAATATAGTTTTGTTTATTGTAAAAATAATGGGTTTATAGTGTTTCTCTACTTTTCGAGCAACTGTCGCAAAGCAGTGTTAAGATTTTTATACTCCATTCACTATTGCACTTGCCTCAGTTTGATTTCCTCATTTTATACAATGTAGTTATTATGGGAAATGTTTCATGGAAGATGCATTTTAAACCCATAGCAAAGATATTCCAATATTATCATATTTAAATGTTTAAATACTGTTATTGACATTTTGTGGATATACCTAATCTTGGAATGTGAAAATGTGTAGGTAGGACAGTGCTAAAACAATAGTGTAAGGTGTTATTCTTTACTTGCACAGAACAATAATCATTCAGACAAAAGCAATGGAGGAAGACTGCATGCTGTGAACATCAGCCTTTCACAATGACAAATGGTTTAGCATGACCAATTATTTCACCTTGAATCATTTCCGAATCCTGGTGGGTTTGCAGTGTTTGCATCTAGAAGTGTATAAACTGTTCAACTATTTGGTTTAGTTTTTTTATTTTCTTAAATACCTGTAAAGTCAATTTACAATATTGTATTCAGTCAGTAACCAGAGTTCACACCTTTTCTGATCCTTTTTCTTAACATGAAATGCTCAGATGATTACTTTGCTGCTGGCGAATGCAGGATTAAAATATTAAATCCTATTGTCGGTAATATATCAATTTTGGTTAAGACTGAAAGGATCAAAGACTGATTTGCCACTGTTACAGAGCAAACCTATTACAAATTATTTAAAAGCCTAAATCCTACAATACAATTACATTTAAAAGCAACTCATGCTTCTTTAAGGAAGAAAATAACAACTAGATTGCTTCTGAAACAGAATTTCGTAAATTTTTGTCCATGGAGACGCAAATAACCGAGATAGTCAAGTTAAATGGTTACTGAATCTGAACGTTTAGTTCCACAAAACCATATAGTCCTGGGCGTCTTGCACAAAAACAGCTTATAATAAACTGATCTGTAATGCCTCCTATCACACTTTTTCTACTTGGTTATGATGGAAGTATTTTCCTAGCATCTGTGTCAGACCTAAACAAGGTCTTGGCCCCTGTAGCCTGCCTTGAAGACTGTTGGTGCGGAAAACTCAATTGGCCTTAAAATCACCCTCCAAGGCAGGGCCTGATGTCTCCTAAAGGCCAAACCACAAAAGAATGCAGGAGAAGATTGACGCAAGACGTCAAATTGCCATTCACCTGCACATGAGAAAAATCTATTCCAAGAAGCCCAAGGCCTCGAAACCCATACCTAAGAAGAGGAGGCTAACGTTTGACAAGGAGCTCATGCTGGACACTCCATCAGATATGCCACCACAACCTAATCATTTTAGAGATACAATTATTAGCTGCCCTCCTCATGTACCTGTATCCTCACCACCACCTGTGCGAGAAGTGACTCCACCATCACACTTTTCAGTCTTACTCAGGCAGTCCCACCATTCACACCCCTCCTGACTACAAGATATCGTTTTATCGTCACCCAACAGAGGATCTCTGGTTGGATTATAACAGACAACCCCTGGGGCAAACACTGTAGCCTGTTCTACTTCGAGCCTATCCCAGTATTGGAAGGATTCTCTTTAGAAGCAGAACTATGCCTGGGACTCCAGAACGTCAGTATGTTGGGACTGAGTCACCATACCACATCAGGATCGATGGACCAGAATTCTGACTAGATCATAGTGCCGTACTTGCCCTCTTAGCCTTTCCAGGGTAGCAAGTAAGCTGCCACCCCAGAACACAACACTCAAGTCCCCTCAGGGAACCGTGGTGACAGTTCATCACCTTTTGTTGTCTCACTCATACGTGTATCAAACAAAAAACTGAAAGACATGAGGTGAGTTTACAATATTTATTAAAACTATTGTGCTCTGTTGCGAAGCAACTGGGCTACAATTAGGAAACGTATGCAACCTAGTATTGTGATTAGCATTATCAGTATACTGTACACCATGAAAATTCCTACCATGGCAAATTATATGTGTGCCTTAGCCTAACCGCACTACATGAGCACAAATAATAGATCACAAATCTCTGGATTTAGAGCCAGGCCCCTTACCTGGCATTTATCACTGGCTGGTCTGAATCTCAGATTGTGCAAGACTTGCAAGCTCATTCCAGGGTCCTTCCTCTGTGAGAAATGTGTCTATTTTCAAAACGGCAAATCTCTGCTTATGTAAGAACCCCCGTTCTAGAAAACAGCAGCTGGGTCTCTTTGTTATGTCTGTGTTAGATGTGTTATTTACCGACCACAGTGGAAAAACGGGCAGTGTTGTTCAAACTTCTACAAAAGTTCAGACTGAATACTAGCAGAAGAGCTCAGTAACAAAAATCATGTGCAGCCTATTCCTAGAAAAATAATGTGGCTCAAAAAATATTGTGTAACTTCATAACTTGTGAAAACCAAAAGCAGCCTACAACTGACAGGCTAACATAGGGGAGAACTACAGAGGACCCTATAGTGAGCTCATCGTATAAGTGAAAAATTAAGGTTACAGATAAGCAAATTCAAAACTTTTCTAACAAGCATGTCATAAAAAAGTCATAACGATCAGAACAGAATGAACATGTACATTTTGAAAAGGTAGCCAAATTAATGTGTCATAGGTATGCTTGATGTCCCTCGCAAGTTCAAAATCCAGTGAATCCAAAACGGATTACCTCTACGCAGAAGATGATTGTGTGATAGACCGGTTCACAAACTCCAGACAACAACCATGATCGTCAGTATCAGCCGATGCTGAGAAAGTAGCTGGGTAACCTGCATCCTTGTTATTAGTCAGCATTTAGTGATCCATGTGCTGGGGGACTAATTTCCTCCGAAAGTGGCGGCTCACAGCTTGCATTCTGAAGACGCCGCAGGCCCAAGATACAACTTTGAAAATAGGTTGCTAATGGATTCATTAACAGGTCTAGGTCCACGGGAGAGGGCATCAAAACAGCAAGTCTAATATTTAGTGCCCTTGCAAAGGAGCACGATTGGCCGTGAAACACTTGTTGCATGCAGGTAAACCAGGCAGGTCTCAAGAACCATGATCAATCAAGGTTGAGGTCCTGGAGCAAGAGGATTCCAAAATAGAATCATGTGCTCACGGCACAGCTGGTGCAGTGGTAGTTCCAGTGGGCTTGCAAACGTGACAAAAATGCCGCAAATAAATAACCGAAACAGGAAGCCCCCGAACACACTGAAAAAAGGTAATGAATCTATGTGAATATTACTCCAAAGAAATTCTGGAAGGATCTGACCAAGCCAGAATCGATAACTTTTAAAGTGGGTTATCTGATGCATTACAAATACGGTGAACTAACTCACCGAAATGTAAAGGGAGGTTGGTATTTGATAAGGACTGTATCTTTGCTTTCAGTCTTCGTACCTTGTTGAAATCTTCCTTCAAAGTTGGAATGGAAGGCCACAACAAGCTATCCATACCCCCTTGTGTGGGAGGGAAAAGGACGTTATTACACCAGGTCTCAATCTGAGAAACCAATAAAATGTATGGGATTCCAGCTCTGATTCCGCAACTGTCCTGGCCGTTTTACTTTAAATAACTTTCACTTGAAGGGACTAATTAGTGTAAGTATTGCAGGCGTTGGTGTTCCTTTGAGACAACCGGCTGAATGTGCTACGGACCCATTAGATACACCTTGTATGGTCACGTGTTTACAAACTAGTGAATGTCTGACAGAAGAGTCACATTCGTTTCCAGTAAGAAAGACTTATTTGATGGCACTTTCACAAGGATATGAAAACGGGAGGGACCATAATTTGTGAATGAAGCTACCTTCTAGGAGTTCATATCTACAGACTGGGAAATGTTTCATGCAAGCTGTAACCTGAAATATTGAAATCCTAAAGATATTACTTTGTGTATTAACCAGACAATGGGAAGTGTTTCTGCTGTTGTGAAAGGGAGCTGTTCTAGCTTCTGAAGATGTAACATTGTGTACGTGTCAGATTAAAAGGCAGGAATAGGTAGCTGGAATTAAGATAACTCCAACGGGGCGCCCTTTCTTAAGAGTTTGAAGTGTCCAGCTAAACTGCATGACGGATCTGAGACGACTTTGCCCATGATACAATATAAACATTGATCCTCAGGTAAGAGGCATGAGAGGGCGGAAAGGCCTCATGGCTTTTCCGTTCCACCCCGACACGGCCGGGGGTTCGGGTGACACCACCCACGCGGCTCCGACGGAGTCGCGGGGGTCGCAGCCTGCCCCATACATTCCGGTCCCTGGGCATGACGCGACGCAACGCCTGAGGAGATCGAGCGCTACCTCATGGCCATGAGGTCTCTACCTCCTCCGCCGGGATCCGTGGCCCCTTCGGGCCCAGCGGCCCCGGCTGGGGGCCTAGCGGGTCGGGTGCTTCGGCTCCGACGCCGTCGGGTGCTTCGGCTCCGACGCCGTCGGGTGCTTCGGCCCCTGTGCCGCCTGCGACTTCGGTCCCGGCGCCGCAGGCCCTTACTGGATCCAGTTCCGGATCCGGGTCGTCGCCGGTCGACCTCACGACCTCACCGGCGCCGGCCAATAGGGTGTCACCCCCGGGGCTGCCTCAGAGCGACGCCGTCCCAGATCCTGCCCTCAATTCGGTTCCGGTGCCGCTGGGCGCCGCTCCGGACGTCGTTTGGACCCTTTACTTCCTACGAACCAGCCCCATCCTTTGAACCTGCATACCAGGAGATGAGTGATGAGGGGGGTTGGGAGGGGTCTGAGGACGCTCTGGCACGGGAGTTTCAGTTTCAGCAGGACCGGACAGGTGAGCTTGGGACTGCCAGTGGGCTGGACAACTCACCAGACACTGGTTTTGTCTCCCCTCCCACCGTGGCTATGGAGGAGGGTGCTGCTTACAGTGTGGTGCTGACGTGGGCGGCCAAGGCCTTGGGCCTGGAGCTCCCTGTTGCGGCCGTGACTGGGAGGTCCTTAAACCGCAGTCAAGCTCGGCTGAGCCTCTGCTGCCGTTTAATGAGACCTTGTCAGACATTCTTTTGGGCACTTAGTCCAAGCCCGCTACAGGTCAGCCTGTAGATAGGAACCTGGCCAGACGCTACCGCCCGGCTCTGGGCAACCCTTGCTTCCTTTCCACCCACCCCACCCCACCCCTGAGAGCCTGGTCATCCAGGCCTCTACCTACCAGAAGGCATTCCCGACGGCCCCGCCCGATCAGGAATCCAAGAGGTACGAGCAATACGGTAAGAAAGTATTCTCCCTGAGTTTGGGACTGCGGTCAGTCAACACCGCATGCCTCTTGGGCAGCTACACCCTCTCTCAGTGGGACGGGATTGTGGACGTGCTGCCAGAATGTCCATCGGAGGTCAGGACTAAACTCACCCAAGCCCTTGCAGAGGGTCTAGATGCAGCACTGTTTTCTATCCGGTGTGGGCTGGATACCACCGACTCACTGGGCAGAGCGATGGCAACGACGGTGGCGATTTATCGCCACGCCTGGTTGAGGTCCGCCAACTTTTCGGCCGATGTCCTGAACACTCTTAAGGACCTGCCGTTCGATGGCAGTCGCCTTTTCGGCGACAAGGCAGACCATGCGCTTGGGCACTTTAAGGACTCCAGGGCTACGGCCAAGTCCTTGGGCCTCTCGGCCCTCACCAGAAAAAGGGTTTATTTCGCTCCTTTCATGGCCAAGGAAGGGGCGCTCCCACACGTGCTGCCAGCCATGCACGTAGACTAACATCCAACGTGGTGGCGGCCGTGGAAACCGCCGTGGCGGCGGTCGGGGACAATGGCGAGGCCAGTCCACACCTTCCCCCGCAGCATCCGCCTCTAAAGCCTCCTAGTCCATGCTTTCAGGCCCATGTGACGCCAGTGGGGGGGCAGGGTTCGCCATCACCACTTCCACTGGCGCACTGTCACTTCGGACAGGTGGGTGTTGCAAATCGTCCGAAGGGGCTACTCCCTCTCCTTCAAGACAACCCCTCCAGCCATGCCACCGCAATACCACCACGTGTTGGGGAACCACTTTCAACTTCTGCAAGAGGAAGTTACGGCCCTCTTGGCCAAGGCGGCCATCAAGCACGTTCCAGGGCCGGAAGTAGGGTGTGGTTGTTACTCCCACTACTTTCTGGTACCCAAGAAGGGCAAAGGGGGCCTACGCCCTATCTTGGACCTACGGAACGTCAACGGCTTCCTCTGGAAAGAGAAGTTCAAGATGCTGACACTGGCTCAGGTCTTAGCTGCCCTGGACCCAGGAGACTGGATGGTAGCGTTGGACTTGCAGGACGCTTATTTCCACATTTCCGTCCTTCCGGCCCACCGGCGCTCCCTGCGGTTCACGGTAGGCCCCGAGCACTTTCAGTTTACCATGCTCCCCTTCGGCCTTACCAGCACCCCACGGGTCTCACGAAGGTGATGGCGGTGGTCGCAGCTCATCTGCGCAGGTTAGGGGTTTCAGTCTTCCTCTACCTCGACGACTGGTTGTTGAAGGCGGGCTTGCCTAAGACAGTCGTCAGCCACCTTCAGACAACGGCAGACCCCCTGCACCAGCTGGGGTTTTCCATCAATGTGCCGAGGTCACACCTGTGCCCCTCTCAGAAGCTCCTCTTCATCGGAGTGGTTCTCGACTTGGAGCAGTTTCGGGTTTATCCTCCCGAACAGCGGGTTTGGGATATTCAGGCTCTGATTCCAATCTTTCAGCCTTTATCCAGGATCTCGGTCAGGTTGATGCTGCAGCTTCTGGGGCTGATGGCATCCTGCATCCTTCTGTTGCATCACGCCCAGTGGCGGATGCGGGCTCTGCTGTGGGACCTGAAGTTTCAGTGGGCCCAGCATCAGGGCAACCTGTCCGACCATGTCCTGATCTCGGAGGGCACTGCGTGACAGCTGCAGTGGTGGCTCACGGACTGCGATTGGGTCAGTGGCAGTTCCATCTTCTTACCCCAACCGGAGCACGAAGTTGTGAC
The DNA here is from genome assembly GCF_964263255.1 of Lissotriton vulgaris. Classification (NCBI taxonomy): domain Eukaryota; kingdom Metazoa; phylum Chordata; class Amphibia; order Caudata; family Salamandridae; genus Lissotriton; species Lissotriton vulgaris. Next base: position 32,387 of record NW_028255800.1, on the reverse strand, counting down.
TGACGCGTCCCTCCTAGGTTGGGGAGGCCACATGGGAGAGGGCGGAGATCAGAGGCCTCTGGTCTCCGGCGGATCCCGGCTCCATATCAACCTTCTGGAGCTGAGGGAAATTCGTCTAGCACTGAAGGCATTCCTCCCCTCTGTCCGGGTGAGCGTAGTGCAGGTGTTCACGGACAACACCACTGCCATGTGGTACTCCAACAAACAGGGCGGGGTGGGGTCGTGGACCCTCTGCCAGGAGGCTCTGCGCCTCTGGCAGTGGCTGGAACATCAGGGCATGACCCTGGTGGTTCAACACCTGGCAGGTTCTCTGAACGCCAGAGCGGACAAACTCAGCCGGCGGTGCATGATGGATCACGAATGGTGTCTGAACTTGGATGTGGCGCAAGGCCTCTTTTTGCAGTGGGGAGAGCCTTGATTAGATCTATTCGCCACAGAAGAGAACGCGCAATGTCATCAGTTCTGCGCGTTGGAATTTCCAAGGCGGCACTTGCTCGGAGATGCTTTTCGTCGCAAGTGGAGTTGCGGTCTGTTGTACTCCTTTCCGACTGTACCACTTCTGCCCAGAGTGCTGAAGAAGATCAAGCGCGACCGGGCCCAAGTTATCCTTGTGGCCCCGGACTGGGCACGAAGGTACTGGTATCCCGAGCTACTCAATATGTCTGTCGGTCCCCCGGTTCGTCTGCCCCTTCAGGAGGACCTTCTGTCGCAGCAGCAGGAGACAGTCCTCCACCCGAACCTGTCCAGTCTCCACCTACATGCTTGGGGATTGAGCGGTGACAGTTGAGGCCATTTGACTTGCCTCCTGAAGTCTGTACTGTGATTCTGGAAGCCAGGCGTCCCTCCACAAAGTCGGTATACACCTGTAGGTGGAACAGATTTGTGGCATGGTGCACAGCAAAGGCTGTGGATCCTCTCTCTGACGCTCTTTCTGAGGTTCTTCTCTTCCTTCTTTCTCTTGCCCAGCAGGGCTCTGCTCTGGGCACTCTCAAGAGCTACCTTTCTGCCCTTTCAGCCTTTTTAAGGCTACCTGATCAGCCATCTTTGTTCAAGTCCCCAATTGTAAATAGGTTTTTGAAGGGCATCACACACATGTTTCCCCCTGTTCCATTCGTGATTCCTCAGTGGGACTTGAACCTTGTTCTTACCTATCTGATATGCCTTTGAGCCACTTCATAACTGTCCTCTGCGCCTTCTTACTCTGAAGACTGCTTTCCTGGTCGCCATCACCTCTGCCAGGAGAGTGAGTGAGCTCCAGGCTCTTTCTTCCAAACCTCCTTTCCTTTCTGTCCAAACCTCCTTTCCTTTCCGTCCATCCGGACAAGGTTATGTTGTGGACAAGACCCTCTTTCCTGGCCAAGGTTGTCACAGCCTTCCACATCGGGCAGTCCATCACCTTGCCCACCTTCTTTCCGCCTCCGCATCCCTCAAAGGAGGAAGAGCGGCTCCACCGTCTGGACCCAAAACGTGCGCTCTTGTTTTATCTGGACCGCACACGCCAGTTCCGGGTGGATGACCAACTCTTTGTTGGTTACGTCGGCGCTAAGAAGGGACGGGGGTACACAAGCGGACCATCTCTTGGTGGGTTGTGTTGTGTATCAAGGCATGCTACTCCTTGGCTAAGAAGGAACCTCCTGTTGCTCTGAGGGCCCATTCCACTCGGGCTCGGCGGCTACTACTGCCCTGGATCGGGGAGTCTCCTTGCAGGACATTTGTCAGGCAGCTACGTGTGCCTCGCGGCACACGTTTGCAAGACACTGTTGCCTGGACAGTCAAGTCCGGAGGGATGGCTTCTTTGGCCGTTCCGTCCTCCAGGACTTTCTGGTGTGATTATTGGTTCGCAAACCCACCACCGGGGTTGGTATTGCTGGGGTATCTATTCTAAGGTAAGGAATCTAATACTAACCTGTTTCTTTCAGATGAACAAGTTACTTGCCTTCGGTAACGATATATCTGGAAGAAACAGTAGTTAGTAGATTCCTTACCGACTCACCCATCCTCCCCGTTCTGCGAACCGATATCTAGGGTTATGGTCATCCCCTGTCAGTGCCCTAGTATCATGGCACCAGATTTTTATCATGGCTCTGCGTTTCTGGCGCGGAAAAGCTGTGTATAAGAACTGACGTCAGCGCGCGAGGGCGGCGTCTAAGTACTCCGGCGACGTCATCCGGGTGCAAACGAAGCAGATGACGGACGCGGAGCCTCAGACGACGCCTACCGACGCGCAGGGGTACTGCTATGCAAAAGTTTCCGGATCCAGTCTGACGCCTGGGGATATTCTAAGGTAAGGAATCTAATACTAACTACTGTTTCTTCCAGATATATTGTTACCGAAGGTAAGTAACTTGTTCATCAGGGTGAATTAATTCATAAAGTGGTTTAGTGCATGATCCGTAATGTATGTTTTGCCAAAATTAAGGAATTTTAATAAGGATTGTATTTTCTTTAAGATATTTGGAGGTTGCAACTGTGTAAACTTCGCCAACTTAGGAGGGGCAAGACTCTTACCCTCATGTGGAAGTTCATAGCCTAAGAAAAGTACAATTAGAAATTTGATTTCTTAAAGTTAAATGTATAGCCACATGCAGTGAAACCTTCCTAATATTATGCGATCCACTCTTGCTAAGTGTAGGTTTAACTGATCTGTGAGGTAGATACCTTCTTCATAGGACAATGCGTCTTGGTCAATATCATGTAGAAATTACACTATGCGGGCAGCAAACAGTCCTGGACTGTTCTTATAGCCTGTTACTAAATGGGCGATCTGTGCTGAAACCTGAGGGCAGAAAACGCTGTCCAATCCCTGCTTTCAGGTGTGAGATTTTGGCTAAAAAGTGTTGGAAATATCCCAAGTTATTTTTTACTAATGTTATTTATCAAAGCAGTACTCTGCGTATGTTGCTTAGCAATAGTGCACGTATGACTATTCATATGTCTGTAGTCTACGTGATATTAAAGATCCGGTTTTAGGATGGGGAAAAAAGATTTACTCATCTGAGAGACACAGGGTTCAATTACTGCCTAGTACTCTAACTGGGAGAGTATTTATCTAATGGGTGTCTTAGCTTCTCATTTACTAGGGTATTGTGGTTGCACTTTCCGGCTGCACCATATGGGTATAACATAAGGAGAGTCCTTATCCCAGCCTACATGATTGTGGTATAAAGCAATGGGCTTGTGCGAGAACCCATTCTGCTGCATAAACTGCTTTGACTTCATCAGGGACTAGAGCAAAAAGGGAAGGTATTTTTATATTTTGGGGGTTGATGTTTGAACAAAGAGTGGGGGCCAATTGACCTTCACTAAAAGAATGTTGTAAGACCAAGTTAAAATGTTCCCACAATATTGCTTTTATGGTGTGCTGTATGTCACCCTCAATTTGTATATCCAAGTCATATTATCTATCTAGAGGGGCAGACTGTTACAAAAGTATCAGTCGCTCTCAATGCCAGAAACTCCTGGATATTCCTGCACACTATTGTGACTTCTGTTGTGCTGTCAAAGAGTGTCACTGCCCAGGCCCTGTTCAGGAGGAGGGTTCTCAGTGTCTGTTAGATCTGGGGGTCTCTAGCTGGTAGAGGTAGGTAGCAATGTACAAATAGGGACCCTTGCTTCTAGCCAGGGTAAGGGGAATACACTCTTTAGATAACTCTGCTCATCCCCTTGGTAGCTTGGCACGAGCAGACAGGCTGGGGGGGGGGGGGGGGGGGGGGGATAGAGCTGGTGCCCATCACCATAAGGGCAATGGGGTGTCCTCTCTGTACTTTCTAATCTCCAAGAAGGCTGTATACTGAAGACCAATCACCGATCAAAGGCTCTCAGCAGATGCATGCTACCAGAACATTTCCATATGACACTCATCAGGACAATTGTCTGATCAAGAGCGCGGGCAGACAGCAGTGCCTAGCACATACACAAGCTGCTATCCCCCTACTTCACGTGTTGGGAATTACCATAAACGGCACCATCTCTCACTTCCAGCCTCCTACAAGTTCAACCCTTCCTGGATTCAATTCTAAGCCCAGTCACTGGAAAGGCGTACTCCACCCTGCAACGAGTACTAGCGTTCCATCAGCTACTTCCTGTTTTTTCAGCCTAGAGCATATTCTGCCAGTCGAACATTAGTGGGTCTTCAAAGAATGATGGCTTCTTGTATAGCCAGAGTTTCCAATGCCAGATTGCACATGTGCCTGTAGCAGCAGTGTCTTTTGACAATGGTCACAAGCAGAGGTTCTTTTGAAATCCAGTGTTGGTAAGGGCCAGTACCCCTCACTCCCTGCATAGCAGAACAGTAACAATTTGCTGCAGGGCAGGCTCTTTGCAGACCTCATCCCACAGGCGACCATCACCACAGGCTCCTCTCTCTGGCTGGTGGGTGTATCTCTGCACACCATGGCACAGCATAGGCCCTCCTAAACCCCCAGTGAAAGACATTTGCTCCACCTACAGAAATCAGGGTTAGCATATTCTTCCATATACCTACATCTCCAGCCATTGCTGCATAGATGAAAAATGGAGAGGATTCTCTTGAGCTCCTGTCATCAACGCCTTTATCGAAGCCCTTAAAAGTGTGATTCCCTCCTAGGTGCCACCTGCCCCCTCTTTTGAGCCTCAATATAGCACTCACAAGACTCCTGGATCCCCCATTTCTACTATTGAATTCCTGACCTATGTTACTACTTTCCTTAAATGTAGCTTTCTTTATGGCCATTCCATCTCAAAAATGCATAATTGAGCTGCAGGCCCTCACTTTGCAAGAAACTGTTATATATTCATGCGGATACGGTTTTCCTTCGAACTGACCCTAATTATTTCCCAAGGTGGTGTGTCTTGCCTTAATCAAACTACTACCATTTTGCCCTCAACCCATAGCTGTAAAACTCAACCGCTTTTTATCAGTTTGGCTAACCCTCGTAAAGGCCACCTTACATCAACAGCTGTAATAGTTAGATGGATTGTTAAATGTATCCACACATTATTTTTAAGTCAAAAGTGGCCAACCCCTTCCCCCGGCTGCTTTCTACTAGGAAGAAGTGGACAACCGTGGCATTTCTAGGGAATATATTCCGGTACCTAACATTTACAAAGCAGCTACATTTTCATCTCACACTTTTGCAAAGCATTACTTTTGGATAGCCTCACCTGTCAGGCTTTCTTTAGCCAAACGGTATTAATAGCTTTGGTTTCAGGCAGCTTTATAATCCAGTGACTAGCCACCGCTTTAGGGAATTACTGGTTTATAGTCTGTGTAGCATGTTTATCAAAAGCCACACAATTATGCAAACGGAATATGTTACCCAGTAAGCATGCTTTAGAACCCCTTGTGCCCACCCTCCTCCCGGAGTCCATGTCTTGCTTTCACAGCTGTAACATTTAGTATGTGGAGTGGTGTGGCTCACTGGTTAGAGGCAGCAGACCCGTAAGCAGAGAACAGCCCTAGACCAGGGTTCAATTCCCGATGCGGCAGGGCCCTGGACCAGGGTAAAAAAAAAAAACGAACTCGATAATTCTCACTTCGGTGCCTACTCTTTTTTTTTTTATGTTCAAATCATATTTTATTTTATAAAACAATAACAGAAATGATAACAGAGATGATGGCGGCAAGAAGGCATCAGAAGAATTACAGTCGTGTTACAAAAATACCGCAGTCAGACATGGGTTATTACACAAAACAATACGTATACAGTGAAGGAAAATAAAGTACCAACCTTGCATTCTCACATTTGTATATAGTTCCGTAAAGCCCTCCGTCTAAAACAGGTCATATAGTACCATTTATATTTCATCATTCCTGCTTCGTGATTCTAAGATTGTCAAGCCCGTGAGCACAGGATATAGCCATTACAGTTCACACCGCATGCAACCCATAATTCCCTGAATACAGACCTCATCATTTGGAACTTCAGGGTGGGTCAAAGGTGAAGGAGGCTCGGTCCAATGAAGACCATAAGTTTTTGTTGGTGACCTGCCACGGTGATGAGTGTAACGCGGGGTTGTCAGTGCCCCTGATGCAGGACAGCCATTCCCTCCATGCATTGAAGGAGACCTCACCCGTTGATTTCCAATTGCACAGGATCACCTTACATGCTAGAGTTAGTAGAAGGTCCAGGAGCTGGCGGTCATGGTCACCCTTTAGTGCTGGATCTAATGCTCCTAGGAGAATGTAGATGAATTCCCTCGTGGGATGTATGTGGAGCGTGTGCCCAATGTAGTCAAAGATTTTTGCCCAGAAGGTGTGAAGCATGGGGCAATCAAACAGCATGTGCGGAAGGTCACCAATACCAGAAGAGCAGTTCCAGCAATTCGGTGTATCCCGCAGGCCAACCTTAAATAGCCTCTGTGGGGTCCAAAATGCCCTGTTAATAATCATATATTTGGTCTGTGATAGTATCGGTGATACCTTGTGTGTGAGTGCTGATGCATGTATCCTGACCCAGTCTATACTTATGCCAGTGTTGTTTGTTTCTGATTCCCATTTTATCTCATTGCGCCTCATCGACTTGTTTGCCGTTGGCGCCAGTAATTTATATATTTTAGAGACAAAATGTCCAGAGGATTGAAAGTGGGGTAGCATAGCTTTTAGCCAAGGCTTCACTAGCTTGAATGTTTTAGTGGATAAGGCTGATTTTAGCTTTAAGAAGGCATAGAAGTCGATCGGTAGTAGGGAGTGTCTGGCCTGTAGAGTCGAGAATGGCAGTGGCATATTATTTTCATATAGATCAGAGACCACATTAATACCTTTATCGGACCAGTGGTCCCATATGATGGGTGATCCGCTAATTTTAATGGACGGGTTACGCCATAAGGACGCAGAGGAGGAATTGTGGATCCGTTGACCAGTGGCATGGATGCGATCTAACCGCAGAAGTGCTCTCTTGGTATTGAGCATGATGTATTTAGAGTTCGTGAGGTGTGAGAGGTCCATTGTTAGGACTGCGGAGAGCGGGGCTTTGCCTATAATGGATTTCTCAATACTGATCCATAAGGGCGTGTAGACAGGGTCTTCGGTAAACCAGGAGGCTCCCTGCTTACACAGAAAGGCGGTCTGGTAGTTTCTGAAATTTGGCAATCCTAATCCCCCCTTAATCTTTGGAAGTTGCAATTTTTTCATGGCAATTCTCGGTTTCTTCCCTTTCCACAGGAAATCCGAAATCAGTTTCTCAACTCTATGTAGAAAGTCCTCCGTGAAGGTCATGGGGAGCATACATGACATATAATTTACCAAGGGACTGATCATCATTTTTAGTGTTTCAGCCCTTCCCCACCACGAGAGGAATTTAGGAGACCACCCGTCCAGCAGCTTTTTTGTTTTCTTGTAGAGTATCTCCTCATTAATTTTTAAGGTGGATATCAAGTCCTTTTCGAATTCCATTCCCAAATATTTAAAACTCTTCGACTGCCAGGTAAGCCCGGAGTCGCCCAGGATGGTTTTATCACATAGGTTATTTAATGACTTCACCTCAGTTTTATCCTTGTTCAAGGAATATCCAGAAACAGCTGAGAAGTCTTCTATTGTGGACATTAGCGCCGGGATAGCCTTATCAGCTTGTTCACTCATGACCAACACTTCGTCTGCATAAGCCGTGAGTTTAATTGTACAGTCAGTGAACCGGATTCCAGCGATGTCAGGGTTTTCCCTTATGTAGTACAGAAAAGGCTCAATAGCCAGGAGGAATAAGGACGGGGATAATGGACATCCCTGTCTAGTACCCTGTTCTAGACCAAATGGGGAGGAAAAAGCGCCGCCAGCTCGTACTCTAGCGGAGGGACAGGCATAGAGGGACATGACTAATTTAGTGAATATGGGACCCAGGTCGAATTTATGTAGTACAGCATTTAAGTAAGCCCAGTCTACTTTGTCGAACGCTTTTTCAGCGTCTAGTGTAATGGCGATGGTGGGTGTAGATAAGAGTCTCGCTTTTTCAATGACATGAGCCAGGATTCTCGTATTATCGCTCGAGAGCCTGTTCTTCAGAAAACCGGCCTGCGAGGGATGTATTAGAGACGGCAGGACTTTTTGAATGCGATTCGCTAAAATTGATGCTAGGAGCTTACAATCTAAATTTATCAGTGAGATAGGCCTGTAATTTTTGGGGAGTTTGTGGTCTTTGCCTTCCTTGGGTATTACCGCAATTACAGCCTCTGCCATAGTCCCCTTAACTTTACCTGTATCGGTAATTTCGTGGAAGACCTCTAGGAGAGGGGAACACACTCGGCAACTCTGGGCATTAAGCTTGCCTCATCTCTACAACGGCCCCCTACAGACACCGGGGATGCCTGGTTTCACCTTGGAGATACATAGAAAGGGACCATCTCACTGGGAAAACCAGGACGGTTCCCCAGCGGTCTTCAGCGCCAGGATACTCCATGGAGTCGCAGTGCAAGTACACCCACATTTACATTTACATTTAGTATCTACTTTGTCTTTATCTCCCATTTGCATGGGTACCACGTTCTCGCTACTAGCCACTCCATACTTAAAATGTCCCTCTCTAAGGAAAACAATCTAACCAAGGAGTCGGTGCCAGTGCATGTTCCCTACTAAGGGGGGAGTCACAGGCGACCTTGTAACTCAGAGGCTTCTTTGAAACAAAAACAACTTGCAACTTCTGAACACTAGATGGCAGGAGTATGCAGAGCATGTGAATCTACAGCACTACGAGCAGATGCCGTCAGAGTAACTACCATTACTTTTCCATTGTGTTATCATTGTCCTCTGCTCATTTGGAAGATCTCGAAATACTCTTTTAACTGAGCAAAAAATTCACTTTGAATACAATTAAACATTCCCTATGTGATGATTCTTTTTATTTCACTTTTAATTAATGCATACTTAAAACATTTCAAAACCCCATTAGAAAATGCAAATGGGTTAAGACATTTTCGTCTCTTTAACTAAATCTCGTTTTAATTGATTTTCTTATAATCCCCACGGTTGGAAAGGGAACCACCCTTTGCAGCCGGTGTATATTGGGGTTTGACCTCTGTAAAAGGAGCAACAGAGAAGCCATGTATGAATTTATAACAGGTGACATTACAGTCTGTCTTCTCTCACTGCTGTCTGCAAGTGTGAACGTTTGCAACACAGTCACAGCGCTCAGTCTCATATTTGTTCACCTCATACCAACTATGAAATCTGACAAAGATTTCACTATACTTGGATACTTTTGTCATGTGTCCATCTGCATTCATCCAGTATTGATTGTGAGAAAATCATCTCACCAGAGAGCAGCCTTTTTTACTAAAAGTTGGATCCTTGATAATAAAGCCAAGTAAATGCCAATGTGCATACACCTTTCTCCACTTGTCCTGGAAGAGAATACTACTGAAAAATAGAGTGGTGCTCAGCTGTGCTACTTTGCCAGTTAAGGTTCTTCCAGCACCAGACTACTCAGCTACCCGTACCTCATATTTCATACTGCTCCGTTGCCTGGAATCGCTTATCCAAAAGCTTCCACGGTGGTCCTATCTGTATTTATTTAATTTTCAAGAAGGCACAGTGCTCATCTGCATCCTTTCTGATTGGCACTTCTACCAGCAAATTTTTCATCTCATGAAACTCTTCCAGGCGCAAAACAGTATCAAGACATTGCAATAGTTCTTCAGTACAGCAGATGGTGCCATTGTGCCAAGTCAACTCCAGCACCTCTAACTGACCTGTCATCTCAGTCATTTAAGCTGCCACCTGGTGCTCTGATATAAATTCTCTTTCCCCCTCTCCAAATCAAATCATACCTATTGTTTTTCCAGCATTATAGATCCTGCTTCGTGAGGTATCTACACCCTAGGTGTGTGAATTCTGACCTGTTTTGATTTGGTCCTTTATCTCCCGACTTCACTGGATGGAAGGTATACCGCCCAATGTACCATATGGGCCATCAAAGGTGCGGTTGCTCCAGAATTCCCTCTGGGTCCATCCAGCAAGGTAATTTCGAGGTTTAATCTATGTTGGCCTTCACCCCCACTTCAGCCCTTTGCTTCGATGCTGTTACATGGTGTTCCTCTTATCCAATGCTGCTCTTGACATCAGTAACCATTATCCAGAATGGGGTAACCAAAGAAGTCAAATACCTGGGTATTATATACTATTGAAATACAGTGGTCTTCAACCATTACTTTCCTTAAACTGAATTAATCAATATATGATAAATATTACCACATAGTTGCGGGATACGTCTCTCAGATCAACCCTACACATTCAATGTATTGAATTCATACAAAGACAAAAAACAAACAAAATGCAACAGCAGCAATTACAAAATCAGGGGCAATTTTAATTCATTGCATTTACCACTATCTTTGTATCAAAAGCTTTCAGGTTGCCCAAAGTGGGGGCGTGCAAGAAAAAGAATTGTCAAGTGCTCAGTAGGAGGAAGTAGATAAAGGCATAGACTTATTGCACCAGAAAATGTGAAACACATTTTCTGGTGCAATAAGTCTTTGGAAGCTATGTCTCCATTTAATGAAAAATGTGTATGAAACTTATATCATAGGCCAGGGTATTGTCAGACGGTGAACTGTGCAACCGATCTATTGTGTATATAATATTGTGAATATCTCTATGCCTTTATCTACTTAAAATTGCCCCTGATTTTGAAATTGCTGCTGTTGCATTTTGTTTATTTTTTGTCTTTGTATAAATTCAATACATTGAATGTGAAGGGTTGATCTGAGAGACGTATCCCGCTCTTGACATCAGGGCAGGTCATCTGTTTGGGGTGGCCACACTGATGTCAACATCTCTTTGGACTTGCCCTCTATCCTTTGGGGTAGAGGGGTTCAGCGCTTGTGCCCGACTCTCTTCTGTCATGCCAGATGTTGTCAGACCTGCTTCCAGCTTTTCAGGCACTTGGGGCTGACCCCAAGTAAGTGACAGGATTCACCTTGGCTTTGTTGGTTAGAATCCATGTCCTCTTAAACTCCCTTTGCTGTGCCTTTTGGGCCTATGGAACTTCTGGTCTAATGTATGGCCTTCTGCTAGCAGTCAATATCCTAGCACCAGTTTGAAAGATGGCCAACTCCAGTCTGGCTTCAACATGTTCCACTATGCTGCTGACGGTGCTAGTAATTTTTTTTGCGCCATTTGCACTGATGGCACTGCATGAGTATCGCAAGCAGTGGAATAACATTACACACCTAAGGCCTCACATATTTGTCATTTGGATCTGAAAGAGACTATTAGTTATAGATTCCTTACCTTAGAATTTCCCCCAGGCGTCAGACTAGATCCGGAGTATTTTTGTTCTCAACCGTACCCCTGTGGGTCTGTAGGTGGCGCTGGTTGACTCTGCATTAGTCATCGGTGTTTTGATCTCCTGGATGACATTGTGGTATCTACTTAGACGCTGCCCCTTCGCGCAGACATCAGATCTTTCTTTTTCCGCACTAGCCAGGGTCTTGAGCTTCCTACGGTGGCAGTCGGGGCTAATTTCCTGACTGAGGTGCTTCAGCTGGCAGCGGCCTCTTCAGACCCCCTGCTGCCGTTCAATGAGGCGCTCACAGACATCCTTCTGGGCACTTGGTCCAAGTCAGCTCAGTGGCTCCTGTGGGCAAGATGATTGCCCGATGCCACCGCCCAGCCCTTGGCGACCCAATTTTCCTCTCCCAACACCCTACCCCAGAGAGCTTGGTGGTCCAAGCCTCTACATCCAAAGGCGCATTTCCAACTGCTGCCCCGGATAGGGAATCCAAGAAGCAGAACCATCTTGGGAAGCAGCTTAGGACTACAGACCATGAACACTGCATCTCTCTTGGGCCGTTACACCCACTTTGTGTGGGATATGGTTGCACAAGTGCTGCCACAGTGCCGGGAGGAGGTCCGGGCCACACACTCTGTGCAGTCGCAAAAGGAAGAGATGCAGCAAAGTTCGCCATCTGGTGTGGGCTGGGTAGAACGATTTCTATGTCAGAAGCCTGAGGCACTACGCCTGGCTAAGATCCACTGGCTTTTCTGGGGATGTCCGATCGACTCTTTTGGATATGCCCTTTGATGGCCGTTGCCTGTTTGGCGACAAGGCGGTCAGTCTGCTAGAGCGCTTCAAGGATTCTAGAGCTACAGCCAGATCCTTGGGCCTCGCTGCCACCTCTCGTCCTGTGCAGTCTGCCTTTTGCTCTTTTCGTGGCTATGGAAGGGGGGCCCTACCACGTTCCACCCACGGCCTCAGGCCTGTGCATGTTTCCCAGCCTCTGCGCAGCCGGGGACTTGGGGCGGGCCAGTCCACCAGTGCCCCCTCTGCAGCAGTCTCTAAGCCCTCCTAGTCTGACCTTTCAGGGCCGCCAGTTGCCAGTGTGTGGCAGGATCCGCAATCACCTCCCCCAGTGGCACAACATCACGTTGGACAGGTGGGTTTTGCAGATTGTCCGAAGGGGCTACTCCCTTCCCTTCAAGACTATCCCTCCCTCCATGCCACCAACACTCCATCGCATGTCAGAGGATCACTTCGCCCCTTCTCCGTCAGGAAGTTACGGCTCTCTTGGCCAAGGGAGCTATCGAACGAGCCACTGTCCTGGAAGTAGGTCACAGTTGTTACTCCCACTACTTCCTGGTGCCCAAGAAGGGCAACGGCCTGCGTCCTATCTTGGATCTCAGGGACATCAACCACTTCCTCCAGAAGGAGAAGTTCAAAATGTTGACATTAGCTCAGGTCCTGTCTGCCTTTGACCATGAAGACTGGATGGTAGCATTCGACTTCATCTGAGCCTGTAATGCAGCCTCTGGCTTCTACTGTACCCGCACGAGGCTGCTGTAGAATTATGACGCTGCCTGTTGTCCTTTCAGGGCGGGCCCCAAAAGGACCTAAACAAAGCGCATGTGTCACAAATCAGCCCACAAATTGACTGCATTCATGCCTGGCCTGCCTGACACAGCAGTGATGCTTGAGTGCGTCACAGGCAGGCAGACGGCAAGACTCAGCAGTTGGGGATGGCTTCCGCATTGGATTTAAAATGGTAAGTAACATTTCTGTTACTTAGCATTTTTAATCCAATGCGCAATGCAGATGCTGGCGGAGTTGGGCGGACCGGAGGCGCAAATAGGGAGGGCGCAGCCCCGCCGCCCTTTAAAGAAAACCGCTGCTGTTCCAATGGCTCAGGACCAAAGTGACGCCACATTTGGGGTGGCAAGTCTCACAGCAGACAGAGTTCAGGTGCTGAGTTCAAGATGGTTGGATCCTTGTCTGCCCCGAGGCTCTGATCAGGAGGCAAGCCAACTAGCTCTTGGAGTCACCTTTGTGGTCTTTGGTCCAAGATGCAGGTCCAGTTGTTCCCACTCAGCCAGCAGTCTTTCTTGCAGAGCAGCACAGAGGTCCTTCTGAGGCTTCCACAGGTGTACTGAATATTTGGGTACAAGATTTATACCTGGTGCCAGCTTTGAAGAAGGAGAAGGTTCCGAAGATTCCCACCATCAGAGGTGTTTGGAATTTCCTATCTCTCTGCCCTAGTCCCAGATTGTCTGGGGCACAAAAGACATGTCAGACCATTTGTGAGTGTGCTCAAGTAGAGCCTTTGTGATGCGCAAGTATGGAATGTGACAGGTCCACCTCCCTATCAAGTCAGAGATTGCCCATCCTGCCAACACTTATTACCCCTTTATCACACTGTCTGGGAGCAATAAACAAAGGCCAGCCTCCAGATACACCTAGTCTTGTGACCTAGGATACAGGCTGCAGTCACCAATTGGCGAGGACAAGAAAATACCAATTGTCTAAAAGTGTCATTTTCAGAATTTTTACTTAAAATCCAACTTTTCCATTAAGGAGGGTGTTACACTACAATTCGTTAGACACCAAACTCGACATCCCTATTTGATCCCAATTGAAAGTTAGCACTTATTAAATGTAATAACTTAATAAATGTACCCACTACCTTCGTATGGAAAGGGAGGCCTTACAGTATTACAGCTTTTCACTTCCAGGACATGTAAAGTGAAAAGTACCAACTTTTTAAAAATACATTGCACCCTACTCTAAGGGCTGTTGAGGACCTACCCTAGGGTGACTTATAAGTATGGTAGTTTAAAAATATACACATAGCCTGCCATTGCAGGCCTGAGACGTGTAAATAGCTACTTAAGTGGTTGTCAGACTGTTAGCGTTTAATTTACAGGCCCTGGGGACATGTATTACCAGTTTACTAGGGACTTACTCGTAAATTGAATATGCCAATTGGGTAGGAGCCAATGTTGCTATGTTTTAGGAAAGAGCACATGCACTTTACCACTGGTTAGCCCTGGGAAAGTGTGCAGAGACCTAAGGATGCATAAACGAAGTTAGCAAAAACAGGAGAATTGAAGACAAAATGTTGGGGTAAAATTACACCGAGGATATCTGGTGCATCACAGATTTTGGACGATGTGCTGGATTTTGCTGTTGATATATACAGATTATTGATTTATTTGACCACTCTAGTCTCCTTTGGAATTGATATGTTAGGTCTTGCTCCAAGTAGAAGACTGTCTGTGTCTTCTATTTCAGATGCCAGTTTGGTGTTTATTGTTGTCTTTGCCTGGGGCAAATGATTTTGCAGAGCTCTGATTATTCGATAAAGAACTATTTGGGGGAAGCCTATTGTACAGGGTGAGGGTGGGCTTTTGCCTCCTCTTTTATCTTTGCTCTGAGGTAACTACAGGTTTAAGTGACTCTCTCCTTCCTGCTCATGATTTGTATTTTTAGATATTTCTGGGATGGCCTCATCCTTGGTCTGCTCAATCTTGGAGCTTATATTTAAATAGGCGCCTTCACTAATTAGTCTTTGGCATGTCCCATTTTCCTAACATGTCATCAGTTTCTTTTGTTGATTGTGGAAAATCAGGAAACCGCTGTGAGCTATTTCAATGCAACATGTATGGCCTCTTTCAAAATGTGTGAAGTTAGCCAGTAATCAGAGAATTTTGACTTTCTCAATTTGGGGTGGTCTATTGTTAAAATTCTAGTGTTCTATAAGACGGTATTTGGGGAAGTTCTTAGTCTCATAAGACCAACTCCATCTGGGTTAGAGTTCTTAGAAGCAATTCTAAAATTGTAAAATTATTTTTAGAAGCAATTCTTATTTGTACTTGTTTTGCTTTATTTTTTCTTCTTTTCTTCCTTTCGGCCTCCCAGGGCGGCGGAGAGGCTGCCACGCACGAGGAGCTGCAGTACCTAGGCCATATCCAGCAGATCCTGCAGATCCTGCGGGCAGGGCACCGCAAGGAGGACCGCACGGGTACCGGCACCATGTCCCTGTTCGGCATGCAGGCGCAGTACAGCCTGCGCGATCAATTTCCTCTGCTGACAACCAAGCAAGTGTTTTGGAAATGCGTACTCGAGGAGCTGCTGTGGTTCATTAAGGGTTCGACAAATGTCAAGCACCTTTCCCGAAAAAGGTGTGAAGATATGGGATGCCAACGGATCAAGGGAGTTCCTGGATAAACATGACTTCACCTCCAGGGAAGAAGGCGACTTGGGTCCCGTGTACGGCTTCCAGTGGAAACATGTTGGTGCTGAATACAAAGACATGCACACAGATTATACAGGCCAGGGAGTCGACCAGCTGCAGGATGTAATTGACATGATCAAGGCCAACCCAGATAGCCGACGGATCCTCATGAGCGCCTGGAATCCTAAAGATATTTCCCTTATGGTCCTGCCCCCTTGCCTTGCCCTCTGCCAGTTTTACGTGTTGAATGGTGAATTGTCGTGCCAGCTGTACCAGAAAACAGGAGACATGGGACTGGGAGTGCCTTTCAACATTGCCAGTTATGCACTGCTCATGTATATGATTGCCCACGTAGCCGGCCTGAAGCTTGGC
Source organism: Lissotriton vulgaris (assembly GCF_964263255.1). Taxonomy (NCBI): domain Eukaryota; kingdom Metazoa; phylum Chordata; class Amphibia; order Caudata; family Salamandridae; genus Lissotriton; species Lissotriton vulgaris. The sequence continues at coordinate 16,601 of NW_028255800.1, read as the reverse complement.
GATTTCGTACATACTTTGGGAGATGCACATGTATATCTTAATCATATTGAACCATTAAAAGTGCAGGTTCAGAGGGTTCCACGGCCGGTCCCACACTGACCATCTTCCGCAAAGTTTGAAAATATTAACGATTTTAAGGCGGAGGATTTCAAAATCGAAGGATATGATCCACATCCAGCCATTAAAATGGAAATGGCTGTTTAGCACTTGCCTATTACATTTGTTTTTTCTAAAACAAATAGCAGAGGACCTACCTGCACTGGTCCTTGGGGACTATGCACACTGTTCTAATATTTTAATGGGAAAGTGGTTGAAATTTAAACATGCTCTTAATGTTGCTTTTAAATGTAGGTTTCAATGAAAATTGTAAATGTCTGCTTTTTAGATTGTTAAAATGATTGAGCACTAGAGGGTGTCGTTTTTCTACTGGCCAAATTACTGATTTTAAAAGGTATTAATTGATGTACATTTTCACCTCCCCTGCTAGCTTATATATTTTTTTAATTTAAATTTTCTATTGTCGGTATTATTCCATCTTGATTTTAAAGATTGTCTACCTGTGATGCTCGTCTCTCCCCAAAAGCTACCAAGGGTTAATTTGTAGATGGGTAGTTTTCCCCTTTACATTGTATAGTTTTTTTTATATCAAGTGGTTAAATGTGAGAGAGGAATTATTGTAATTGTTTATATATTGTATAATGTTATTTTATGCTGTGACATTTAAAAATATATATATATATGTGTGATTTTTATTGTGATTTTATGGCAGAACTGCCGAAATAAAGTTTTGGGGATTGTATTGGAAAATCAGGAACCTGCTCTGAGCTATTTCAATGCAACATGTATGGTCTCTTTCAAAATGTGCGAAGTTAGCCAGTAATCCGAGAATTTTGACTTTCTCAATTTGGGGTGGTCTATTGTTAAAATTCTAGTGTTCTATAAGACAGTATTTGGGGAAGTTCTTAGTCTCATAAGACCAACTCCCTATGGGTTAGAGTTCTTAGAAGCAATTCTAAAATGTTTAAATTCTTTTTAGAAGCAATTCTTATTTGTACTTATTTTTCTTTATTTCTTCTTTTTTTCTTCTTTTTCTTCCCTTCGGCCTCCCTCCCACTCTTCTATCACTTTTCCTTCTAACTTTAATGAAATAATTGTGCACTTGCAAAGGCCAGGGTGCTATGAAACAAAATCTTACACCCTTTCTCAGTGGGCCAGGGAGGGCTTGCCTTTATGCTGGGAAAGGTTAGGTTGTCCCCACCCCCTACCAAATTCTTTGTTTCCCATCCTTGCACAAGGGCAGTGGGCATTATGTGTTCCTCTCCCCTGTCTAAAGGCTCCCCTTTGGCCCACTTTTGGAGGGCTCCGGGTGAATGGGGCCTGCAATGGGCCAGCAAAGACCTATTCCCACAGTCGTTTCGTCTTGGCCATACCAATTTGGAACGGCTGTCCGAATCAGTCATCGTACTCGCTCACTAGCAAATCGTCTCCATTGGCCTGTACGAATCGGCTCCGAACAACTCGGGCTGCCTGAATCCCATTCAGAACCGATTCAAACTGCCTGGATGGCTTCTTTGCATCGTACTCTGTCGTCGGGAAAGGTGACCGGTTCGGTCTGAAAAAAAACTTCTGAATTGGATTTAAATAAATCGAATGCTGTGCAGAGCCTTTCCTGGCGACGACGTAATAAGCCCCTATGGTGGAGTACAGGTCGAATAACCCTGCTGCAGCTTTTTACTTTAAGGGCATTTTTAATATTACACTTTTTACATGTCTTACTTTCAAATATCAGGCACCCTTCCATTAATAATTTAAGGCTTACTTAGGGGTGACTTATTAATATGTAAAAGGAGGGTTTAGGCCTTTCAAAATGGGTTATTTTGACAGGTTGAATGTGTGGTTTTAAAATTCCATAGCCAAGGTACAATAGTGGGCCTGCAGGTATGTTTTGCACTTTCACTCTAGTGGTGACACAACATGTGCACAGTCAAAAAACCACCCACATTAGTTAAAACAAATTGGGATGATCATACCAAAAGAGACATTTCCCTACAAGAGACCATGTAAAGTAATGAAAAGGAAACATTTCTCTATCTAATGTGCATTTGTTTGCCGAAAGATATCAGTAAGAATGTCCTATTGCAAAATAAATTTAAAAAAACATTAAATGAAAGCAGAATTAAAAGTAAAGACTGGCCTCAAGTCCTAGCCCGGATGTGGACTACTTTTTACGTGGATGTACACACTTGCAACAATGCTAAAATTGGTAGCGCCTTTGATCTGTGATAAATGCTGTAGTGGGCTGAACCAAAATGTGAATGGCATGTGAACAGACCAATCGGTAATGAGGGCTCCCCGAAAGCCCCTTTAGGTATGCATTTCTGTACGTATTTTTATTATGATTTTTAATTAGAAAACATGAGGCTGGAAAACCATTTTAGCTTAATGTAGGCCATACGTAAGAATATCCTCCAGTGAAAGAGGAAGCATGACAGCGCTAGTATCTGGTGGCATCTGAGTTATGACTTTGTTAGCTGCCTCATCAATAATAATGCAAACTGACTTGCATCACAATCTATAAGTACATTTTGTTAGTATGTGTGTGGCAGCAGGAGGTGAGCCAGGGCCCTTGTGAAAAATATGGTTCCCTAAGTGTTCTATGTAGTCTAATCGCATTAGTGCCGTTAGAGCTAGCTCTTAATACAAAATGGCTGACATTGACCTGAAAAAAAAAAAAATCTCAGGCTGAGACACATCAAACAATAAAATATAATTACTGCACTCTGGGTAAAGATCCTGCAGAAATTAAACTTTGTCCAATTTGCATTTAAGCCTTGCAAACAATGGGAACAGTGTGCTGTGAGAACCGGGTTCTGTCCCACACCACAACACTACCCTAGTATTCCTTTTAATTGCTTTTTTGTTTTGAGTGCAGCCACATGGAGGTTAGTTTGTAAAGATGATTCCCAGGGCCAATGACTACGCAACAGAGTAGGACATCCTGTTAAAAGACCAGCTGTATTTTCTGCTGTAGATACATTTAGTACCAGCCCTACCAAGGTTCCAATGTCCATACGTTACTAGCTGCCCGCTTCAGTTTTTATTTTTTTTTAAATATGTGACTTATATTTTTTATTCCTTTATCAAACCGGAAATACAAGTCCCAGAATAAAAAATAACTAGCCTGGAGCAGCTCATTACACTTTTGTGACGCAAACACGGCTCAAAATCTTCTCCTAAGACTTTGCAGGGATGAACTCCAGTGCCCATAATGCACTGGCTTGGTCATTGAACTGTTTCATTACTGTAACTCACTTTTGAAGGCTATTTATGGGTGCCAGTTTGTTTTGAAAGTGCCTCTAGTTCGCAATTTAGATTAAAAAGTCGAAGATGCTTGTCATAAAGGTATGGCTTCTCTGTTGTGGAACTTCCTCTGGCGTCAGGAGTGTTGACGCACCTTAGTGAGCCAGAGTTCTGTAGCTACCAGTGGAGTCAGCACTCACTCTCCACAAACTACAACAGAGCAAGGCTTTGAAAATTAAAGGTTCATTGTGAAAGAGGGGGCGTGGCCTACCCAGCCAGAGATACCGCCCTTTGAACTAGAGAACCAGGTTTGAGTCCTGGCCTTGTTTCAACATCCTGTGCACACTTAGGGCCAGATTTAAAAAAGTATTAATGCAGCGCAGTGCAACTGTCGCAAACGCAAGCTGCATAATAAGGAGAGAGGAGGAGAGCGCCATATTTACCAAAATATGGCACACTTCTCCGCTTTCCCTAGTGCCGGCGCTGAACTCAGCTGCCGTGCACCACACAGACATCTTTGCGCTATAGTGCAAAGATGTCTCCGTGAGTCTAGCATAGGTTTTGTACTGGAAACGTACCCTTCCCGTACAAAATACTATGCGTAAGCTGTATTTAACCCTTTTCCCTCTTTGTATGTGTGCTGTAAAGTGCAGCCCACATACAAAGTTTGGAAAAGGAAGGAGAAATGAAAGCATTTCTCCTTCGTTGCGCCTACTTCAAAAGGGTGCAGTTTTCTGATGCTAAATCCTGTCTACTTTATTTAGTAAATAGAAACCTTGCGTGGTTGCATGAGACCGCCTGTGCTCCACCCATGGTATGCCTCCTTGGCGCTAAGTAATGCAAAGCAGTGCTATGCTCAGATTTACATTACTTTCATGTTATTTCCAGCGCTAAATTTAGCGCTAAAAAGTATATCGGAGAAAAAGATCTGCGCTGTATTGCGTCACATTTGTGACGCAAACACGGTTTAAAATCTTAGGAAATCTCCCCCAGAATCTCTCCGTGCCTCACAATGTTTAGTGTAATCTGGTGCTCATGTAAAGCCCTCTAATATTATTGCGCCACATTCATGCAACTTAAAACTGCAAACTATAAACATATACAAGGAAAGAAGTTGTAGGGCGCTTTCTTCTGCTTCTATCTCTTCTTCAAAGAAATATTTTATTTAATATCGCTTTAGGTTTTCAATTTACTTTAATGCACATGATAGACGCTTAGAAGAAGGTAGGGTTCCATGCCCATTTCAAAGCCTTAGCTACTTACTACCTGTTCTGACCTGACGACACACATCGCACTTCTCCACCAACCCGCGTTTTGAGGTTTCGACTGAAAAAGTGCACAGTACACTTTTTAATATGTATTTAAAAAAAGAAAATAATAATGTAGTATCCTGACCTTTTGCACTGTCTTCGTATTTAAAGCTGGTATCGCATTAGCACTAATTGTAAAAAACATATTTTTATTTTTTTCGAACCCTTTACCAAAATATTGGAAGCTCCCTGGGGGTATTTATTCCCTTGTATCTTAATATCAAGAATAAAACAATAGAAATATAGAGCTTCTGGCCAATAAATGCTAAGCAATTTATTGTCCAATGATCAAAACAAGGATCATCAATACTCCCCATGCATATTTCTAAAGTTTAGATGATCCCAAGACATTTAGGTGAAGTTTACGAATACGGACGTTAGATGGCAGTAATGTCTAACATATATTGTATTTTAGACACAGGCGAGGTAAGGATGCTAACTTTTCCTTCATGTACAAACGCGAATTTACACAATAATTTCAAACCTTGCCTACGATAATTAATTGTCTGTATTAGAGGAGGTGGGTCTGGAGAATCTTGAATTAGCACGATTTTAGCCATACGTCCTATTACTTAAAAATGTATAAATGACAACATGTTAATTGTATTTTAGGACGGAGAGGAGTCAGCAGGGTTTTCCTTGTCGCTGCCTGTGACATCAAGGTTTTCATTAGGTTAGGAAGCCAGACAAGTGTTCAAGCTTGCTGTATGTACTGCCCACGCAATGGCGCTCCCTGCAGCTTTCTCTGGTCTTAATGTTAACACAAATAGAAAACGCTGCAAGTGTTCTTAAGCTATTTGATTTTTTTATCAAGAAATTAGTAATTAAGTGCATTTGAAGGGGACTCACAATCTGTGCAAAGTGAGAATGTAAGTTTCCTATTAGGTTTTGTTTTTTGAAATTTTTGTTTTTTGTTTTTTAGGTCTGGCATTTACCAAAACCTTTTGATTTTACTAAAATGATATTTATAATATGCTTACTTTAATGTAAAAACCTTTTCAACTGGTCATGAAAGCAATTGGAGATTTTGAGTTAATATACTATTTTTTGTGATTTAGTATTATGTTTTTTTACTCCCTTCCACTCTCGTGGAAGGGAGCAGAAATAATCCCTGTTTTTAAAAAGGGGGATAAATCCCTTCCTAGTAATTATAGGCCTATTAGCCTAATAGATTCAGCAAAAAGTAGTGGGCCGTTTAGTCCAAAACAAAGTCCAGCTGTGGGTAGAGGAACTTAACATAGTATCCCCATTTCAAGCTGGATTTCGCCCTTGCACCAGCTCTATAGACCAAGTCTTCCGCTTTATTAGAATCTATTGGAGAAACGTGGTCTTGACAAAAGGGACACTCTACGCGGTATTTGTTGACCTGAAATCGGCTTTCGATTTGGTCCCTCGATGCAAACTTTGGAGAGTTCTTGGCGAACTGGGGATGGCACCTGAGTTATTAACACTCCTTGTCCGCTTACATGAGAACAACTTTGCGAGGATCAGATGAGGGGCACAGGGCGAGGTTGCCAATTTGTTCCCTGTTGAGCGTGGTGTTCGGCAGGGATTTGTTTTGGCCCCCACCCTATTTTCCTTATACATCAATGGAATTGTGGACCATCTTTATAGATCCCCCACTGATACCCCAGTCCTGACTGGGGTTCGCGTGCCTGTTCTCATGTTTACGGACGACACCCTGATCATCTCCAGGACCCCGATTGGTCTGCAGAAGGCTGTTAATGCATTCGGGGAACTTTGCTCGTCTCGAGGGCTCGAGGTCAACACCGCAAAAACAAAGTTTATGTCCTTTAACCAGAATAAACCTTTTAAGGGCAAAATCCTTCTGAATAACATTTCCTTAGAGCAGGTGGATGCTTTTACCCACCTAGGTATTATGCTTCAAAATAACATGGGATGGAAAAGCCACATAGACATGACTATTTTAAAATACCATCAGCTTATAGGCGTATTAACCACCAAATATAAATCCTCCTTCACCAAACCAATAACTCCAGTTTTGGAAATATATAACATCAAAGTGATTATCTCTGCCCTTTATGGAGCGGAGTTATGGGGATTTATTAACCTGAGCCACCTTCAAAAAGCTGAAAACAAGTTCCTACATGGTTTAATTGGCGTCCCCCAAAGCACCCCAATGGTTCCGCTTTTGTTAGACCTTGGCAGGAAAAATGTGGTGGATATGGTAAGGCTACGCCCGCTTTTATATTGGAGGTGAATCTGAACTACCCCTGAACTTATACATTATGCCCAGGGTCTGAAGGATGCGATTCTAGTAGATCGCTTCCACAAAATTCAGTGGCTAAAAGAGTTAAGGTTTCTCCTGGTAAAGCTAGACTTAAGATTATTATGGGATGAACCACAAACTGCAATCTTCCCCACAAAAAAACAGCTGAAAGACAAATATTGGGAATTGGCCCTGTCTTCTTTTTATTTGACCGGTATGAACACTAATTTGACAGGCCGTTTTTTGGACCATAAATATTGGCCGTCTTGTGAAGCATACTGGGATATAATCGGGAGTCCTATTGATTGAAAATTGTACTTCCAATTTAGGATAGGTACCCTACCAGTAAAAGCTTTTACCCACAAATGGGCTTCTACCCCAGAAGAAAACTGTCATAATTGCTTAGACATGGTGGAGACCACAGCCCATTTATTTTTTGTGTGTCCCCTTTATGTAGCCCCACGACGTAAATGGTTGAGACCTATTTGTTCTTCCCTGGGCTCTCAGAGGGGTACAGAAGCTCTAAGGATACTAGAAACTGACTGTTCTCCCCACATAGCTATCGCTCTAGCTAAATCTTGAAGGTGGGCTTGGATCATCCGGGGATGCACCTCACTGCCAATTGCTGCTAATTAGTTACTAGGCCTTATTCTTGTGCTCTGTTCTTATGAAGTAATTTAAAATATATTTTATCTGAATTCTTAATAGTGCTTGTAACTCGACAGCATAAATTCGAATTTAATACCTTTTTAATTATGTGTATTATATATGTACTATTTATTGTTTATTGTGACAGTTTTGTGTATTGTATGTGCTTTTATGACTTACTGTCGAATAAAGCTTTTTGAACAATTGAAATTGACTATCTGTTATGCAATGGTTTTAATTAACTTATGCAAATAAATAAATACTTATACTCAGTATGCTTACTAACAGGGGCCTTCAGCCAGCCCTCTTCCTCTATTGGCGTGCCACGTCATTCACATTTTTCTTTGACCCACAACAGCACACAGCATGGGGCAGCAGGACAGCCAACTTTGAATCACTGGCTAACTTCACTGTGAATTACTCCTATTAGTCGTGTCACAAATAGCACTTCTGGACAAGAAGTAGTTCTCTTCCGTGACATCGACTACTACAGCAATATGTGCTTTTTGGCACTAAAAATAATTTCGATTTGTCATCTACTTTTCAATAAATTGTGATTTTACAGACTACTCTCCAATATTGATGTGAGGCTGACACTATGGGGCATATTTACAAGAAAATGTGGGTGTGCAGTGGTGCACCGGATTTGGAACTGCCCCACTCCATCAAAACGCAATGATGAACCGTATTCACAAGAATACGGTGCACCCCTATATTTCCCGAAGCGGTGGTGCAAAAAAAGCTGCCTAGTGCCAACACAGGCCCCTGCTGCCATGTTGCAAGGGTACATGGGCTGCAGGGTAGATTGTTTATGTGCAGGAAGGTACACCTTCCTGCAAATAAACAATCAATATTGCTGATTTTCACCTTCTATGTGTGCTGCAGAATGCATCACACATGGAAAGAGCAACAACAATGAGAAATTAACAATTGAAATTAATACTTTCTCCTAGTTATGCAATTCTAATGCTTAGTATTCTATTGCGTTAGTTTTTAGCGCTGCCTTAGCCTTGTAAATATGGGGCAGCGTCAAAAAGCAAAGGGTGTTGTGGTGGAACGCCCACAGCAGCACCCATTGCATGCTTCTTTGCTGCGGAGGACTGCGGCGGAAAGGGGCATATTTACAAGGGGACGTTAAGCCACGCAAAGTGGCTTAGCCCCACCTTGTAAATGTGGAAGATGGTGCTGCGCCACCAGAGCGTCAAAAAAGGTGATACTCCGATGGCACTGAGGGCTTGTAAATATGCCCCAATGCTTTCCCTTCCAGGCACGTATTGGACAGCGGCGTTGTGTCCCCCCGCTTTAGGGGGGTTGTAGTTTTTTTATGGGCCTCTTCTTAGAATTAACACTATAAAAGAATACCAGCTTTAATAGGAGAGCAGGCTGGAGCAAGAACAAAGCATGGGTGGATAGAATGGGGGAAGAAGGGAGGAATATTGAATTGAAGCAATGGTGAAAGAAAAGAAGGGGTGATAGGAAGTATGGGTGGGTGGGTCAATGAGAGGGTAGATGAATGATTGAATGGATAGGTAGATTACATGTGAAAGGATGGCAGAGTAAAGGGGAATCTGGCAGGATGGATGTATAGATGGCTTGCTTTATTGATGGATGGGTAACTCAAAGGATGGATGAATGCATTGATGGATGTGTGAACAGGGGATAGATCGATAGAATGGCCGATGGATGGAATGGTGAAAGACTGATGGATGAAGAATGAATGTATGACATAGTGGATATTGCCAGTGGATGAAAGGATGAATGGACAGATGTTTTGGTGGAAGACACAAGGTGGCTCTTCAAGTGATGCTTTGTCTTTACTGTTTCCTTGGCATTGTGCCATCCATCAGAGCTTTGATTCAAAGTGAGGGTTATTTTAACTTTCTGGCAACTCCCTTGGTGATGGCAAAGTGCTTCCCCCCCCCGCCCCCAACATGAGCAGACTACAAATAATAGCTGGAGAGGTCCCTAGGCATATATTGGCTTTTAGTCAAGGACATGTCCCATAATCTTCTTTTATATGGATCTCAATAGCATTAGCACTTTTTGTTGTTTGGTAGGAGATGTCTAGAATAGATTTTATTTCTTCTTGTATGACAGAAGGGCTATACGCTGACTTATACATGTTGGACTTGTTGTTCGCTTAGTCTTCTGTGTATTGTGTTCGCTATTTTGACCTACACATATCTAGTTGTGAAGCGCCCCGATGCCCTCAGGTCTGGCCAGCGCTATAGAAAACTCCAAAAATAAAAATAAATGAATGTGAGGTGCTGAATTTTACTAGAGAGCACGGACACTGAAGTGTGTACCACTCAGTACATCACATTTTTATGGACTTGTCAAAGCTGATGTGAAGCAGACATGAAGTCTCCCTTTCCAGGTCAGTGACAGCAGAGTCCTTCCCTCATCAGCATGAGATGAGCTTTGACTTTATGCGATGTGGCCTAGTGGTTACAGCTGCCGACCATGCAACATGCGGAACCAGGTTTGAATCCCTGGCCTCGGCTCCGCATTCTGTGAATACAGACACATCTCCCTGTGCAGAACAAAAACGTATCTGTGTTTGTTGTGAAGCGCTCCTGTGTGTTTTGCTAAGGTTTGCTCTGCACGCTCAAATCTCATGCACCAACAAGTAAGCACCTTTGACAGTCGATGGAGATGGATCCTGGCTTCCCTGCTTGTTCAAATTGTGCAATCCAGGGCTAATACTTTATTTCACTAAGCCTCCTTTTTGTTCATTAACACATGCAAGCAACTCCAAACAGGTGTGTTCTGGTAGTGTGCTTTACAAAACCCTCTTGTGTGTTGATTTATCTGATGCACTGAGGTGAAATGCTTCCGCATACTACCTCTAGAGGCGCATGCATTTTTTTTTGCTTTGCCTTCCTATTGGCCTCTAACAGAATCTATTCTAGATGAGTTTGAAGTAACAATTGCATTTGACGTAGGCAGTCTCCAACCTTCCACGATTGTCTTAACATTTTTTATTACTTTTTCAAGAAAGGAAATGGAAAACAATCGGCAATTCCTAGTGCCTCGCTGCAGTATGCTCTGAGTGAAGGCACTGTGAAAGGGAAGCTCTATGATGAAGTTTGCAAATCTGTTCCTGCCCACCCAATCAATGTAACTGGGCTGGTCACTTGCATTCACACACATGAACCCACACACATACTTTCATGGGTGTTTGACCTGTCAGGTTTTGGGTTGTCTTCCCCCCAACATTTTTCCTTCCTCCTCCATTTTTTCTGCCCTTATTTTTGCTAGCCGTAGGACTCTGAGCACCTTACCACTGCTAACTGTAATTTACTTTTAACCCGTTTAATGCGTCGAAAATTCCGCCCCAGTGCGGACGTTCGATTGCGCTAACGGGAATGGAACGTTCAGCGACGACCGCTGAACGTTCCCCGCACTTAAGGGGTTAAGTTCTGTGTAAAGTGCTACTATATGTACCCAGAGCCTGTTAAATGCTACTAGTGGGACTACAGCACTCATTGTGCCACCCACTTAAGTAGCCCTTTAAACTTGTCTCAGGCCTGCCATTGCAGAGCCTGTCTTTGCATCTTAAACCGCCATTTTGACCTGGTAAAATCAACCTTTTGTCAGGTCAAAACATTCCTTTTCAATATATATATATATATATATATATAATATATATTTATATATATATTGCTCAAATATGAATTTACCTTGAAAAAACAAAAGACAAGAGGTGTTTGGAAAAATAGGAACACTTGGTCACTTCGGCCAGGAGCACAGTTACAGAGCGAGTCTGAGGACTGTCCCAAAGTACAAAAATCTAAACAAGGTTTTATACATTTCTTTGAGTATCTTAAAGTGCTTCAGTTGATCCTTTTTTAGTAAAAGAATGCAGACCTTGTCTTTGCTGTCATAAATTAGTCCCCTGATAACAAATGTAGGTGGGCCTTGACCGTAAGTGGATACAATGGGGACCACTGGGGTAATGTGTCCAGATGTCCGGCATGAGGGGCACGTGATCACTGTGTGTACTGTGTGTGCTGTGTCCTGATTGTCTAGATGTTCCTTCGTCCATGTGGTATCTGACTTTATAGTGTTTTGGGAATGTTTGCACCCCTCCAGCCATATGTGCTTCATTGGGGCTAATCACCCTAGACCATTTTGTTGTCACTGTGCTTATCTGAGGGATTGACCTAAGTTCCCTGTTCATGTGATTGTTTGCCGTTAAATGCCACCCCACCTGTGACCTGTCAAGCAGTAACCTCAGGCCTAGGTCTCCGCGCCTGCCTAACCACTTATTTCTGAGTTGGCATTGATGGAGAGTTCATGATGGGTGAATTTGATAATAGAGATGTGATTTCGTTCTTACATATGAATGTATCATTATAAGCATTGGCATTGATTTTAACAATATTAACATTCCCCCCTCTAGTTGAATTTTCAACTACATTATCTAACCCATACTTCATGACAGTCACATTATTTGAGACTTGTTGTTCTTCAGTTTTAAGTATTACTATTTTCTTAGTTACTTGCATTCTTTCCAATTTGAGGAGTGCATTGTTACAGCAGGAAACCCCCAATTGCAGGGAACCACACAAAAACAATAGCAATAAGTAAGCAGGCAGCAGTGACATGCACAATCCGGTCAGCCACAGGGGGAGCCAGGAATACCAGATCAAAAAACCATTCCTGCTCAGGGGCACCTTCCTCCTCAGGCATATTTCTTTGTAAGTGGTACAGTGTTTGGATGGCAAGTGCCAGAGTCCCATTGTCTACATCATTCCCTGGAATAAATTAGCAGTAGGATGCACTGATCTTGGCACACACCCCTTCTTACATTGCGGTCACTAGTCCAACATATAGCAATGTTGCGCCACCATGAGGTGGATGAATCTCAGTTCTTCCTTGATCAAATTAAGGACAAGCTCATTGCTGTTCATCATCTTGATCATTTTTCACCTAGTTATCTGCAACCAGCGGGCGTTAGCTTTTTTTTGTAAGGTGAAGAAAGGCATGGATCCTCCCGTGGATACCTGTGCAACAGAGAACAGCCTGAATTCTTCCGGAAGGTCCTGTACTGAGCCTAACCAAATTAATCAGCAGTTCTTTTTTCACAAGCCTGATTCAACAGAGACGTCTTCTTCCTTAATTGGTGTTGATACAAATGTGACAATTCTTCTCTGGGAATGAGGAGGGTCAGGGTGTGTATGGTGACAAGGGAGCCAAGGTCACGCCATCCTGGGCTGAGTTGAGTGAAGGGAAACTCCTGCACTGCCAAAAAGTATCCATCAGCGTAGAGATGCTCCATTGCATGTTCAGAATGTGCAGGACTGTGCCACAGTTTTCATGCATGCCCAGTAGAAATGTTCCTTTACCTCTGAAACACAAAGAATACAGTGTAAGTTTCTGTACAATTAAGGGTTCCCCCTTTCATTCTAGCACATATATCCACCCACATTGGTGTCCCAGATTTCCTGTCCTAGGATTTCTAAGCTGTTGTTAAACCCACCCTTATGAGACACACTTCCCTTTGTATTATCGGGAAGAATGGCCCTACACTGGAATTACATATCTGGGGTGCATTTGTTATTAAAGAAGACCGCCTCAGATATGCTACTGGCCACTCTGGGACTGCAGATGGAAGCGTGGGTGAACTTGTTTGGGCACTGGTTCGGTGGATTTGCTACCTCTAAGAATCTTTCCGCTGAAAAGTCTTGGAGCCAAACAGTATCCTTCCCTATGGTGCCCCTTCTGCGAATCCTATCTAGCTCAGTTTGAATATTGTTAGTACATGGTTGTTGGATTGGTCTCGTATTGGGTCAGATTCACTATTACACTGTGGGGGTTCCACCTTGTTGTGTTGTATTTTGTCCATAATACTACATAGGTATAGGTGGAAAAGGTATTTTGCTTTTTCGGGGGCCATCTCTCGGGACAAGTAAAGGCTGTCTGCGCCTACTGCATGTGGTATCGGCAAACAGACGTAACATGACCTGGTTGATGTCTTGGAGTCCACAGCAGTAATGTGTGGCTACCAGGTGTTGAGTAAGAGGGTGCTGTGTAGTGCATGTGGGATGGAAGTGTTGGGTTCAGTTTAATTATAAGTGATATTGAAGAAGTCCCTATGCAAGCTTGATGATAGCTTTGCGGTAGACTCCATTTAACTCGGCAGTTTGTTGATGATGAATGGATGCGGCAACACCCGTAGTAAAAAGATGGTGCATAGAAGTGCAACAAAACATAACTTATTGAACTTTCCAGGTCAGGGGATAAATCCAAGGGAGGTGTTCATAGTCCTCTGATGATTGGGGCTTATTGGTTTAAAAGGTTCGAAGCAAAAAGTTCACTTTACAGTTTGTAGTTTCTCAATTTGCACATTGTAGATCTTGTCATGGTGTTGATGTGGCCACTGAAAAGGTGGTGCACTTGGATGTTCGATTGCCGACCTGTTGAATAAGCTACATTCATTGGTTAGTTCAGAAAACAGTGCATTATTCCATGTTCTGTCGTCTTCCCTTCGAGGGTGTATTCTCTACACTCCATTTATGCACTTTTAGTTAGGTACCAGAAGGTGGCCCCAGTCGGGTATCTATTTTTGATGGGTTATGTTAGAGTGAGAACGCATTAGTGTTTTATAAGTTGTTTGGTCTCCACTCTCTCTGTACCTTGCTAGGAGTGACTGGTGAAGGATTTTTACGGGGTAAGCTCATGAATATTAGGATGGTATCAATTTTAGCTAGGGTTCCATGGGCATCGCCTGCACTTCTTTCCTAGTGTGCGTGTGTGCATGGGGATGCTATTGGTGCGGATGGTTTCTCCTGACCTACACGGACAATATGTAATGAGGGAGCGTGTTGCTTTTTATGCGTGCATTATGACCCTCCCTCGCAGTGAAAGGTATCTTGACTATGCACTTTTTCCTAGACACTTCTGTTTGGGCTTCTTTTTGTGGGCATGTTGGGCACTTCCCTAGGTCTCATGTAATCTGCCATCTCATTTATCATGAAAAAGATGGAGGTGGGTGGAAAGCTGATCCATAGCCTCTGTTTATTCTTGGTTATGTCATTTTGCGGTGTCCGAGGTTGAGCTTACTGCTTGCTCCAGATGATGTATGTAAGCCTGGTGTGCTGGCTGATTCTAGGTCTGCTACGGAGGTGAACACATTTTGATGGATTTTGCAGACCCCCATCTTTCAGGCAGCCCCTTCTCCCTTAAACCACAACTCTTCCTAGGTATCTGAACCTGGGGTTTCTAGCTGTGGCTAGGGGTTTCTAACCAGCGGCACGCTTCTGTCATTATTTTGGAGGGGCATGACCTGGTGAACAATTTTGGATGATTGTAAATTTTGAGGAAATAGAAGTTAAGACATTGCTGTATGAAGAATCTGTTTTTTTTAAGATGAGGAACTTGTCGAATTTCACCTAATGGAGATAATGGACTAGGACAGTTATTCAGCCCCCCCCCCCCCCCCCCCAAGTCTACTCGACACCATGCAGCACTTTGCACCCTGTTGGATCTTGTGTGGTGGAGGTCATGGGGTCTTCAATATCCCAAGCTTAAGGGAACCCTGGCTTCTGACACTGGAGGGCGGCGTCGTTTTGGAACTAAAAGGGGGCCTCTGTTTGGCTGGGGACTTCTGGTGTTTAGGGGTAATGTTGGGGGCTAAAAGCCATGAAGGAACTTTGGTCCCGGGCTGGTTGCTCGAGAATGAGGACCTTTTGAAGTGGTAATTGGAACCCGTCCCAATTGGATTTGGCTCCTGGAATGCTGGGCAGTCTGATGATGGGGATCCACCCTGTCCCCATCATCAGACTACCTTCCCCTTGTGGCGGGACCAGCCATCCCCGCCCGATCAGCAGCAGAGTGGGACCTAGGCTCCTGCAGGTGTCCCAAATTGTGAATTCTAGTGAGGATACCTGATCGAAAAAGTATATACAGCATCCCCGAATTCCCAAATGCAAGTAAAGGCTTGAATTCCTAATATTGGCTCATTAGTCTTTCTTTTTGACTTTTGGTAAAGAGGCCTTTGAGGTGTGGATGAAATGGGCAGTATGCATTGGGGATTTTTAACTTACTGCACATTTGGGTTCTGCGTTTGTTTAAAGGCATTACCACCCCAGACCATTACCCCTGTCTGCTGTGGTTGTGGCCCCAATCCCTGTTGGGCTGGGTTCCCTGCCTGTTGTTGCTGTTGTCAAATGTTTATCCAACTACCTGATCCCTGTTGAGGCAGTGTGGTGGCTGATGGACCTCCCTGCGGCAGAGCGTAGGGTGCATTCGTATCTCCCTGGGCCTGGTTTGGTAGATGGAGATTTTGTGGAGACTGTCCCTGGCTCATCATCCTCTGTTCATGCCATGCTTTTAGTCGGCATCTGTCTGCCATGTGATCTATTCTGTGACAATAGTAACATTCCCTAAGGTCTAATTGCTGCCAACCACCCTGGCCTCTACCGTTATAGTTATGTTGAAACCATTTGGGGATTTGTGGCTGAGTCCCGTTCAAGAATGGTGTCATTTGAATGCTTGCAGGCAATGCGGTTCCCTCGAGGGCCGTCTTTTTCAATTTGTGTAGGATCAACTTAGTGATGTCTCTCTGGGTTTGCTCTGGGGTTTCCCTATCCTTCTCTTATTTCTTATTATAATAGTGCAATATGTGGTCCTGTATCTCCCGCCAGGGTTTGGTGTCTAACCCCACTCGGCCCCTAAACCACTTTGTATCTCAGTGGGCAGCCCCTTTCTGAGGATATTATAAAAGATTGCGACTAACGGGCCTGTATCAGTCCATTATTGCCCTGTCTCTTATACCCATCGTTCCCTCATCCTATGCAGAAGATTGGATATAGTTTCCCCAGGTTTCATAGTCTTCGCCTTTAACCCTGCGGTGTGCTCAAGGTTTTTCTGGAGAATGTGATACAGGACAAGGTTACCGACACCTGAATCAAATTTTCACTGTTCATTCTAGAAACCAAAAAACATAACATGCCACAAATCTACAGAATATACAATTAATGTTCAAATTGAGAACTAAAAAAATACAGCCCCACAAAATCTTCGACTTAGAATTGACCATGATTTTTGTAATAAAAAAAGCTTTTCAAACACCCATATATATATGACTACACGTTTTTTTAAATTTT